>NC_139152.1:29341779-29808096 GCF_964270905.1 Leucopleurus acutus | reverse complement strand
AAGGTATAAGCACCCTTTACATCGTTGCACAATTCCTTTACCTTCCAGAAGTAACTGGCTACTTGATCAAGAGCCTTGAACCTGGTGCGACATAAAGGAGGTTTAGTAGCTCAAACAGGTGGCTTTGGAGCCTCTATCCTTGTCAGAGAACTTGAGGGAAACATGTCTGGAGTTTTAGCATAGATATACAGGTATCCAGTTGCTGACTATGTGTAATGCAGGTATTCTCTTGAAAGAGAGATCATTTTGGTGATCCTCTGCTAAAGCTTTAACAAGAAAGAGTCTCTGATATACATCTATTCTTTAATTTAGCATAAAAGAACCTCTTTTATTGCCCCTTTTCATTAGTACTGGTACATAAACTTCAATGTAATATAAGGTTGCCTTTAAGTAGGCATGAACTTTTCACTGTTTCATATATTTTTCATTATAACACTGTCTTCTTCACATTCATTCTAACAGTAGTACAGGCCTCTTGAACTTAGGTCTGCATGTTGCCGAACATTGTGTAAAAACCTAGTTTATATACAGACGAGAGCAGCAAGATTCTCACACACATGTTTCTTTTCTGGATGTGAAAAATAATTAATTGTCCATTAAACGCTCTCAGTGTCCATTACTCCTGGTATGTGATTGTACTGAACAACTCTGTATTTTTCTGCTTATTGTTTTATCAATTCTCACGGGTGGGTAGGGTTGAAATACAATTTATGTGCAGCTATACTTTATCACTTTTTCACCATTATGAGATTAAAATGTCAATATCATTCTAAAGGTCATAACTGACAGGTTATTTGCAATATTTTTATAGATTTACAAGAAGAAAAATTAATTTGTTGCATCTGTTCACACTAGAAAAACTGTTTTTGGAAAACATAATTGTAAAAGTCTTTCCTGTAGTAAAGACTCATAGTTCTGCTGTTTTAGGTATGGCCTATAGTCTCAATAATATTGTGGGGCTTGGAATGCAAGTGTAACTAAAGGCACAAATTCTGTGCCTCAGATAATCATAGGATTATAAAATGCTTAAATAGTTTCTACTTTGCCCTCAATTTTATCTTACCTACCTGTCTGATAAGCATCATGTCTTAGCCTTGGTTTCCTAGAAATCAGAACATGAGGAAAATCTTACATATTCAATTATTGTTGGAAGAGTGGTAATCAACTGAAAGCAAAAGTGTAGAAAAAGAGGCATAGGAAATAAAATGTCATGTTTTATCAAACTGAACATAGTTTCAAAAAAACAAGTACGATTGCTCAGTTATGGAACATCTCCATGAGATTACACAGCACCACATAGAGCAGTTCCTTGAAGGAAGAAAGGAAAGACATTTCTGTTAGTTGCTTTCCACCTCCTGTCTCTTGTAATCAAAAATCTTTGTGAGGCATTAATTCACCTAAACCGGGCCACTAGGAAGGCAGGAATTTTCAGTTGGACATGAGTCCAGCTCAGGTAGACTGGATGCTAGAGCTGCTGTAGCTCATGCCTTGGAGGGCACACAGGTGGTCATGTCTAATATCCATCCCTGGTCCTTTGGCACCCTGGGACAACTTACGGTGTTCAGAGATGAGAGGCAGTCACTGGAGCCAGGATTTTAAAATCATTGCCTTCACTCTGGAAGTGAGGGAAATGAATGAGACCCAAGTAACTATGAGTGGTGTATTGACTCGGTCTGTAACAGTTTACCCTTCATGCCAATTAAATAGCATACACTCTTATGATATACAAATCTGTTATTAGTAAAAGAAGCCCTGAATTCTATCTCAAGAAAGAAGGAGCAACTACAATCCCTCGGAGTAAAGGTCAATGTCAATATCCTTCAATATATTCCTTGATGTTACAGGTGATCCTAGAATCAAAGTTGATATTTATCTTATACTTCCTTTACCATTCATTCTAGATTTCAGTCACCTTTGGACAACATTTTTATTCTCACTCATTTGTCTGATGGAGTGATGAGAATTTCATCTCTTGAGGCATAAGACTGTTGATAAGAATTTTCCTACTTCTTCCACTCAGTTTTCAAACCTTTAACTTTCACCAGACCCTGTTAAGTCTCTTGCTCTGTAGTTCACTAGGACCTAGACCATTTTTATGTTCCAGAAAACAACATGCTGATTCACTATATTAGTGATATACTCATTAGACCAGGGAAGCAGTAAGTAGCATGTAGTCTTATCTACTAAGACACAGGCAAACCAGAGGGTGAGAGATAAAATTTCAAAGATTCATCCATCTGCAGTTATTTGTGACGTTTTTGTGAGTCTAGTGCTCTGTGACATTAGAGGAAATTCTCCTAATTTATGATACTTGTTATACTTTGAACTTCCAGCCTATAAAAAATGAGGTGTGGTTTTTAGTGGACCACTTGAATTTTAGAGGGCTTGTGGTTACTGTTCTGGTGTTTTTATGTGGTATTTTAGAAGATAATTTGATTTGAGTGAAGCATAGAGAGGGTGCTACATGATATTGCAGTCTACCACTTAGGTATACAATCCAGCAGATCTGATGGTAATAAATATATCTGAGGTAGGTAAGGATGCTAGGCAGAGTTTTAAGGGATTCTCTACAACCAGAAGTTGTATAGATAGAGGTGGAAAAGACAAAGGCCTGGTTGAAAGTTTGGCATGGTCTAGCACCACTATGGAAAATTAACTACTATCTCATTGCAGTGCCCCCTCTCTCCCTGGGATGACCAGGGTTTTGGTGATGGGAAATACTCCTAATAGGCAAAGATACAAGCAATACACTTAGATATCCAATATGTATGTCTGATGTGTGGAAATACTCTAAATTCTGTGCTGTGGTAGAGAACTCTGCCATGAGGTCAATGGCCTGAAAAGAATAATGCAAGAAGCTTAGGGCTAAGGAGTTCTAGGGAAAATACATATGGATTATTTAGAACACTTTAGTAAGGGCTGGGTTGGAGACTACAGAAAGAGTAAATCATGATTATTCTCCCTACCATGGGAAAGAGGAAGCCTTGGAGATGGATGGCTATTCTTACTGATTCAAGCAGCCAGCATTATAGTAGAGAAAGATAGAATCTTCCATTCTAAGCAATTCTGAATATTAAATTTGCTCTGGATATAGATTTGGGCTCTCCTGTTCTCATTTCACACTTTTTTCCAAGAACTAAGTAAACTATACCACCTATACACTGAAGACCCCCAAATTCAGTATTTGGGATCATTGGAAAGGCGGCCGTATTTTCATAGAAGATAGTGATGGAGCAGACAAGGATGTAGGAGGACTGTGAAAAAAATGTACAAACTTGGAGGCCAGTCAAGAAATGTGAGTATTTTAAAAAGGAAAAAGAGTTCAACTCTATTGAATGTTGTTGCTAGATCAAATAAAATTAGATATCAGATCTTAGCAAAGCGAAGTCATTTGAGTGTTAGGTGCAAAGCACACATAGAGGTTGGTTAAAAAGTGAGTAGGTATGTAGGTGAAGGCATCCTGAATCCACTAAGAATCTTTACAAACAATTTTCCATTTTCTAGCAATTTTTTTTTACATTGCCATCAAGCATAATTTTGCCATATCTTAAATGATGACTGCTAATCTACTTTTTTGTTTTACTAAAACCATTTACCCTTTTATCTCCTTCAATCCTTACTTCACTGACTTTTGATCTAAAAAAATAAAAGTGAATATATCATGAGGCTTGACCCATTGCCATTTTCTAACTCTATTAATCTCTCTACTTTCTTATCCTGTCACTATAGATCCACTGACTAACCAAAAAAAAAAAAAAATGCAAGTAACTAATTAAGATAGTGTGTCTATCATTTTACCTCTTATTATTTCTTTGTATCTTCATAGTAATCCTATAGGAATATCATTTTTTTTACTCTCATTTTACAGATGAATAAGCTGACACTCAAAGTCACAAAATACGGAAGTGGTAGAAGTGGGTTTCAAACCCATTCATTCTGATTCGATACTTGTTTTTGATCACAGCTCTCTATTAAACCCTCACCAATCATTTGAACTACCCTTCTGTTCAAATTGCTCATACCTTAAAGCTTCCCATGAATTAGCTATTGAAAGATGTCATTAATATAGAGTAACCTCTATGTCACTTCTATCCTCTTTCTCAGCTCTTGACCTTGCTTTGTACTTCACTAGAATTATTAGGGTCAGAAGACATAAGATAGTATTTTCTTTGTCAACCACATAGTATTTTTTATTCAGAAACTCAACTACATGCTTCCTTTTCCTCAGTTCCAAAGGCTGGGTGCTCATTTCTTTTGCAAGGTTATATCAACTGTCTCTGCATTGGATTCTATCTTCTTCCATCTGTTTCAGTACTGAAATATTGTCCTATATTTAGGACTTTCTCTCTTCTACATTTTTAGTTCTCTTATCAGTTGCTCTTTTCTCTGTATGTATAAAAATACTTAAGTATTTCCCATAGTGGTTAAAAAATAAATCAACAACAACAACAAAAATATTCTCAAACCTGTGTACTCCTGTAACTATTTATTGAAATAAAGAAATATCTAAAGCTGCCTAGCAAATGTACTCATAATCAATGCCAAGCTATATCCAAAGTGAAATTATTAGACCTTTTGAATAAAGAAAGAGTCTTAGCATACTCAAGACAAAATAATAATAATTTATTGAACTACTATGTGTGTGTACCCAGTTTATTCCTTATCATTCCATTGTGTGACTGTAGCAAAATCTGTGTATTCATTCTATTACTGATGGACATTAGGGTTGTTTCCATTTTTTGGCTACATTATATGTAGTGTTGATACCAATAGTTTTGTTCAAAGTTTTAGGTAAATATGTATAGCAATTTCTATAAATAGGTTACTTATCTAACAGTGGAATTGTTGGGTAATATGGAATAATATTGTTCAGTTTTAGTACAATACTGACAGTTTTCCAAAATAGTTGGGTCAATGAACACTAGATGTTCAGTTGTTCCATAAAATCGCCAACACTTGATACTGTTTTTCTTTTCATTTTACCTATTCTGTTGAGTGTGAAAGATTTCTTAAATTCAGAAACCACTAAGCATAGAGGAAAAAAGAATACAAGTTTACCTACATAAAATAAAGATGTTCTACTTATCAAGAGACACCTTTAAGAGTCTAAAAAGGCAAGCTTCAGCATGGGAAACTATATTTGCAATTCATATATTTGTAAGATACACATAAATATTTACTAAGAAATTGAATAAATTTGAATTTATTCAAATAAATTTCTATGAATAAATCATAGAAAAAATGAACAAAACACTTGAACAGGGCTTTTACAAACAAAGATATCCAAATAACCAATACATATCTGAAAAGGTGCTTAACTTCCTTAGATGTTGGGGAAAAGGCAAAATAACACTTTATACCAATCAGAATGGCTAATCTGGAAAATATTTTCTTTTGTTTCTATTAAGTTTCTGGAGTGATACCAATTAGTCATATCTTTAACTTTTTGGGTTTGTATTTCCTTGACTCTATGAGTAACGTAAATTTAAAACCCAAATCCTACAAAAGAGCAGAATTACCGTATATGATTTTTCACGAGAGCTTGCCTTGCATTCTCCATCTAGCATTCAGGCCATTTTGGAAGATTTCTGTCATGTAAACACATGTACTTTTTATTTCCTGCTGATTTTTCCATAAAGGTATAACACTTTCAAAGTCCCAGTTTCATCCAAAATATCGATTCCAGCTGACCATCTTGTGTCAGTACAAAATATTGTCTCCTATTCCCTCTAAGGCTATTCAACCTTGGGATCTGGGATAAATCTACCATCATAGACCTTCAGGGAAGCCTTGGTTTCAGGGGCAGTTTACTTGTCTGACTTTCCACTTATTTTCACTGTCAGCCTCCTACCTCCTGGTTTGGAACTAAAAATGTTAGCAGTTGGATTTGAGTCTGAGCTGAACGTGTCTGCATATCATCCAGACTGAAAACATGGCTGAAGATCAAATTGCTGCATGAGAATATGTAGAATGAGGAGAGACTATAAGCTAGACAAAAAAATCTACTGGAATGTTCACATTTAAGAGGCAAATGGAGAAAAATTAACAAAGGTGAAAAAGAAAGAGTAGAAGAAATTTAAAGTAGGAAGTTTTCTCAAGATGTTTGTTAATGAAGAAAAGGAGAGAAATAGTATGATAATTCATGTGAGGTTTGCTAATAAGCAGGATTTTGGTTAATTTGATGAGACAAACATGAACAACTGCTGATGAGGGGGATTCTTTTTGAAGGAGAAATATGGAGGAATTTCTGAAATATGGAGGAATAAATATTCCAAGATTGAGTCATTGTAAAATGTCTCTCTTTAAGGAATGATGTTGGATCTATATGATTGATATCTGACTGATATTTTACAACATTTCCATGTATGGAACAGTATGGATCATTGACCAAATAAGTTGTTCCAACTTTAAACAGAAATTTTTCTTAGTCCTACCAGTTCATAGAGATCATATTACTCATCTCTACTCCACTGAAGAAAGCCATTGCCAATATTGGCATATCTAAAGGATTATGTGACCATATGCCTCTCTTATAACCCTAAGCTTGCTCTCTTCCAAAAAATGGCAAGATTATTTCTCCAATTAATTAATTGATAAATTTGTCAGCTTCTCTCTTTTTCTTCTCCTTTTGTTCTCTTCAATTCCCAAAACTGTGCCATCTGCTATGCACAAAAAATTTTGCTAATATTAGCTATCTACTACTGGTGGCTACTTATGCATAGCTACTCTCCAAAAATTTCATGCCTAAGCCATGCCAATGATACATTTATATATTTTTTTAATTTGCTTTGCAAGTGTATTCAATATGTCCTTATTGTTAAATAAAGTGGACATTTTTCAACCCTCATTTTCTTTGGACTCTGAAAATTTTTCATATCTATTGCATAACATTTTCATAGTTATACATGTACTTCCAATGCTGCCCATATTACTCAGTTTTGTGTTCTGGATTCTCCTCCCCTAACTGTATTCCAATGCTGAGGTTGCTCATTTAATCTCGAGACATCTCTTCTTCTTAAGAAAGTCATACATCCCCAGATGTTTAAATGGTGATGATAGTGACGGCAATAATAGCTAACATTCGTGAATATGTATAAAACTCTAGACGTATGACAAGTGTCTTGCATATAATATCTCATTGAATTTCCACAATAATCCTCTAAGATCAATGTCAAGAGGTGCCACTGCAATCCCACTTTTGCAGGTGAAGAAACTGAGGTATAATCCTTTGATTAGGAAAATTGTTTGTAAATGGTCAAGCTTTTAAACCCAATTTATCCAGTACCTCTGCTTGTCTATAAGCCCATTGTACTCACATACTTTCTTTATAGCCCAGAAATCTTATTTTTTCTACTTGGTAATATCTTGCAGACAATTGGACAGCTCCACTCAAATTTTACTTGTCCCAAACTTAACTAGTGATATTATTCCATCAAAATCTCTCCTATTCCTGAATCTCTTTCTTAGTAAATGGATTGACATTCCATTAATACAGTTATCATGCAAGACACCTTTGCCCGCCTGTCACAAAGCACCAAAAATTCTTTATTCTCCCTCCTACATTATTTATTTTTTCCATTTCTACTGTCACCTCTTTCCAGCTGCCACTATCTTTCTGTTAACTGCTGAAATGACCCTTAACTTGTTGATCTGAATTCCTTTTTTTTTTCTCTTGCTTTCCAATCCAGTATTCAGATTGCAAAGGAAACAGTTTACAGAAACACGAACTCATCCTACTGTTATCACATGTAAGGTATTTCCACAGTTTCTCTTTTCTACTTAATAAAACTGCAAACTAAGAATAATTTCAGGTTTTTTTTTTTCTTGATATGATCCCTTTCTACTCTTTTAAGCTCATTCCATAGCAGCCTCTTCCTCTCTTTATATTCATGTTGAACTTTCTTTTTCAGGAGGCCTGGGCTCTAGAAAGTTTTTCATCTGTTAGGAAAGTCTTTGCTTGCTTCCAAATGCACCTTACCCTGTGTTGTGTTATACCTCCATGTGGTATATTTTCTTGGCATATTTTGACTTTGCTTAGAAGAGAGTAGGAAATTTGCCACATGTTCAAGACACAACTTGTTTCAGCCCAATCCTAGAAAATGTGCAATTTCCATGCGTATGTAAAGTAGAGAGGAAATACATGGCTAGCCTAAGGTAAATTGGACAAAACAATTACAAAGTAAACTGGCAGAAAGAGGGCCGAACACTGATCTCCCCAGTTCTTTGTAGGGGGAGTGTATTTTTCTCTTGACCATATGTTTTCATAGATGTTAATGATGTGCTTTCCCTTGTTCTTCTTCTCTTCATCCTTCACCTCCTCTGTCTTCTCTTTCTTCTCCATTTCTTCTTATTTTCCATTTGAACTAATTTCTTTAAAAAATTCATGACATTTCTCTTCAATATATGTAGAGGAAATCTGAAATTCATTGAGAAAGAATTTAGGGACATTGAAATAGCTCCCACCACACACATTGGAGGTCTAAATACAAAGAACTTATCTGATATCAATGGATTTTTAATGTTTTGTATGAAAATTAAAAACTTGATTCTCTCCATGCCCTTTTCCCTTTATCTGTCTTCAATTTCTACAGAAGAGTGAATCTATGAAGAGTTCTTTTTAGTCTCTAATATTAGTTTCATTTCACTCACGTTTATGTTTGGCTATGCTCATCACTTTACAAATTATTGTTATTAATTAAATTTTATTTCATGTAAAATAATATACAATGATATTTTTATTTCTTTTACTTTAACTTTCCCACCTCGTCTTGCTGTACACTGTAAGATACTCTCTCATTCTACCCATTATGCCAATATATTCTTCCAAAGTCTTAATGGAAAAATGTATCATAAAATACTTTATTACTGTTATGCAAAAAACATTGTAGGACCTTAAGCAACAAGCCACTATACATAGTCTTCATACTGAATTAAGCTGCATTTTGACAGGAAAAAAATAAAAGAAAAAGAATTTCCTTAAGATAGTGAGAGATGTCATTCCCTTCAGACCTGCTCTACAGTTTTCAGTGGGGAAGGATTTTATTCTCCAGCATGGACTTTGACATTCTTTCTACACCAGCTTTTCAGTACTAGATAGTACTAGATGTTTGGGGAAGTAAGTTTACTGATGGGAAATACATTTATATGCAAACCTATGCCTCCCCCCAGCCCCGCCTCATTACATTAAAGAAAATCTCACTAAAAGGGGCTTTTTGGCAAAGAGTAAGGAAAATTCTGGTTTTTGATCATCAAACTTGATATATTGATCAATATTTGAAAAGAGAGCTTAAATGATTCAAAATTTGCATATGTTTACACAGGATACGTACCTCACCTTTGGCACTCAAAGTGACAGTTAAGGAGATTAGCAAAGAATAAGTGCTTGGAATGCAGTTAAATGCAGCATAAATGGATCCTTTTCTATAACACTTTTAATGGTTACTTAACCTACATATGACTCCATTTCTCCTACAGAAAAATAGGGATAATATTTATCATTCATAAAACTTTTTACTATGTTACCCCATTAATCTCCTATTGTTTTGTATAACCCTGAGAGAGAAAAGCTCTAGGCAAAATACAGAGGCTGTGATGCTGGCACTCAATTTTAGAGACAGAAACTGATATACCCAAAGGCTTGAGCTATTGCAATTTAAAGCTGTTACAGGAGCTGCAATCTCTCACAACAAGCTGAAACTAAATAACCTGGACTTTTGCCTCACTAAGTTACTTAAAAATATAATACATTAGTATATAAGGACACACCAAAACAATCAATATTTTATGAAATTGCTGGACTGTAATATGGATTTTGAACAGTATTAGTGTTAAATGCATTAACTTCAATGAGGAACTTAGAAATGGTCCCTTAATAACCTTATTGGGATACGACTACTTTTAAATGGCTTTTACTTTGTCCTTGGAATTCATATGATGCATGTGACAGTGGCTTGTTTAGTGTTAACAGAGGATTAGATGAAGGAAATTAATTAAAGCTTCCTAGCAACGTTTTCCCCTTGAGCTATTCAGTATGCTAAAGTGGTGTGACAGGGTACCATCCTTTCTCTAAATCTACTCATTAAATAACTCAATTGGGTTTAAACACACATCCTTTTTTAAAAAAATTAGACCATAATTTTTCTCCTCGTCTTTCTAACCTGACCCCTTCCAGCCGCTGCCACCTCTGTGATTTGTAATTACCTTTTAGCTTCTAATAATAGGATGGTCACAAAGTGTGTCCATGTGTTTCAGAGTCCAGCAATTCACTTCTTGAGACCTGTCTTCAATGAGATGACAAATTTAAATAGGTTAGGGACATTTGTTTAACTAATCCCCTGGACAAATAAGTATCTAGAATGATTTCCTATATTAGATGAAATACAAGTCTATAAATCTTTTTAAACACTGCTGATGCTGCACTTGAATACTTGTAATAATAATCATTTTTCAATTTTATATTTTAGAAATAAATAGATCTATTTTGGCTTTAAATTCTCACAAATTGTGATTTTCTCTGTTTTTAAGACATTGTTATAAATGTATTAATCCTTAGCTATTAAAAACAATTACTTATAATACAAAATAAAAATAATATTTACCAGTATTTATTGTTTGTGGATTTTTTGATGATAGCTATTTTGAGTGGTGTGAGGTAATATCTCATTGTATCGATAGTTTTGATCTGCATTTCTCTACTAATTAGCAACGTTGAATATCTTTTCATGTGCCTCTTGGCCATCTGTATATCTTCTTTGGAGAAATATCTATTTAGGTCTTCTGCGCATTTTTTGTTTGGGTTGTTTGTTTTGATGATATTAAACCACATGAGCTGTTTGTAAATTTTGCAGACTAATCCCTTGTTGGTCACATCATTTGCAAATATTTTCTCCCATTCTGTGGGTTGTCTTTTCATTTTGTTTATGGTTTCCTTTGCTGTGCAAAAACTTTTGAATTTAATTAGGTCCCATTTCTTTATTTTTGTTTTTATTTCCATTACTCTGGGAGATGGATCGAAAAAGATATTGCTGTAATTTATGTCAGAGAGTGTTCTGCCTATGTTTTCCTTTAAGAGTTTTATAGTTTATGGTCTCACATTTAGGTCTTTAATCTATTTTGACCTTATTTTTGTGTATGGCATTAAAGAATGTTCTAATTTCATTTTTTTTACATGTAGCTGTCCAGTTTTCCTAGCACCATTTATTGAAGACACTGTCTTTCCCCCATTGTATAGTCTTGCCTCCTTTGTCGTAGATTAATTGACCATAGGTGTGTGGGTTTATTTCTGGGCTTTCTATCCTATTCCATTGTCCTATATGTCTATTTTTGTGCCAGTACCATACTGTTTTGATGACTATAGATTTGTAGTATAATCTGAAGTCAGGGAGCCTGATTCCTCCAGCATCGTTTTTCTTTCTCTAGATTGCTTTGGCTATTCAGGGTCTTTTGTGTCTCCATACAAATTTTAAAATCCACAAACAATAAATGCTGGAGAGGGTGTGGAGAGAAGGGAACCCTCCTACACTTTTGGTGGGAATGTGAATTGGTACAGCCACTATGGAAAACAGTATGAAGTTTCCTTAAAAAACTAAAAATAGAGCTACCATATGATCCTGCAATCTCACTCCTGGGTATATATCCAGAGAAGAACATGGTCTGAAAGGATATATGCACCCTAATGTTCATTGCAGCATTGTTTGCAATAGCCAAGACATGGAAACAACCTAAATGTCCATCGACAGAGGAATGGATAAAGAAGATGTTGTACGTATATACAATGGAATATTATTCAGCCATTAAAAAGAATGAAATCATGCCATTTGCAACAACATGGATGGACCTAGAGATTGTCATACTGAGTGAAGTAAGTCAGACAGAGAAAGAGAAATATTGTATTATATACCTTATATGTGAAATCTAAAAACAAATGAGACAAATGAACTTATTTACAAAATAGAAACAGACTCACAGACTTAGAGAGCAAACTTATGGTTACCAGGGGGGAAGGGTGGGGGGAAGGAATGGCTAGGGAGTGTGGGATTGACATGTACACACTGCTGTATTTAAAATGGATAACCAACAAGGACCTACTGTATAGCACAGGAAAATCTGCTCAATATTATGTAACAACCTAAAAGGGAAAAGAATTTGAAAAAGAATAGATACATGTATATGTATAACTGAACCACTTTGCTGTACACCTGAAACTAACACAACATTTTTAATCAACTATACTCCAGGGAATTCCCTCATGGTCCAGTGGTTAGGGCTCTGCACTTTCACTGACTAGGGCCTGGGTTCAATCCCTTGTCAGGGAACTAAAATCCCACAAGCCGCATGGTGTGGCAACAAAACAAAACAACTATACTCCAATATAAAATGAAAAGTTAAAAAAAATATATTCACAAAGGAAAACTTTATCTTCTTGGAAAAAAGAGAACATTTGACTATAACAATGACATATGAAAAGTAAACTAGAATATAATATATCTTTTGAGTTGTATTAAATTTGATGTTTTCAGGTAAACAAGTACAAAATCCAGAGTTCCTTATTTTCTAATCTCAGTCAAATAAAAAGCTCAAGCTTTAAAATGTTATGATACCGCCTCTTTTGATGTCAGGGATGAAGATAAAAAGCTATCCCTCTAAAATTAGGGTTAGACTCTGCAGTCTTTCTTCTTTTTCTCATCAAGATATTATTCTTCTACACACAATTTCGATCAGGAAAACCAACCTGGGTAAAGGTACATGACTTCTGTTTAAAATAATTATTTAGGAAATCAGAAATAGATGGTCAATAGCATGGTTGAATTAATAACACTCTGTTCAAAATAGAAATAAAATGTGTTCACACAGATAAATATAACTGTATTTTAAAATATCAATATTATAATTAAACATGTACTCTGTGTGCACACAGGCATATGTGCACTTTCATACACACACACACACACACACACACACACACACACAAGGACTGTTTATCCAAATTGTTAACATACTTTGCTGATTGCATTGTGGTAATAACTCTGTGAGAAAGCCAGTGTTATTATTCCTCATTAATTTGGACTATATCATCTGAAAGTAAAAAAGACAAAGCTGATCACATTGACAAATTTTATCTAATTTAAAACACTGATACACCAATATAAAAAGTCACTGTTTATATGGTTAGCACATTTGTTAATCCATTATTTTAATCATTATAGGATTGACAGTTTCATTCTTCTGCAAGCCAGACACATTCGATTTTTGAATCAACCCTTCTAATAACTCAGATGTCTAAGATTAAACATTTAAAATAAGTTACAATGCAAATTTGACCAAGTGAAATGCATTTGGTGTGTTTCAGGATCATAACAATTAAGAGATGATAGCTATTGTTCTAAAATAAAATTCTATGAATGTAATATTTAAAGAGATTCAGAAATATTATAACACATTCACGTAAAATTTTACTCCATCATTAGTGAGAAGCATAGTAATTCAACTGTCTTAAAGCATGTACATAACATTTTATTGCAGAAAGGATCAGAAACATTTAAATTCTCACTGTGCATAGTAATGAAAGTTGTATTTTACCTAACTAAAAATGTGAACTGCAAAATTGCAAGATTTCCTGTAGGAAAATATAATACCAGTTTCTTTGTGGAGTTTTTGATACATTGGTAAAGAGTATAATTGCAAACAATTATTTTGCTTGGACATTAAAAATAAAATAGTTTACCTAAATAGCAAATAATAGGAGTTTTGTCTTAATTAAATCACCTAGAAGTTCTGTCCTTGTAGTGTCTTTTTTTTTTTTTTTTTTTTTTTTGGTAGTACGCAGGCCTCTCACTGTTGTGGCCTCTCCCGTTGCGGGTCACAGGCTCCGGACGCGCAGGCTCAGCGGCCATGGCTCACAGGCCCAGCCGCTTCGCGGCATGTGGGATCTTCCCGGACCGGGGCACGAGCTCGTGTCCCCTGCATTGGCAAGCGGACTCTCAACCACTGCGCCACCAGGGAAGCCTTCCTTGTAGTGTCTTTTAAATAGAATGAATCTCAAAATAATTCCAATGAATAAAGATAATGTCTTATGACATTCAAGTGCACCATTTATAGTAAAATTCAGGTAATACGTTGGCAGCTGGTAGGAAGCTCCAAACACAGAAGTATTTCCACAGGGTTTGTTTAGATTTAGGTGGATTTCCAACAGTTACTGTGATTTTAATTCATCAGTCCTCTACAGTGGGAGTTCTGAATATATAATCTGTACAGCACTTTCATCAGAATCAGCAGGAGTGCTTATTTCAAATGTGAATTCCTAGGTCCCATCAGAGACAAAATGAATCAAAATCTAGGTGGCAGAGCATGCATTTGCATTTTAATGATTTGTCCAAGTGATCCTCATGCACATTAAGTTTGAGAACACATGTGCATCCTTAAATCCAAGTAAAGAATATATGAAATATATATCAAGTAGTTCACAGAGTTGTTAGTCACAAATAAGACCAGGTGAGCAAATGCTGTAAAATAAAACAAATAGTTTATATAATCTGACAATTATAACCTATTTCACAAACTTTAAGTACAAGTGAGGAAGATTAAAAGGCTCAGAGTGTGCCAAGGTCACAGACCTCTTAGCCTTGGTGATTTTCAAGCTTGCCTGAAGAGTCCCCAGGAGGACTACAGGTACACTATAGATAACAATGTCACAATACAATCTACTGAATGAGAATCTCTTGGGGCAGAGGTCTGATAATCATTACGTTTAGCTATCTCGTCTGGTGACATTTATCATTAAGGAAGTTTGGAATATACTTCCTTGAGCATTCCCAGGCTGACACTACAAAACACTCATAATAATCTGAATTGTTAGTGTGGCATTATAGCCTTAGTTAGCCCAATCACTTTAATTTATGTCTCTAATATCTATTAACACCCTATATGCCATTACTTTTTACTTCAAAGGATTGGCTTAATACAGACATCTTATTACTGTTTTTACCTAGGATTGTTTTTAATGAATAATCATTAATGTACTCAATATTTCTACAGTCTAATCTGTGAGCTGTCTGATATAATTTTCCTACATGAATTTTCAAAAGTTTCATTGCATATACAAATGCATTAATAGCATTTGTATTGACAATAGTTAGGGGAAATTGTCATATCGTATAATTTGACGAGGTGTGATCAGTAGTGATTTTTTCTCTAAATATTCACTTCCATAGATTTTTCTATATATTTTCTATAAATTCAATATCTTGAAATATGTGTATATATTATGGCATGAGACAAACAAGCTTAGAAATGATTACTCTTATCAACACTCACATAAGTATATTGATTCAAGGCTTATAATTTTAAAAACGTCATAATGAATAAAAGTGAAAACAGGAAAAGTAAAATCAGTCATCTCTCAGTTAAGAAAACATTTATACAACTGTTTAAAAATAACTGTAAAATTCAGTTGTATATATTCATTACTATACATGTAAAACCAAAAACTCAGTTCCTTAAAAGATTCTCCTTCAAGAATAATCTGTAGTTTAGAGTGGCTTAAATGTCCAGCTTCCTTGCCTGTTCTTTGCCAGTGTTTTCTGTGCTGGGAAGCAGAGAATGCAAAAGGCAGCACCATATTCTGGTCCTGCAAGAGAAACAGAATGGTAAGATTTGGGAGATACAAGCTGCATTAATTATGTCACAGAGACTAGAACAGCAGTGATTTTCCCCCCATTATTATTATTTTATATCAGTAGAATCTATTTAATATATTCAATAATTCTATTATTTCTAAGACCTTCCACAAAAGGGTATTACAATCCTTTTAGTTTATTGCAAACATATATATTTTTTAAAGTGGATTCACTTTATTTATTTTTTGGCTGCGCTGCAGGATTTGTCAGAAGACAAACAGTAAGTTGTGAGTTCCATTTTGCCCAACTACTTTTTTCTTCACACCCTGGAGAATCTGGTGTCTGGAACTGTAGAGACATCATCATGTTACCACCCCTTCTCCTCTCAGGTTGAATCCACTGTGACAGAACACTCGTGTCCTTAAGAGGCAAGGCCTAGCAAATAGCCTCTCACAAATCCACTGAACATCACAATGTCCTGTTTGATAAATTCTGTCGCTGCTTCAATTATATTGCTGATTTCAGGTGCTGCTTTATTTGCTCATTTCTGAATCAGGTCTTCCTGCTTTCTTTATATCTTTTTTCAACTCTGTCCCAGTTGATTAGCACATAGTTACTTTGACTGGTAAATCTGAAGAAGATGGCCAGCAGCCTACTGTTGCTGTAAGTTTTCCAACTTTCTGGAACAAAAATCCTGCACAATGGCCAGTGCAATCTGGATGGCTACTGAGTATTGTTCTACCGGAAGTGCCACACTATGGCCAAGCATAGATTCTACCAGCGGTGTCTTCATGTATACTGAGTTAGGTCCAATATGAATCATCATCACTTTCATATTCAGGTGAGAGAGATCCCATCTAGACTGGCCTGGCCTTGGAATCCAGAACCAAGTGAAGAGGACTCAGCTGTCAAAGGGGGGCAAAGAGGGCCTGGGGTTGGAAGAAAGGGTCACAGACACAGAAGTAAGCACTTCATGAAAACTAAGCAAATGGTATTTCTAGGTAAATCAGTCTTTCTGTGCTGGACTAATTAAAAGAACTTCACAGCTCTCTATCCCCAAGCTTTCTCACCCTCTGGAATTGAGGGCTTTTACTGCTTCCCCCATTATTTTTTTAATTAAGTAATGAATAGTATTTTATTATTATTTTTTCTTTTGGCTGCATGGCATGGCATACATGATCTTTTCTCCCTGACCAGGGATTGAACCTGTGCTCCCTGAAGTAGAAGCATGGAGTCTTCACCACTGGACCCCCAAGTAAGTCCCTGAAGAGTATTTTATAGATAAGAAAACTTTAGCCTCAGCAGGATAAATTTGAGGACAGTTCCAATAGCTAGTTTCCCAGAGATGCACTTGAAGTGGTCCTTACAGTTTTTGCAAACTAGAATACCTGATAGTGTTTATCAGTGCAACACGTCAGGTGCAGTGTAAAGGTATGGGTACTGAAAAAGTAATATTGACCCTAACTATGCATTCACGCACAGGCATTTACAGATTTTTACCCAGTCTTTGAATTAAAAGATAGATTCTCTGAGTCTGATCAATGTCAGCCTCTTGAGATGCACTAAAATGAAATTCAGAAAAAGTTGAATAACTTAAACTACTCTGGAGTTACAGACAACTGAAGTAGAAAGCCTCTTAAGCAATGTGAGAGAAGAAAAAAGGGGCAAAAATCTACCTCCTAGCTTGGGTTGTAGAACTCATGTTTTTAGGAGTTGGGAGAAAAGAAACTTTGGAGCAGGTGTTTCATGTGACAGATCATTAGATCTGTTATCTAGGTCTGTATTAGATCTGTAGAGTATCTATTGAGATACTACAGATGAGGAAAGATGTTAAGTGTATTTGCTTTGTATCATCAATGGAGATTTTTTGCTGCCTCTGAAAGCTTGCTGTCAAGATTTAATTTAATATTTAATTAATTTCCTCTCTGCCGATCTGTGATTTCCCTTAATGCCATTTCCTTAATGCCATTTCCCTTAATGCCATTTCCTTTTCTAGAGAGATCACAGATTACTGTAAATTATTTGTGTCCAGTGAGGATGGGCATAACGGTAGTAGTAATGAGAACAAGAATAGTGACTGGCCATTTATACATAAAATGAATTCTGTTAGAAACACCTATAAATATTGTACCAGCGTTATTAATTGGCTTAATAAGATCAATTGGCATAATAAGATCTAAGTTGTTTATTATAAATAAAATGAATAAAAATTCACTAGTCAGCAATAGATATTAGTATTTTTCTTTTTAAAAAATCTCTTCTTTGCTAGCCCTAAGTGCTTTATTTCTTAGGGGTCTAATATTGACTTCACTAGTCTTAGTGGAGTTACCAGCTTGTGGCTGAATCACGCTCACTCTAGTATTCAGACATGGTTTGACACATCTAAATTAGGGTGAGGAAGATTATTCCAGAATATCGAGGCTCTCTTTTGTCAGGAATGGGGGATGGGGACTTATTCTGAATAAAGAGGAAGTGAAGACTGGAAAGGTTACTTGGTCAACAGAGAGAAAAGATTAGCCTGAAAATAGAAACTGTCATTCCCAACATTCTCAAGCTCAGACTGCATGAACATATGAATACTTGGCACTAAGTAAATGGTTATAAAAAAACACATCTAATTCCCAGTCTGTAATCTACCAGTGACATTAAAAAATAAGATACCACCACTGGTGATGATGTAAGTGTTGTTTTCGAGAAGGGCTGCTAGTACAGCTTATGATAACATCTTAATAAACAAAATATTAGTTTTGAGTTGTAATGAGGATTAAAACTTAGATTGAGAATCAAACTTCTCTGCATATATGTATGTATAAGGAAAATCTATTTTTCCTTAAAACACCTGCATTGTATCACTTTAGAGGTAAAGGATGGTTTTCTCCCTTCTTAAATCTCCTCTTGATAAATATATTTTCATTGGAAGATGTTTTAAGTAGTTCCTCATCTAAGTGGAAAGATTACAGGTACCATAACAGGGAATCTTCAAGAATATAAGGAAAATATTTTAGTTAGAATCAGTTCTTACATGAGATGATATCAAGTCACTAGTTAATTTCTAGAAAGAATAAATGCCATGGGCATAGAAAAATAGGAACTGATGAATAAGAAAGGCAATCTTCATCAAGGTTTGTTTCTTGGAATATGTATAGCTAGAGCCTGTATGACACTTTTCGTTTTATTTTAATTGCTAATACAATTTTTCTATATTTTAAAAATTGATATTGTTCATATTAAGAACATTTATTTGAAATGTCTTACATAGCATTCTAACACATCCTGAAACAGTGTAGTTTTTCTTTAGCTGCTGTACTACCTCTCTACCCTCCCTCAATAAAACACACAAAACACCATACTACAACCTTAATACTTTAAAATTTTTTTAAAAACTCTAAAATTACGCTCAAATAATTATTTAACCAATAAAAATAACATTATTTTATGAGACTCATTTTAGGGAGTATTAGTTATTATCTTGTAATTCTACATTTTTTCTCATTCTTCCCTTCCATTTTATTTCCACTCCTCTTTTAGCATACCTTTATACGTCTGTCATCATTTTGCTCACGAGAAAAAAAGGTGGCATTTTTAAATATCAAGTAATATGTGTTATAGCTTTGCTAAACATTTCACCACCAGTTTGTTGCAAGAGATTTATAAATCAGATTTTCATTAAAAAAGTGAAAGAATCAACACCATATGTTGTGCTAAATCCTATGCAGCTGCTGCTACAGCAGCCTAATAATGTGTGAACTAGAAGGCATTCAGTACTCTGTGTGATATACAGGACTGTAACTTCTTTCAAATGTTGTGATTTTTTTTAATATTAAGATTAAAATCTAAGAAAACATGGTAAAATGGAATAACTTAGAAGTGTTAACATTTATTTTATAGAAAAGAGAGTTGCTAAATGGGTATCTATAACTGAAATTAAAATACCCAAGTACTCTTGAAATTGAAATAGAAAAGCAGACTCAAACAAGAATGTATATTAATGCAGCTCCTCTTATAATCTGAACTTCATTGCAATGTACTTTTGCCTAAATATCAATCTAGTTGGCATTTTTATTACAATTCTGCAAATGGAAAGAGAGCAAATGAACCATTTAATGCCTTTATTTTCTAAGTATAATCATGTTTCTGTTTTCCATTCAATGATAGTCAAGTCTTTTCCACTCCAACATAAAACATTCTTGAGTGTTAGTGATCAGTCATGGTAAGAGGTTGATATTGTACCCCATGCTCATTTATATTACAATGTACAGAATGTCAGAATCAGTTATTTATAAACTTTATTTGAGAGGTCAGGAAATAATACCCTAATGTAAAACTGTGCATATTTTAAATAATATTTATGGGCCAACCACATATGAGATATAAACACTACCCTACATATACATCTTAAATTTATTAGATTTGAAGTAACAACACTGAAGGAGGAAAATCATTTTTAAAAGCACCATAAAGCAAGACAGTAATTTTCTTCTTAAGTGTGCTTTTTTTAGATTTGTTTTTTATTGAGGTAATGTCAGTTTATGACATTATGTAAGTTCCATGTGTACAACATGATATTATCTACTTCTGCATACTTTTCAACATGTTCACCACCAAAAATGTAGTTTCTGTCCATCACCATACAGCTGATCCCATTAAATGTGTATCTGCACATGGAAATTACATGCTTCTCTTTCATTGAAAAGAAACACCTCATGATAATGATGATTAATTTTCCTATGTTAATATAAATTTACATTATTTCTGCATGTATCATGATAGAACAGAATGAGTTCATGAATTAGTGTGAAAAAATGTTTCCTTGCTATAGAAATAAGACAGGTGGCTATTTTCCATCTAGTATAAGGACATTATAAGAGCAATCTATAGACCAATATTCTTAATGAATATAGACAAAGAATGTTCAAAAAATACTCGGAAAAAATGAATCCAACAATATATAAAAATAAGTATATATGGCTAAATGGGCTTCATCCAGAGAATGCATTGGCAGTTTTATACATAAAAACTATCGATATAATATACTCTATTAATAGATTAAATGACACACAGCACATGATCATCTCTGATACTGATATAGTAGGATATTCACAGTACATTCACTATTTAATGCCTACTAGGATGACTAAAGTCAAAAGGACAGATCATAAAACTAGCTGGCCAGGATGTTGAGAAATTGGTGGTAGGAATGTAAAATGATATAGACTCCATGGGAAATAGTTCAGCTGTTTCTCAAAATGTTAAAAATAGAGTTACCATATAATCCAGAAATTCCCCTCCTCGGTATTTTCATATGTATATACCTATGAATAATAAAAACATATGTCTACCATAACTTCTCTTCACTTTTTCACAGCAGCATGGTTTATTAATAGACAAAAAGTAGAAATAATCTAAATGTCCATCAACTGATAAATGAGCAAATAAAATGTGTTATATCCATACAATGAAATATTATTCATTGTAAGAATTAAGTAATGATACATGCTACAATATAGAAAAACCTTGTAAATTTTATTCCAGATATAAAAAGACATCCACAGATATGACATATTGTATGAGTCCATTTATACAGCATAATTAAATTAATAATTCACAAAAAGGGGCATATTAAAATATTCAAGTGTACAGAAACTAAACAATTCACTTACAAATAACACTTGGGACAAAAAAATACTCAGGAAAATAGAAAATATTTTAATGAGTAAATATGGAAACACAGTAGATCAAAATTTGTTCAATATAGCTAAAACAGTCTTGAGATATGTGTCTTTAAGTATTTATATTAGGAAAAAAAAGAATTATGAATACAATGACTTAAATTATTCCCTTAAGATGCTGGAAAAAGAAAATCAAATTAAACCCAAAAAAAGTAGAAGAGAGAAAATTAGAAAGGTGAGAGTTGAAATTAATAAAATAAGATAATTGTACCTATAATAATTAACAATAATAATTAGATTAAAATTTTAAAGAGAAAATGCAATAAAATAAAAATCTATGAACTCAAAATAAATTTCATTAGTTGATTTCTATGATAGACTATTGATGGAATTCTCATCTTCATTTGTGTTCTTCCATCTCTGATGTTTCACCTTCTTTTAAAAGCTTATGTAATTAGGGCTTCCCTTGTGGCACAGTGGTTGGGAGTCTGCCTGCCAATGCAGGGGACACGGGTTTGAGCCCTGGTCCGGGAAGATCCCACATGCCGCGGAGCGGCTATGCCCGTGAGCCATGGCTGCTGAGGCTGCGCGTCCGGAGCCTGTGCTCCGCAACGGGAGAGGCCACAACAGTGAGAGGCCCGCGTACCGCAAAAAAAAAAAAAAAAAAAAAAAAAAAAGCTTATGTAATTAGGTCAGCCACACAAGAATAATCTCCCTTCTGCATAACACACAGGTAGCTTATTAGTAAACTAATCACAGAAGTGATACCCCATTATATTCCAGACTACACCCACACTCAAGAGAAGGAGATTATATAAGTCATTTACACTACAGTGCAGGGATCTTAGGGGAATATCTTAGAATCTTCTCTATCACATGATTAGAGTATACAGACATGAGGGAATTCCCTGGTGGTCCAGTGGTTAGGACTCTGGGCTTCCACTGCAGGGGGCCTGGGTTCAATCCCTGGTCAGGGAACTAAAATCCTGCCAGCCGCATGGCACAGCCAAAAAAAAACAAAAACAACAACAACAAAAAAACAGGTATGAATTACCATGATTAGTTGTGTACTTATTTTGTGTGCTATTTCCATAGTTTACATTAATCATTAAAAAAATTATTTTTAAGTATTCTTGAAGCATTAAAAATGAGCTACTGGGCTTCTCTGGTGGTGCAGTGGTTGAGAGTCCGCCTGCTGATGCAGGGGACGCGGGTTTGTGCCCCAGTCCGGGAAGATCCCACATGTCACGGAGCGGCTGGGCCCGTGAGCCATGGCCGCTGAGCCTGCGCGTCCGAAGCCTGTGCTCTGCAACGGGAGAGGCCCCAGCATTGAGAGGTCCGTGTACTGAAAAAAAAAAAAAGAGAGCTACTGTTTTAGGGGGTACACTAATTTTGTTAAACATTTTAGTCTAGAAGCCTCCTTCATCTTTGCTTCTAGTAGCAACTCCCAAAGGAAATCACTATCCTGATTTCTGACAATATAGATTATTTCTCTCAGGCAATTTTGAAAATCAGTTCTGGAATTAGTCTTTCCAGTTTTTATCTTTACATCTTTCCTTCTTTTCCATTGCTTCAAAATTGACATCTCATCCTCCTCCCACAAACAATAACAACAACAACAAAATTTATATATTTCCTTAGAGAAACTGAATGATTCTTAGAATTAGGAGGGGAGCAATGTTATTTACCAGCAGAGTGTTACAACGATCTGCCCCAGTGCCATTCCTTACCCCAGCATGCATTTCATTAAGAGTTTGCTATGTCAAATAAGTACAAAAATATTGAGAGTGCAGATAGCATGTGGAAGGTCATCGTTGTTGCTTGTTTATTTTTCTGCACTTGTTGCCTTTTCTACTGATATAGAGAAACTGACAGAAAAATCTAGTCTCTAACACCATTTACATGTTTACAAATTTGATGATAAGCTTAATTTTGTAATAAATATTATTTTTTCTTGAGTTTCCATCTACATGCCATTCAACAGCATTTGGCCTTTACTTCATATTTTCAGAGGAGTCATTACTACTAAATTTTGTGGGGTTTAACATGTTCCTTTGACATCCATAAATCTAGCTTCAATAATAAACATTAGAAAGAGGCAGATGGAAAAAACAAGAGAATAAATTTAAAAAATTGAAAAAGAGCAAAAAGTTGCAAAATAGGGAAAAGAAGAAAGGTCTATACTGCCTGAAAAAAATCAGTTGTATTTGAGTGTTATTAATGTCATAGTAGATATTTTATGTATTGATTAATTTAATTCATGACTAAAATTAATAATTTTTTATCTTCTCAAATATCCTGGTGTTCCACTGGGCTTATCAAAACCCAGTATTTATTTTACTATTCCTAAATCCAGGCATTAAAAATTACAAGTTAATTATGTTAAAAATGTGTCCTTGTATCTTGTTAATGGTTATTTAGGAGGCTTTACAACATGAAATTTTATGTTAATACTAAAATAGATTTCTACTATGTGAAGATACCCAAATTTAGTGCAGTGCACAAAGTTTTATGAGATATTTCCTGTTATGCTCTGCCAATATATACAGTTTATGATTTTTAATTTATTTTTCATGATATTTATGATTTTTTATTCATTTAAAACATTTTTCCTTTTCAATTTGATTAGCTTTACAGCTATTCACTAGTCTCTTCTCAATCTTTCTCCCTTTCATTCATTCTTCTTTCTTTCCTCTTTTTAACTTTCTGACTATGTCATTATTGCAATTTTTCATTTTGATCTTGTAGTCTATTTGGCCATACAAACTCTAGAGCTTCTCATAGGAGTGAATGAAACCTCTATTTTAACTACATCAAGGTTCAAACTCTCATTGTTTCCTTTCCTTTATGGCAATTGTGACTAAGAGCACCGTCTGATACATCTCATGCAAATAAATGTCTCCGATTTGGTTTCCAGAGGACCTCAATCCAGCATAGTTTTTAATACATCAACTCCTTTCTTCCTATCTAACCTCTATCTTCCTGTCTAACCTTCCTATCTAGCACAGATCATTGCTGTTCCTGACAACCAAACTTGCACTCTCTACTTCACGCTTCACCAGTTCTCACTGACAATCATTACGAAATTGAAAATGGGTACAAGGACATCATGTCTTTGCAGAAAGAATGCACATACCTCCAGCAGATGTTCCACTTGGAGCAGAGAGAAGGCAGGAGAGTCACTGTGAAACCATCCTCCCTAGTTCATTTTCTACAAATGAACACGTAAGAGGCTTCCAACTGTTAAATGCTTAAATCTAGTGGTATGAAGCCAAAATGGTGCAAGAAGTAATGCCTGCATCCCACCCACGTCTTTAAAAAACACTAAAAAGCTGGAATGGATAATAAATTCACAAATTTAAATGATAAAAAACTTAGAGGTTTACTTTATATCACGCTTGTGTCATTTGGAAGCAGAGTGAAAATCTACGATGACATATTTGAACTCAGAGAATTTCTACAGAATCTGCTTTCATATATCCTCTTCTGAATTACATTTTGCATTAGGTTCCCATAGAAATCCTGAAATTTACAGTTTTATTACAATTGGTTTTTATGACCTTTACTATTATATCTAACTGATTTATAAATAAGGAAACATTTTTAAACAAGTGCTATTGTGTTAAAATAATGTCAATGTATTTAATTAAAATTTAAATGAAAGAAAACATCCACCCTCTAGAAAATCCTTCTAGAATTTTTCCTTAAATTCCAGGTCACCATGCATCACACAGTGGATGAGGTAGTAAAAAGAGAATATCAAGAATTGAAATATTTAAGCATAAGCAATTCAGAATTTGCAAGAAAATTCTTAGGCAACCTTTAGAGTAAAATATATGGTTTGAATTAGTTGAGCATATTAGAAACGGTTGCCCATGTGAGGCATAAAATGAGGAAAGGAACAGTTGCCGATATGAATAAAGTGTGTGTGTGTGTGTGAGTGTGTGTGTGTGTGTGTGTGTGTGTGTGTGTAGAAGGAGATACAAGGGGAGAAGTAGTATTGATAAAGATGACTTAACTAAAGGTGTTGGTTTGCATGGTTATAAGAAATAAGTATGACTCTGAAAAGAATTCATTCTGCTAGTTACAGAAAAGTCTTAGATGCCTAAGGGATTTAGTTTGATGACAGAGGTACTACAAAATAAAGGCATTTTGTGAAACAAATTAAAGCAGGAACACAAGCCCAGAGTAGAGCAATGGAAGGTACTGGATGTAAGTGGACACTGAAGTAGAAACTGAAGCCTTCAAGTCTGGGCAGAGGGCAGACTGGGCATGATCTACAGATGCAAAAGAAAAGTCTAGGGTAAGAAGAGGCACAAGAGCAATAGAAAGACAGCTTTTTGTTTATGACTATTAAATTTGTGTGGTTGGGAGAAAATAAAAGTGGAGATACCTTGAAGGTAGCTTTGAATAGATAATTAGAGAAACAAAAAATTAGAGCACTGGTTGTCAATATGAGGTTTGTGGCCACAAACGTGATAGTTAAAGCATAAAAGTAGATGAGCAATTTGGGAGAAGTATTCATTGAGGAGGATGGAGCTGTGAGCTTAGACTATTCTTTGGACAATAAACTCAGAAAAAAATGTCATATACACTACTGAACAGAAACTTGCTTACTAGTGAAAAATCTGTGCCATAGCAAACCTCCCCAAGTCTGCACTAAAGAAAATAAATGGTTTAAACACTTTTACTACTTGCCTGCCGTATGTTATTAATTGCACTGACTGAGTGAGTGACTACTTGTGCAACTGTTATAAAGTGAACTAAATTTCAGGAATAAAAAATATATGGCATTCATTGAGTCAAAAGTAAAGTTGACTATTAAATGAAATATGTTGAAAAGCATTCATTTTAAAATGCACTTTAACTTCTGGGGATGAAAGTATTTTTCATATTTACATCAAAATTCATTCAACTATATTTATCTTACAAGAGAATAAAACCAGAGGGATATAATTCAAAACTTGCAGAGGCTGGAAACTTTCTATTTGATAAATTTCTAGAATTTATTGATTAAAGATATCTGTCATAGATGTGATAATATTTTTATTTTATTTTTGTTCTTATTTAACACATAGTTTTCACACCCTTTTAAGTGAAAACTTTAGGATTTACTAATTATTATAAAAACATTATAAAAAGTATTTAAGGACCTCCAACTATTAAAACTATAATCATGGCTAATTCAGGTTATGAAATAAATCTATTAAAAGACTTAGCTTTGCAGGATAAATCATATACAAGATAAATAAAGAAAATAAGAACACATTTGACCAATTTCTTATTTCTGATAGAAATACACCAGTAACTTATCTTAATATTAATGAAAAAATGAGTATTTTTGTATCATTGTAGAAAGACTTTGAAAACACTTTCATAAGTGCACATGGAAATTCACTCTGACGCTACTTCAAAGAGGCAAATGGTGAAGAATCATTTACATAATGGACAAATGTAAATTCATTCGAGTTGTAGAGAGAAGCTCCCTGCTGTCTTGATTATATTATGCTTTCCTGTCACTACATGAGCTCACACAAAACTGAAAAAAAATTAACATTGTGCAGTTATAAGTCTGAAGCAAAGGAACACCAGTGCAACTTTTCATTGGTTTCTTCACCCTTAAAATCTCAGCTCATGAATTATCCTTGCTACAGATATTTGACACACAAAATCATTTTCTTGGAAGATATGGAATGGCATATATGAGAATCCAGCTTTAACTGCTAACTTTAAAGAATTTAAGGTAAAGGAAATTACATTTTATTGTGGTTGCTCATGATTGTTCAATGAGTTGTCACAGAATCCAATTTCCACATTACCCATTTTCTGTGTAATAAATTGATTCTTTTGTTTCATTTATGGGGAAGTGATATTTCTACAGTCTTCTTAACTTATTACAAAATGTATTTCATAAATCACCAGTCTTATGGAGGATGAAACATCTGTTTACATAATAGTACTTGCTCAGTTTTAAACAGTTATAAGTACGTGACTTGGCAACCAGTTGACAGTATGAGAAATGTATTTCTAGTGATATTTATTTCATGACACAATTGTGTCGCACATAAATAAAATGAAAAATAATCTTAAAAGGTAGGAAATACATACAAAATAAACACAAATATAGCATTCATAACCCAAAGAAGCTCAGTGTTCTAGAATTACTCTATCAATTAATATAAATCAAAGGCTAAATTCCCTCTCCCCTCATTTCTGTAAATGGAGAGTATACTAGTGTAGGGGTGATTAGCTAAGTCTACCAATTCTGACTCTCTGCGACTTTCATTTGTAAGAAGTTTGATCTTTGGCAAGTTTCTTAAATTTTTGGTGACTCAAATTCTTCACTGAAAACAGAGGGAACAACAGTTTTACCTCATATATTATAGTGATAATTAAGTGATAATCCAGGTAAAGCACTTCAACAATACCTGAGGCAGATAGTGTGCATTAATGTTGGCAGTCATTATCATTGTTTATATTATTACAACTACCACTATTGTTGTTGGTTTTATTATTATAAATATACTTTAAATTTTTCCAAGGGAGTTCTATTCCAGCTCAATCTGAAATCACCAAAATTGAGGCTTATTTTTTGCAACTGCTGACATCCTACCACTAATGTGTCCTTTGCATTACTCTCCAAATTGTCAATAACAACTTTGATTGTACGCAGTAAACAAAATATGGGCATTAAGGAGGTGTTGGGTTGCACCCCACTGGCCTTCAAGGCCTGTAGTTGCCCAGCTTCAAGACAAAGAAAGAGCCCGGAGTCAGTGACAGAGACATCAATGGTTTAATGGATAGCGGGATCTTATACTTCTGAAGCAACACTCCACCATGTGCAGCAGCTGGTGGGCAGCACACGGTGCCAGTCTTTGCTCCTGGGGGGAAGAGGAGATTGCCAGTTATAGGGGGAATTGAAGTCAGGTTAGCTCATTGGTTACCAGGGAAACTAGCAGCGGGCATGCCCCTCACCTCCTCTTTGATAAGAACAATCTCTAGCTGGGGCCTGGGGACAGTATGTAGGAAGGTCAGTCATGTGAGTAGGGTGTAGCTAGACCCCAGGCACTGGTCTAGCTGGGGATGTACAGAGAGCAAGAGAACAGCAACTTCCAGTGACCTGACCACACAGGAGAGAACTCATAACCAAACACAAAACAGCGAATGACTTAACTGTGGAATCTTTGGCATCCTTATCTTCCTCAGTTTATCCGTAGAACCCAATCATCCCCTTGTAGTTCATCACAGCCTTTTGCGTTCAAATCTTTTTTTTTTTCTTATTCCAAGTTACCACACATTCTAGGCTTATCATAAACTAAAGAAAATGTAAAAATCCCTTTAGAAGAAAGCTAATTTAATATTTATTATTTCAATTCAGACTTGCAGGAGATAAAGTGGAGTGCGAGAAGATGATCACGTCCCAGGTCTCAGGCGAGTCCCTGGGACGGCTGCCAAGTGTGGATTCTTGGCTTCGCACAGGAAAGAGTTCAAGAGAGAGCTATAGTAAAGTGAAAGAAGGTTTATTCAGGGAGATACATACTCCACAGACAGAGTGTGGGCCATCTCTGAAGGTAAGAGGCCCCAGGGTACAGGGTTGTCAGTTTTTATAGGGGTGAGTAATTTCATAGACTAATGAGTGGGAGGATTATTCCAACTATTTGGGGGAAGGGATGGGGATTTCCAGGAATTGGGCCACCGTCCACTTTTTGGTCTTTTATAGTTAGCCTCGTAACTGTCATGGTGCTGGTGGGTGTGTCATTTAGCATGTTAATGTATTACAATGAGCATATAATGAAGCCCAAGGTCCACTGGGAGTCAAATCTTCCGCCATCTTGGACCAGGTTGGTTCTAAACAGTTTTTGTCATGTCCTATGGCTATATCATTCTTTTAAAGGTTGTGCCCTGCCCCCTTCCCTCCTTATTCAAGACCATTTGTCGTTTATTGATTTACTTAAACAAAACAAATAAACCAATTTTTTTTTTCTGCACAGGGTCTGGTGCTGTCAGGCAGCAGACTTTGTTGGGAAAGAACACAGCTCAGGAGCAGGGTATCTGGGAGGCAGAGCCTGCCTTGATTACAGCGGCTCCCAATTCTTTTTTTTTTTTTTTTTCTGTACGCGGGCCTCTCACTGTTGTAGCCTCTCCCGTTGCGGAGCACAGGCTCCGGACGCGCAGGCTCAGCGGCCATGGCTCACGGGCCCAGGCGCTCCGCGGCATGTGGGATCTTCCCGGAGCAGGGCACGAACCCGCGTCCCCTGCATTGGCAGGCGGACTCTCAACCACTGCACCACCAGGGAAGCCCCCAATTCTTTAATCTTTGCTTCTCCTCTTTGAGGTGCTTGTCTTGCTCCCAAAATCATTTTTACTCCAACAGTAAATTCTGTAAGTTGCTTAAGACTTATATGCATTTGAATATAAAAATTATTTTCCTTTAACCAAAAAAAAAATTAAAGTATTATTTGCAAAAGTCAGCCTCCATCCTGTATAGAACTTTGTAAATTTGAAGTTTTGTATCCATGTACTTTCTTAGCAGCAATTGATTTCCTTGAGATAAACCCAGGTCATGATGGGCATCTCAGGCTTTATGATAACTGGCTGCCCTGTGTTAAATAAAGCACTTCATCTCTGCTAAGGCAAGGTGTCAAAAAGAAGTGATGTCTCAGAAGGAAAGTTATATGTAGGAACTGTTATAGCTTTCTCCAAAATTCCAAAACTCCATTCTGTGAATCATTTATACCTGCCTGCAAAAGGTTCAATACATTTGTTTTCTGCCATAAACACTTAAAACAAAATTGGATCCGTTGAGTCATATGGTCCAAGCAGAACAGCTTTCTTGGCAGATGGACATTTTGCAGAAACTTAGTCTCACTCAAAACTGGCAGCTTTTCAGGATACTAAATAACTGAGTAAGAATAATACAGCAAAGTGAGATATATGTGGCACCCCAAATCTAAAGAGACCCATAGACTGTTAAAACTTTTCTCAGTAGTAGAGGGACAAGATGCAGCAATTTATCTCTCATCTTGGAAGGGATATTTCAACATTCCTATGAGATGGAGCCCCTAGAAATGTCACCAAGGTGGCAAGTCCCTGAATTTTGTGGGATGCATTCCCAAATTCTAACATGCATGTCAAAGTCTCTAGAGTTGCTGATACTTCCTGTTCATCAGGTGCAAAATCACCGCATCATAAATGTAATGTATAAACATGACATCCTTTTGAATTGAGAGGTGTTTCAGGTCATTACAGACTAGACTATGACAGAAAGCTTAACAGTTGATATACCCCTGAGCTAGAATAGTACAATTGTGTTTCTGGCTCTACCTGCTGAAAGCAAACTACCTCTTTGCTCAAAAGTTTAGAGAAGAAAAGCATTGTCCACATCTATCATTGCCTATCAGTTGACAGGAGACGTAATGATTTGCTCCAGCAATGAAACTACATCTAGATTAGCAGATGCAATTGGAATCACTGCATGATTATATTTTCAATAATCTCATTTCATAATAGTTATTTACATCTGTCCTCTGCACAAGCAAAATAGGTAAGTTGAATTAGCTGTGGTAGGAATAAACTCCAGCACTTTTAGGGGCTTGATAGTGACATTAATCTCTGAAATCCCTCTTGGGATGTGGTGTTGTTTCCGGTTTAATATTTTATGTGTAAAGGAAGATCTAGGGGTTTTCACTAGGCTTTCCCTACCATAACAAAGCCCTTTCCATGGGTTAAAGAACCAAGTCCGCTGATGAGCATGTGCTATCTGATGATGTATTTTGGAACTCAGAAGATAGTCACGGTGTGGGTTTAGGTGTCCATTGGGTCTACTATGAAATGGACACACTCCATTGATTATGTGACCTTCATAAGCCTCTCTTCTGACTAGTACATTACAGTTCTATTTTTATCTCCAGGCATCAGTGGGAGGTCAGAGTCAATGTCAAATGTCCTTGAAAAGTCTGATGATTTCACCTTCACCAGTTCATAGTAACCATGGTAAATATTTGCAGGTCTTTAGGGAAAAGCTAGGAGAAATATTAACAATATCCATTTTGGGCTATATAGCTAGGTCTTTCCTCAAGAGGACTCAGTCTTCTTTTCATTAAAATGACTCTGGTTACTGTAAACTGGTAGAGGGATGTCTGTGACTGTATTGTGTTCTAAAACAGATCACGGTTAACACATTTGGGATTTTTACTTTTACAAATTTAACAGACTACTCATTTATTTTAGTTCTAGGTACATAACGATGAACTATTCAACACCAAAATCTTTGCAGCATAGACATTCTGATTCCTGCTTCAGCTCTGCTCTGCAGTGGAGTTACCATTACTATTTTATCTCTGGAGATTAAGTGCCTCTATTTGCCATCTGCCACCCTGGAATTCCATTATCCCCATTGATTTCTGGGAGCCCAGATCCATGACAGTAGTTTCTGCTTATATTTCTGAACAATAGAAAGTAATCACAGGGACTTCCCTGGTGGTCCAGTGGTTAAGAATGCAGGGGACGTGAGTTCCATCCCTGGTTGGAGAACTAAGATCCCACATGCCACAGGGCAACTGAGCTGGTGTGTCGCAACTACTGAGCCCGCGCACTCCGGAGCCCGTGCACCACAACTAGATAGCCCACGTGCTGCAAACTACAGAGCCTGTGCACTGTGGAGCCCATGAGCCACAACTAGAGAGAAGCCTGCACATCGCATCTACTGAGCCTGTGTGCTCTGGAGCCTGTGCACCACAACTAGAGAGAAGCCTGCTCGTCGTAATGAAGAGCTCATGCACCACAATGAAAGATCCCTCAGGGCGCAGCGAAGGTCCCACCTGCCCCAACCAAGACCCGATGTAGCTAAATAAATAAATAAATATTTAAAAAGAAAAACATATGTAATCACAAAGGCGCTCATTAAGGACACTGTGGACTCCCCATGAATATATTTCTCCCAGACTTAATGAAGAGAGTGTATTCTGATCCACCTGAGGGGTGCATTAGGAGATAAATAAACAAATAGGACATCATAAATACATTCTACCGTTCCGATCTCACTAAGACTTTGGTTGTATCCCTCAGTAATATGACAGGGAATTTCTAGCATTTAATTTAATTAAATGTAAGCACTTTTTGGTCCCAGATTTTAGTCATTTGCAAAGGAAAATGTTAAAGGTACTCCTATCTTCTTGATTTAACATATTGAATCCAGAATCTTGGCTAAGTGAGACCTTATTGCTCTCCTCAGCCTGAGCCAAATTTGTATTTCTTCTACCTTAATCTAAAAACCTTAGGATTAATTCTCACTTGTTTACCTAGGTTTTGGTAAATGTAGAATGTTAAAATCATATGTGAAAAATTTTTGGTATGTGTAATACTTTCCATGTCACACTTTGTACATTACCTTCTGGGCCCTGTTGGAACTTGACTCTGGTTATAGATGTAGGAGTATTAAGAATTGTTGGAGATAGGATATGGAGAGGATTAGCAGTCTCTTCTTGCAAGAGAACTGTCTCAGTGGGGAGGAAATTATAGTTTCTTCAAACAAGAGGAAACTAACGTCTTTAAAACAAGAGGTTGGGGCTTCCCTGGTGGCGCAGTGGTTGAGAGTCTGCCTGCCAATGCAGGGGACACGGGTTCGCAGCCCTGGTCTGGGAAGATCCCACATGCCGCGGAGCGACTGGTCCCGTGAGCCACAGTTACTGAGCCTGCGCGTCTGGAGCCTGTGCTCTGCAACAGGAGAGGCCGCGATAGTGAGAGGCCCGTGCACCGCGATGAAGAGTGGCCCCCGCTTGCCACAACTAGAGAAAGCCCTTGCACAGAAACGAAGACCCAACACAGCCATAAATAAAGCAAACTGTCAACAAGTAAAAATAAATAAACACTAAAACAAGAGGTTGAAGAGATAATTCTAAAAGAAAGGCAGTTTAGCAGAGTTTAAAAGTTCAACTTTCCAATCTTATTTGGAATTTTTCCATATGCCTCTATCCTAATATTTAGGACCCCAATCCTTCCCAATCAATACCCTAAATTTATCATAAAAAGCCTTGCAAGCTTGAGAATTCAATTCTGTAATCTTATAATTTAGGTATGATTTTTTTATAGATCTTTATTGGAGTATAATTGCTTCACAATACTGTGTTAGTTTCTGTTGTACAACAAAGTGAATCAGCCATATACATACATATATCCCCATATCTCCTCCCTCTTGAGCCTCCCTCCCACCCTCTCTATTCCACCCCTCTAGGTCGTCACAAAGTACCAAGCTGATCTCCCTGTGCTATGCTGCTGCTTCCCACTAGCTAAATATTTACCATTTGGTAGTGTATATATGTCAATGCTACTCTTACTTCACCCCAGCTTGCCCCTCCACCCCGTGTCTTCAACTCCATTCCCTATATCTATATCTTTATTCCTGCCCTGCCACTAAGTTCATCAGTACCACATTCTTATGGAAATACAAAAGACCCTGAATAGCCAAAATAATACTGCAAAGAAAAGTGGAGCTGGAGGAATCAGGCTCCCCAACTTCAAACTATACTACAAAGCTACAGTAATCAAGACAATATGGTACTGGCACAAAAACAGAAATATAGATCAATGGAACAAGATAGAAAGACCAGAGATAGACCCACACACATATGGTTGCCTAATTTATGACAAAGGAGGCAAGAACATACAGTGGAGAGCCTCTTCAATAAGTGGTGCTGGGAAAACTGGACAGCTACATGTAAAAGAATAAAATGAGAACACTACCTAACACCATACACAAAAATACACTCCAAATGGATTAAAGACCTAAATGTAAGACCAGACACTGTAAAACTCAGAGGAAAACATAGGAAAAACACTCTTTGACACAGGTATGATTTCTATAAATATGAGCACTATGTCTATAGAAGATAAGGTTTTATTTTATGGTAGTCAGCTCCCTTATAAGAGATTTGGGCAGGAAAATTAGTGTTGTGAACTCATCATTTTTTTTGCTCCAAATTTCACAGCCCATTTGGAAGCCATAAAAGTAAAGAAACAGAAACAAACAAAAAACCTTCCTAATGTAAAATTAATGTGTCTGCTACATAGTTCTCCCTTCCAAATTTCTTGCAAAGTGCTTCATTTGGTCATGCTAACCTGTAATTATGTAGGAAAGAGAATTCTGTAAAAAGACAGCATCAGTCTAGCTGTGTTGGCCCAGTAGAAATCCTCTATGCAGTGGTCCATCTAGAAATATTATTTTGGGGGGGAGAATTTTTGTGGATGAGGATAGTGGCTTCAGTACTATTTAATTTGTTACTATGAGTAAAGGATTGTTTAAGTTTTCATTTTCTTCTTGTGTCAATTTTTGTAGGTTATGTATTTCCAGAAATTAAAAAACATTTTTTTAACCTCAATTTTATTTACTGACCTAGAGCATTGGTTCTTAAATGAGGGCTAATTTGCCCTCAATGGGACATTTTTTAAATCTTTTTTTGGTCACAACAGAATTTTTTCTATTGACATTTAGTAGGTAGAAACTAGGATGCTGTGAACTATCCTGCAATATAGAGGACAACCTTCCCATCAACCAAACCTTATTTGATCCAAAATGTTAATAGTGCCAAGGTTGAGGAACCTTGGTCTAAAGTGTTTTGTGATATGTCTCAATATAATTTTAAAACTCTACTGCATATTTTGTATGTTACCTTTTTGTATGTTACCTCTGTGGCTTTCTTATTTTACTCAAATCTTGACCTGACAATTTTTGCTATTTTGACAATTTTTCAAACGTATATAACATTTTTGTTCTTGTTATCAGCAGAACCTATCCTAAAACCTATCCAGCATTTTCTTCTAAATTGTATCATTTCTTTGTAGTAGTATCTCCATAATATGTCATATCTGGTTAAGAGAGAAGGTGAATGATAAGTTAATGGTAAGCTGAGGAGGAATATAATCAAAAGAACAGCAATCTTTATCAAAATGTGAGATTCATAGGTAACATCTTGATTTTGCTTAATTAATATGTCATTCTTATTTGGACAGTAGTAGTGGACAGTTAAAAAAGAGAAGGAAAAACATTGATATCTCCTTGTAAAATGTAAATTTCCCCACATTTTTATTAGGAGGAATTTGTAATTAATAAATCTTTATTTTTTCTCCCTAATGAGAAGACAAATCTTGTTCTTAAATAATCTGTAATTGTTAGTTGAAAGAAATGAAGATGACTCCAAGTGAAAAACCAGGATATGGAAGAGAAACTCTGACAAACAATTCTGAAAGATTCAAGTGATAAATGCATTAATGTGGAGAATACCAGAATTTACTTATAGATTCTAAAATTTTATATATAGAATGCATAAATTTTGAAATTTATGTATAAAATTACATAAAATTATATATATTTGATAAATAGTCCTGAATAAAAAACACCTATACATTGCATATACATTTTAATTTTCTTTGCTTTTCATGGCAAGTAACTAAAATTATTTCTGACATATTGTATTTTTATGTTTATGAATGGTTAAAAGATTTAGGTATCATCGCATTTAACAACAGTTCTACAACTTTGGTGTGCATTATACTTATCTGAGTAAGGTTGATGAATATGCAAATATCTGGTCCCTCTTTCAGAGATTTTGATTCAATTTTCAAAATAGAGCTGCTCTATCTATCTATGCATCCACACGCTCCTTAGGGATATAATAAGGTTTGAGAGATGTGAGTAACTGTGTTTTAACCTAAATACCAAAATAGAGAAAAACAATATATTTAAGTATTCTATGGCAAGTTTATACTTAATACATGACAGCAAAATTCAGTCATAGGAAAAATAATTATTAAGCACCTAAAATTTGAAAAATAACATTGCTCTTTTTTGGAGCAATATATATGCAAAACAAACAAATAAACAAAAAATTGTGTACTCATATTGGTCAGCCTTAGCTAAGTTATGCTTAAGTTATAAACCACAAAGTTTCAGGGACACATACAAAAAAGGAAATAAAAATGATGCATTTCCTATTATTGTGACATGTTCATGATGATTTGTCTGTGGATGTGCTTCTCATTTTTATTAAAGGAACTGAGCTAGATGACCAGTCCCAGTTAAATATATTTCTGTTTTCATAGGAAATGGAAAAGATAAAATGATGAAACCATCAAAGGTTCTTAAAGATTTTCCTTGGAAGTGCCTCATCCCTCTTCTGTTCATATTTTATTGGTCAAATTCAGTGTAAGTACAATAGTCAAGCCTGGAGTTAATGAGATAGGAATGTAAGTCCTCTCATAGTGAAGAGAAAACAAATATTTTGTAAACTAATACAATCCTAAAATTGTAGGATTTTACAATCATAAATTTGTACAATACTGACTTGAAGAAATTTTAAATATGATGTTTGTGAAATATGCTATCTAAAATTTATTTTCAAGTATTCTAGCAGAAATGCAATTAAAATTATAGATAAATCTCTTAGTGAATTTTAATCAACATGCAAAATGTATTACTTTTAAGTGTCCTATTCAAGAATGAAAGCTGGATGTGAGTGTGGGGTGAGGGGCAGAGAGGAAGAGAGGAAAAGTGTCAGTTGTATCTATGCTCTAGAAATTCTAGATTTCCTAGATGAATATTAGAGATTTATTAATCAGAATAAAATTTTACAAGAAATACTTTTTCTATTTGTTTTAATAAATGATGTTCAAGATATATTGATTTCTTAGAAATATTATAACATCTCTGACTTTGAATTTACAGAAAAACCTAATATAATACACACTTTTGAGTGGTGTTATTGTCCTAGGGCTTAGATTCAGAGGATTGTTCCACTTGAAATTAATTTCATCTTACACTCAAATAATTTTACTTCTGTCAGAAACAAACCCTACATAAGTTGTATGAAGGTGGATAAAGGCTAGAAAGCTAGGAATGTACTGGATCTTTAAGAAAAGATTGTATGAATTTTTGTGTCTTTTTACTCATAAATATAGGTGTGTGTAGTGGTGGATTTTTTTCTGGTACTTGCTTTAATTTTAGCATCCACCTGGTAATGTTTAGGGGAGAGAGGAAACCTACAGCTTTCATCCAACTATATCAGTGGTATCATCTACCACAAAGAACCTTGTTATTTGACCTGGTTCAGATCAGTGTGCACTAGGAAGGAAGGTGGGGTTTAGAAAAACATGCCAAAGATGATTACAGTATGAGGTAAAATGGTATAAATATATTTAAGGAAAGAGGGTATATTAATTTATAGTTGTCTACTATGAAAGCAATGGAACGAAATGATTACTACATGGGAGATGCATTTTAAACTGGGCCTCAAAAATCGTATCATGGTTGGAGACAGCCAGGTAGAACAGAGCAGCGTGAAGGAGCAGATAATGAAAATTTATGAAAGCATCAGAGTATTCTCTTTGTGGGAGATTTCACAAACCCAAGCCTCCAATTATTTTTTTTTAGTAGAGTTATAGTCAGTTTAAAGCACACATATTCAGCAGTAAAACTTCAGATAGTGATATCATAGACAAATATCTACATTTTAACTTATGAGCTTACATCCTAATCTTAGTTAAAGTTCTGGTGAAACTCACTCTTACTCTATTTACTGTTGTTCTTTTTAATTAGCATGAATTGGCGTTAGTATTAGTATATGAATAGAAGTGAGGTGAAACCTTTCAAGAACTTACAGAAAAGTAAAAAATTCAAATATTTAGTGCAAAACCTTATACTTCCAGGTAATTGCACTGTTCTTATCTTAGGATAAATCTTAAATACTTTAAAATTTTCCTTTAATCAGGAAGACTAATTCTTGAAGAAAAATACTTGTGCCCATTTTCTCTTTAATTTTTTTTTTAACTTCCGCCTTCCCTTCCTTCCTTCCTTCCCTCCTTCCTCCTTCCCATCCCTTCCCATTCTTACCCTTCCCCTTCCTTTCTTTCTTTCTTTCTTTCTTCCTCTCTCCCCTCTTCTCTCTCTCTCTTCACAATTTACTATGAACAGGAAGCACAAAACATGACAGACGGAATGTACCCTTCTATCTTGGGAGTGGATTTTCAAATCTCTTAGTTCAGCCTTGAGATTATTCTCCATCATTTGCATCTACAGCTCTAGAGTTGGCTTCCAAAGTGTTATTCTGCTATTTAGCCCCTGACTCTCAACTCAAGTCGTTTCTCAAATTCTTTCTTCTATTTTCTTAGTTAGGTTTATGTCATTTGGAACAATTGACTATGTGTCATTTACCTCTGAGGGAATCTTAGAAAAAAATTATATTAATGATTCATGGGTTTTTTTTAATGGTCTGGAAAGCAGCTCTGAACTCAGATTTTTTTGTTTTATCTAGAAACTTTATTGGAGCTTGGGTTAGATGTGAGGAATTATTCACAATTATTTTGACAATAACTAAATGCCCTTAATAGAGTGACAGATTTTATTTAGGAATTCAATGTCACCATCCAGGAATAAGATGATCAACCAAGGACACCATCCAAGACAGAAAAGACATAATTAATTGAACCCCATTTATAGAGAATCCTTGAAAATTTCTGGCTGGTGAAATCTATAAAGACCCATGAAGTAATCAATCACATGTCCATGTACAACTTTTTTTCCTCTAGAATTTTTCTTCATTTTTTTTGAGAATATTTTTGTAGTTTTAATATATGTATTAGGTAACATCATTCTCATTTTCAAACACTACAGTGAACTCCCATTGGAATTAGAACCCTATTAGAATTCTCGAAGAGATTAAATTTTAAACACGTCTTCCAAGGCCCAGTCCGACCTGGTTTACTTCCCTGTTCTCACTTTCATTTCCCCTTTTCCCATAATCACTTGTCTTTTTTTGTTTGTTTGTTTTTGCAATACGTGGGACTCGCATTGTGGTACGTGGTCCTCGCACTGCTGTGGCTTCTCCCATTGCGGAGCACAGTCTCCGGACACGCAGGCTCAGCGGCCATGGCGCACGGGCCCAGCCACTCCGCGGCATGTGGGATCTTCCCAGACCAGGGCACAAACCCGTGTCCCCTGCATCGGCAGGCGGACTCTCAACCACTGCGCCACCAGGGAAGCCCTCACTTGTCTTTTTATTATTCCACTTTAAAGATATATTTTCCCTTTCCTTCTTATGGAATATTCTGCCACCAGATCTTCTGAAGGCTGACTCCCTCATTTATGTATTTGCTCCTTTTCACCTTTCCAACACGTCTTTCCTTTTTCTTTCTTTCTTTTTTTTTTTTGCGGTATGCGGGCCTCTCACTGTTGTGGCCTCTCCCGTTGCGGAGCACAGGCTCCAGACGCGCAGGCTCAGCAGCCATGGCTCACGGACCCAGCCGCTCCGCGGCATGTGGGATCTTCCCGGACTGGGGCACGGACCCGTGTCCTCTGCATCGGCAGGCGGACTCTCAACCACTGCGCCACCAGGGAAGCCCTTTTTTTTTTTTTTAAGTGTGGTAAGGACACTTAACGTGAGATCAACCCACTTAAATTTTTAAGTGCACAAGAGAGTATTGCGAACTATAGGCAACTTGTTGTACAACAGATCTCTAGAACTTATTCATCTTGCATGAATCAAACTACTCAGGCTTAAAAAAAGAAGGAAATTCTGCCATATGTGACAGCATGAATGAACCTGGAGGACATTATGGTAAGTGAGGTAAGCTGGTCACAGAAGGACAAATACTGCATGATTCTACTTATATAAGGTACCTAAATAGTCAAGCTCATAGAAGTAGAGAGTAGAATTGTGGTTACCAAAGGCCAGGGGAAGGAGAAAATAGAGAATTGTTGTTCAGTTTTTCTTGACCATCGAACTCCTGATCCTTTATCACTCTCAGGAATATGTGCTATTTTGTTGCTTTCTTAGCATTTATGCCTTTCTAAAATAATTCTGTTCATTTTATTTTTTGCACATGTTTTTCATAGTCTGTTTCCATGAGCCACATAATACAAAATTTAAAAATGCTTTTGAATTCCAGATATTTGAGAATTAGTATTTTTATAATTGTTATTGTAAATAGAATTTGTACCAGGTATTTTAAGTTATAAGGCCAAAATCAATTTATAATGAAAGCAATAATCCCCTAATTCACCATTCCCTGAAAGTAGCCCAATTTCCTAGAGACAAATACTTTTAATAGTTTCTATTTTTACTTCTTCCTTCTTTTGGTGATTACTTAAATAATGTTCTGTATTTTGAAAAGTGAAAACTTGATAGTACTAAATTGAACCATGTGATTTTTGAGAAACTTAGTGAGGAGGGTAATTAAAATTTTAAAATATGAAGGGAAAGGAAAATATATTAGGTACTTACTATGTATCTTTTCCTTACTCAGTATAAAATTTATATATAATGTTTTTTTCCAAAGTAATAAAGGAAAATTTAATATCATGTAGCAAATATTTAAGCAAGTGATGAAATATTATTAGACTTTATCTCTAATATCCAGGTAAATCATGTTATGTGTCAAGAAAAGTAGCACTTAGGTGGAGATAAATTGGATTTAAAGAGATAAATCCAGTCAACAAAGGATTCTTGTAATAGATTGAAATGTCAGAACCTAATATGATGCATTAAAGAGACTAGTTTTGCAACTATAACAAAATTATCTCCTTCTAAAGTGTTTAGGATTTTTTGACATTTTACTCCAGCATCTAATTTAATACCTTATTGATGATTAAGAATAAGGAAATGAAAAAATGAAACCCTATATTTTAAGAATGTTGTAAAACAATGTCATTATAAATATAGCATATTAATGTCAAATGATATATACTATAGTATTGATAAAATAAAATGTAACTTAAGAATACATATATTCATAGCTACTATAGTATCTTTCCATTTTTTATTTTTAGGGAGGAGAACTTTTTTTGTTTATTTCTGTTACAGATTTATGAATAAATTGTGGGAATTTATAGCTGGAATTAAGGTGTCCTAATTGGTAGTTTAATACTCCAGTCACTCTAATTTAGTATTAGAAGGAGCATAAAACATTGGGAATGCAGAAGTAAAACATTAATCCTTGTTATAAGTCTCAATTCAGTGAATTTTCAATCTAGATACTTTTCTATTCTTTGTCTAAGAAGAATGGAATTTTTATTGACATAATAAATTTGCATGTGATTTTACTCACAATTATTATTTACAAACATAAGTAATGAAACAATAGAAATTTAATTTAAATAATTTTATTTTAATAAAGATTATTGGTTATTTCCAGTAGCATGATTCATTTCAAATTAGAGCAAAACACAGAAAGCTCTTTAAAAACTTCAGCAAGTTTAAGAATATGTAAATGATAGATCCATATTTATTTCAGAATATCAATTCAGATTTGTAATGACAGAAAAAAAAGATAGGTCTTTCAAATTCTAAATTTTCAATGTTACTCAAGACAATTTTCAAAAGAGAGTTCCTTAGTTTCTATAGATTATATTTTAGTAGGAATTCCAGTTCTAATTTTAGGTTTATTTGTGTGTTTACTTATTTATTATCCAACAAACAATTATTAGCTATCTCCTGTTATCTGGTCAATGATTTCCAAAGTGCCTACTATTTGTCAATCACTGTTCTAGATAATGGAATTATGGTGATTAAAAAGCCAAAAAAAAAAAAAATTCCTGCTCTCACTGAGCTCACAATTCTGGGAGAAAATAGGAAAAACAATATTAAAGGTAAGTAAATACAAATCATAATAAGTGCTTAGCAGAAGATTAAACAGCTATTACAAAGATCCAGTTATTAACAAAATAAGCAGATCCCTTTAGAGAAAGTTCTTATATTTTCCCGTTTTTGAGTTTTTAAAATTCGTTTTACATTTTAAAATTTGCTTCATGAAAATTAAGGTTAAGCTTATGAAAGCACATGCCAATAAAATGATCTTATTAAGATTTTTTTTAATATACAAAAGGTACAACTAGGTTTGTTGATCAAATTTAGTTTATGTGTGAATGGAAGGGAAGATTAAGAATTTTATGTGTTATATGTGCAAAAGAGAATGAAAGAGAGAGAGTTGAGAGAGAGATTGATTTAGAAGGGCTGGGATATAAAAGCTCCCAGCAGTAGTGCAGGAATGATATCTATCACCCAAGTAAGTTGACAGATGTTTGTACCCTGTTCATGTCACTTTAATAGACTTTGTTGCGTAGAATTAGTGAATAATGTATAAGGTAAATATAAATGTGTAATGAAAAAGTATAAAGCATTTCCAGTTTTGACTTGTTCCCAATATTCTTCAAGATAAATGAGATAGATGTAAAACAATTGGAGAGAAAATTCAAACACTGTGAAAATACGTTTTTAAAAATAAACCCCTTTAAGAAAATAATACAGCTAAATCCATGAAGTATAATTTTTTGCAAAAGCTCATTCAGACAGACATGAATATATATTTAAGTAATTTATGATGTTCCTAACTTTCAAGTTATAAATAATTCAATATATTCATATATATTTATGATTACATTCAATTAAAATATTTTCTTAATTTAATTTTTGGCTTTTTGGAAATAAAAAAATCATATAAATAAAGTCAAATAAATTAATGTCTTAATACTAAGTTCTAATAGTATACATGGTTTTAAATTTCCATGTCTTAGCTTTTGTTCCTTAAGTCCAAAATACCAATTTTTGTCTTGCATTAAATATTAAATGTTTATTTCGTGTTCAGGTAATAAGATATAGAAACATGGAGAATAGAAAATACATTAGTAGTTGAGCATGATTTTAAATGAATAATATTGTGTTTTATTTGACATTGAAATAATATTAAGATCATTATTATTACTATTATTATTTTAGTATTTTGTCACTATCAATATCTTTGAAAATCTTTAATTTGGTGAAAGAAAACTTTGTTAATGTTGGTATTTAAGTACTTAGCACAATTTCACTGTTATGGAACAGTAAAAAATCATTAATTCTTTCCATTTGATTTTTTCTTAACATCTCTACCACCTCACTCAAAATAACATTGTATTTCTTCTTTTTACATTGAGTATTTAATTGTCATCATTAGACTGTGATTTTTTTTATTAATCGGTGTACTAGATAGTAAATTCTTTTTATTTCAGAATTAACCTCAATATAGTTAAGTCAAGTGCTCCAAAAAAAATGTGGATTGGTAAATTTCATTAGCCTCCCTCTGTGTGATTTATAGTCTTGTCTCTTAAATAATGTAGTTTGAGACAATAAGTAAGATCCTTCACAGTGAAGGTGCCTTTCTTCTCTTGCTACATATCACTTATTCCTTCTATGAATATTAAAACATTGCTTAAATTATAACAGCACCTTTCAGGGGTTATCGTTAGTACTTCAAGAACAAATTTAATATCTTTCATGGTAGATGATCACAATAAATGAGACAGTAACTAAAGAACTCAAATGAAAAATATAGGTCACATCCAATCTGTGACTTTTGACCCTAAATCAATTCTTTTCAGCATGGTGAGAACTGATTCACGGGCTTATGGTGGAAAATTGATATATAAGACTGTCTTTTAACATTCCATAATGATTTGAGAAAATTTAGCAACAATATCTTCTCATTCCCATAAAACTTAGCTTCTGGAAACATAATCTAAACGATTTCAAGCCTTACTGCCACTTCCTATTAACTGTAATCCTGAACTTTTGACCTCTGTGACCCTCAGTTTCCCCATTTTAAAAAATTATAAGTAAAATAATTATCCTTTGGGTTTCTTTAATATTACATAAAGAATGAAACAATTAAATGTAGAGGACAATATATGTGTTAATTATGAATTTCTAAAAGGATAGGGTAAATACTACTAATGTGCTGGCAGGTTCTCATTATGGGGAAGAGTTCCTTCCATAAAGTCTGAAACTTTGTAGAAAGACAGACCATTAGTGAGGAAGTATTAGCCAAAACATCCCTAATGACTAATTAGAAGACACACTTTGGAACTATGTCTGCCATGTGCTTTTTTAATTTCCACATCAAAGTTTGTAATTATAATACTCTTTTTATCAGGAAAAGAATCTCACAATGGATTAAAGCTTTTTGAGAAGACTCTATTAATGACTGAAATTTTTAAAAGGTGAAACAAAAATGTGTGAAACTACATGCTGTGTCTGAACAGACAGGCCGTTTTCTGATAATGAACCTGACTTGCTTAACTGTGTATTTCTCTTTGAACATAATTTTGAATTGGCATAATTACTTAAAGTTCTAGATCATCTTGCTACTCTTTAGTGTTCAAATATCGTTGTGGAAATACTCTTATTTTCTTCGTATTTTTAACATACTTAAGTCCACCCTTCTGCCAGCATTCATATAGCAAATTCTCTAGGAGACTATACACGATACCATTTCTATTATATAATATTATCTCCAAATTGATTATTAGCAACAAGATGAACCAATTTTATATCAATTTTTAGGGACAAGAATAAGGATTTATTGTTTTGATAATGAAGAAATCAGACTGTTTCTTCTTTTTGAAAATTACATTTCTTAGGGGAAAAAATGAGTTTGTTTATAACAGTAGTTGCCTGAGATACATTTTCCACATATGTAAGTATTTACTTGTCTTATGAAAATCAAGGGGCAAAATACATATGGTAAAATGAATGAAGTGAACTAAATCTACAAATACAGCATGATGATGTTTACATGTGTATTCTCCCATGTAATCACCACCCAGAACAAGATACAGAACTGTCTCAGCACCCATGAAGGCACTTCCTTGCCCTTTCTCAGTCTAAACTAGCCCCTAGATTTAACTACTATTCTGAATTCTCTCCTCATCAATTAGATTTGACTATCCTAGAACTTGCCATAAATGGAATCATATAGCAGTTACTACTTTTGTCTTGAGTTGATTTCACTCAGTATTATGTCTGTTAGGTTTATTCATGTTGTATATATTCGAAGTGTATTCTTTTGTACTTCTCTGTAATATTCCTTCATAAGATTTACCACAATTTACCCATTCTCTGTTGTTAAGCATATGGGTTTTTCCCAGATGCTTATTATTATGAATAAATATGTTATAAATATTTTTGTCTTTGTGTGGACTCACTTCTCTTGGGTATACATTTAGTAGTGGAAATAATGGAAACGGCCAGCTATCCTGAAGCAGTTTTATAATTTTACATCCCTACCAGCCATGTATTCAATTTTTCCACCTATTCCACACATTTGGTAATTTCTTTCTTAGTTAATTATAGTTGTCCTAGTAGCTGTATTTATTTGTACTTTTAATTTGTATTTATGTAACAGTATTTCTTTGTATTTTTAATTTGTGTTTTCCTGATGAATAGTGATGTTGACTATATTTATTATGCTTATTAGCTATTTAAATATAATTTATATGAAAATTCTTTTCAAGGGACATTTCCCATTATTTTTATTTTTTTCCTTATTGATTTGGAGAAGTCTTTTCTATATTCTGAATATGAGTCCTACAGCACATACATATAACAAATATATATTTTCTTCTACTATTTCTTTGGTGTTTTCACTTTCTTCATGAGGTTTACTGACAAAGGAAAAAATCTTTATTATAAAGCCAATTTTTAATTTTTTGTTTTATGACTAGTTCTTCAGTGTTTTTGATTCCTATATTAGAGATCTTTACCTATTGCAGGGTCATATAGATATCCCTCTGCGTTTTCTTATAGAGACTTTAGATTTCTTTTCACAGTTATGCCTATGAACTAAGTTTTGTCCATTTCATAGAATGGTATAAGATAGTTGTCAAGTTTTATTTATTTTTTACCATTATAGAGATAAAATTACTTGATTCAGTTATCTTTCATTAATTTATTGCTTCAACATAATTTCACCTCTTTAATCTTCGATATAAGTCAAGTGCCCAAATATATGGATCTATTTTAGTACTATTGATATTGTTTGTCTATTCTTATGCCAGTACACTATGATGCTAATAACTAGCTTTTTCAGTAATTTGTCAAATCTGGGATGTATGTCCTCCAATTCTATTCTTCCTCAAGAATATATTGACTACAGTAGGTTCTTTGCATTTCAAACTAAATCTTAGAATCACCTTCTCACTTTCTACAAAAGTTAAAAAAATCTTAGACATTTTCATTGAGATTTTAGTGACTATATAAGAATATGAGGAAAATTGATACTTTTACAATGTTTTCACAAATTTGGTATCTGTTCAATTATTTAGAACTTCTTTAATGTTTTTACAGCAATGTTTTGTACTCTTTATTGTAGGTTTTAGAAATCTTCTGAAATGTATTCTGCTGATTTTATATTTTTGATGTTATTAATGGTATTTAAAATTTTACTTTTAAATTGTTTGATGCTACTATTCAGAAATATACTTAATTTAATCATATTGACTGTGCATCTGGCAACTTTTAAAGTTTACTTACTACCTGAAATACTTTGTTTAGTATTCAAAACCATGATTAGGTATTAATAATTTGATATAATATTAAGCTAAATACAAACTTATGGAAATTAATTGAACAATGATTCTTTTAAATAAAAGGCTCAAGATGGGTTGACCCCCAGACATCGATAATTTAAAAAAAAACAAAAAACACATATCAGATAGTAAGAAAGTAACAGAAAAGAATAAGTTAGTGCAAGTAAGGTTATTCACTGTGTAAGTCCTCTAAAGTTTACAGAAATCTAATGGAGGTTATTACATTCCGGAGTTTGATCTGGTATAGATATCATTGTACCTATATTTAATAGGCAGGTCCTGGCTGGAAAAAAATCTCTCTGTCTATAAGTTCACCTGTTTATATGTCTGTATATACATATAATTAGCATTTAGCAGTGGTTTATAGTTTTGAATTCCAATAATTGCTCCTATTATAAGGAATTCAGAAGTAGAAATAAGTAGGCCAATGATAGAATGACAAGAAAAGCTAAAATTTAAGAGGAAAGAAGTAAAAAAACTAATTTTATGCCCATTGTTTCTTTGTTGGAAACCTACTCATTATTCATAATTCACTTTAAATGTGTCTTCTTTGTGAAACAGTTAAAAAATAAATTCCTATCTTCGCTAAAATATTACCATGCATTCTTCTATCATAACATATAAAACAGTTTATCTAAATACATATAATTATCCCAAACTGGACTGTAAGTTTTTTGAGAGAAGGCAAAGAATTATATTTGTCACTAAGTGCCTGGTAGAAAACAGAATTCATCTGGAGATGAACTGAAGAGCCTCCTGGAAGATGGAGATGAACAGAGGTACCACAGCCAACAATCAGTCTCAACTGCCAGACCTGTGAATCAGGCCATCTGAGACACTCCAATCCTAGTGAAGTCATCGTGCGACTATGGCCATATGAGCAACATCAGGCATGACCCACAGAAGACCTATCCATACTGACAACCCACAGCATTATGAGAAATAGTAAATTGTTGTTCTAAGTCACTTCAGGCTGTGGTGATTTGTGATGCAGTAATAGGTAAAGGAAGCAATTGCCATTTTGTGTAAACTATTTTTGATAATAGCAGATGGAAAATGATTTATTTTGTGAAGTAGTATTTATCATAAAAATAAAACCAAAAATTATAAAAATGAAAACACCTATAAATACAGATGATATGTTGAGCAAAATATTAAGAAATTCAGTGAAAATTAAATTTATATGTATAACTACTAAGAAAATAGGCAATCTAGAATAAAACCTCATATTACCTGAATGAAAAGTCATTCGATAAAAATTCAGCTCTTGTTTCTGATTTTAAAAATAATGCAAAGGGGGCTTCCCTGGTGGCGCAGTGGTTGAGAGTCTGCCTGCCGAGGCAGTGGACATGGGTTCGTGCCCCGATCCAGGAAGATCCCACATGCCGTGGAGCGGCTGGGCCCGTGAGCCATGGCCGCTGAGCCTGTGCATCCGGAGCCTGTGCTCCGCAATGGGAGAGGCCACAACAGTGAGAGGCCCGCATAACACACACACACACACAAAAAGCAAAGGACATGGACATGTATACACGCACATACACACCTTGGCAAAACAGAAAACATTATAACCAAACTGTGTAAAATAATATCATTCTTATATTCCTATACATCTTTCCCATTTTATATGGATTATCACTCCCTAACTTTCCAAGTTCATTACTATCCTTCTTTGTCCATTTCTTTATAATGTATTGTTATGATCTGAATTATGTCCCCCCCCCCAAATTCATATGTTGAAACCCTAATCCCTAGTACCATAAAATGTGAGACTATTTGGAATAGTGTCTTTAAAGAGGTAATTAAGGTTAAAAGAGATCATAAGGGTGGGGCCCTAATCTAATAGGACTATGTCCTTATTAGAAGAGGAAGAGACTCCAGGGGTACAGGCACACAAAGAAAAAGCTATGTGAGGACACAGCAAGGAGGTGGCTGTCTTCACACCAAGGAGAGACACCAATGCTGCCAGCACCTTGACTGTGGTCTTTCAGCTTTCTGAACTCTGAGAAAATAAATTCCTGTTGTTTAAGCTACCATTCTGTGGTATTTTGTTATGGCAGCCCTAGCTGATGTAGGGGAAGAAAGACTTTCTTTCTACCCTCCTAGGTTCAACAGCTGTCTCTATGAAATAAACTGATAAGAGGCAGACTAACAGGAGAAAAGATACATAAGTTTATTAATTTTTAATATCACATGTACGAGGGCATTACAGAAGAAAAGTGAATACCCCAAAAAAGCAGAAACATGGGAGAGCTTACGTTCAAGAAGAAAACAAATATGTGGTATGTCAGTGGAATTATCTAAAGCTGACTCTGTCTTGAATAAAAGCAAGACTAGACTAGGAACAGTCTAAAATAGACATTGTGAAAAAAACAGGGAAAATAATTATTTATTTTACATTCCTTTATTCTAATATTTTAATCTACTCTATACTATGCTATACTAAATTTTATAAGGTGTGAAAATAAATAAAAGACAACTTCATTTAAAACATTATCAGGAAATTTAGAAGGGAGAGCTCTCATGCACATACCAGCCTGAATAATCAGAAGGAAGAAGGAAGAGAAGCGATTTTTAAAGGGTCTTTTTGTATAGAATTCTTTGTGTAACATTCTCTGGGTTTCAACGTTTTATCCATGATGTTAAGAACGTTGTTTTTCTTCTGGTATGAGGGAGGACATTTTTTACATGGGAATTTCATCTCCTGCTTTTAAGAAAAGGAAGGAATGTCTATTTAGGTCTTCTGGCCATTTTTTAACTGGATTGATTGTTTTTATGATATTGAGCTCCATGAGCTGTTTGTATATATTGGAGATTAATCCTTTGTCCATTGTTTCATTTGCAAATATTTTCTCCCACCCTGAAGGTTGTCTTTTCATCTTGTTTATGGTTTCCTTTGCTGTGCAAAAGCTTTTAAGTTTCATTAGGTCCCATTTGTTTATTTTTGTTTTTATTTTCATTACTCTAGGAGGTGGGTCAAAAAAGATCTTTCTGTAGTTTATGTCAAAGAGTGTTTTTCCTGTGTTTTCCTCTAAGAGTTTTATAGTGTCTGGTCTTACATTTCGGTCTTTAATCCATTTGGAGTTTATTTTTGTGTATGGTGTTAGGGAGTGTTCTCATTTCATTCTTTTACATGTAGCTGTCCAGTTTCCCCAGCACCACTTATTGAAGAGGCTGTCTTTTCTCCACTGTATGTTCTTGCCTCCTTTGTCATAAATTATGTGACCATATGTGCATGGGTTTATCTCTGGGCTTTCTATCCTGTACCATTGATCTATATTTCTGTTTTTGTGCCAGTACCATACTGTCTTGATTACTGTAGCTTTGTAGTATAGTTTGAAGTTGGGAATCCTTATTCCTCTGGCCTGCTTTTCTTTCTCAAGATTACTTTGACTATTCAGTGTCTTTTGTGTTTCCATACGAATTGTAAAATTTTTTGTTCTAATTCTGTGAAGAATGCCATTGGTAGTTTGATAGGGATTGCATTGAATCTGTAGCTTGCTTTGGGTAATATAGTCATTTTCATAATATTGATTCTTCCAATCCAAGAACATGGTATATTTCTCCATCTGTTTATGTCATCTTTGATTTCTTTCATCAATGTTTTATAGTTTGAGTACAAGTCTTTTGCCTCCTTAGGTAGGTTTATTCCTAGGTATTTTATTCTTTTTGTTGCGATGGTAAATGGGATTGTTTCCTTAATTTCTCTTTCTGATTTTTTGTTGTTAGTGTATAGGAATGCCAGAGATTTCTGTGCATTAATTTTGTATCCTGCAAGCGGAAGACCTAAATAGATATTTCACAAAAGAAGACATACAAATGGCCAAGAGACACATGAAAAGATGCTAAAAATCACTAATTATTACAGAAATGCAAGTCAAAACTACAATGAGGTATTACTTCACACCAGTCAGAATGGCTATTATCAATAACTCTAGAAACGATAAATGCTGGAAAGGGTGTGGTGAAAAGGGTACACTCCTGCATTGTTGGTGGGAATGGAAATTGATACAGCCACTATGGAGAACAGTATGGAGGTTCCTTAAAAAACTAAAAATAGAACTACCATATGACCAGCAATCCCACTACTGGGCATATACCCTGAGAAAACCATAATTCAAAAAGAGACATGTACCACAATGTTCATTGCAGCTCTATTTACAATAGCCAGGACATGGAAGCAACCTAAATGTCCACCAACAGATGAATGGATAAAGAAGATGTGGCACATATATATGAAGAATGTTACTCAGCCATAAAAAGAAACGAAATTGAGTTATTTATAGTGAGGTGGATGGACCTGGAGTCTGTCATACAGAGTGAAGTAAGTCAGAAAGAGAAAAACAAACACCGTATGCTAACGCATATATATGGAATCTAAAAAAAAAATGGTACTGATGAATCTAGTGGCAGGGCAGGAATAAAGATGTAGACATAAAGAATGGACTTGAGGACACAGGGTGATTGGGGAAGCTGGGGCAAAGTGAGAGTAGCATTGATATATATACACTACCAAATGTAAAATATCTAGTGGGAAGCAGCTGCATAGCACAGGGAGATCAGCTCGGAAGCAGCTGCATAACACAGGGAGATTGTGCTTTGCGACATAGAGGGGTGGGATAGGGAGGGTGGGATGGAGGCTCAAGAGGGAGGAGATATGGGGATATATGTATGCATATGGCTGATTCACTTTGTTGTCCAACAGAAGCTAACACACTATTGTGAATCAATTATATTCTAATAAAGATCTATTAAAAAAAGAAGCAGAAAAGGAAGATCCCTCCCTGCCCCAGCAACAATGCGCTAACCACCAGTAAGAAACTGCTACAACCTCGAACTCCTGTTCTTCTCCAGTGAAATTTTATTCAAAACAACCTTCCCCAATTTCCTCCTAAAACCTAGTAGAAATTGACCTTCCTTTTGTCTCTTCACACTTGCCAATGATTCACTATATCTTGCCTGCCCCAGAGCTGCAATTCCCTGCTTTCCAGATTACACCCATTTTGCTGGTAAAGTAACTGGCTATGTTACTTTTTGAGGTTGACATTAGTCACTTTCAAAGCCCTGCTACTTTCTGTGAGAAATAAAAACATTTCATTTTACTGGGAAGTTATCTTATAGTATAAGATTGCGAATGATGATAAAGAGTAAATAGATCCAATATTCTCTCAGATATATGTGAAATAAGCAAGAAATAAAACAGAAAGGTAGATATGTTTATTCCTTGATAGTTTATATCTTAAAAATCCATTACCATAAGGTAGATGGACATAGAATCTACGATGATTAAAAACATATATGAATAAATTGCTTATCACAGCATTCTGATTTCAGATAAATAGAAATCAGGTGATAATTTCATATCAATCATTCATTGTCTTTGATATTTTTAAAAAGAACAAATTGTTTGCCTTAATTTCACAGCATTTATGTTACCTATCATTTTAATTGGTTAGGTACTAGGTGACTTTTAAAGTTGTATATATGTGATATGTAGCACTAAAAATAAGTTTACTGTCCATCAGTAAGGGAATGCACTATTACATTTTGATGCAGTCATACACTAAAAACAATGAGAGTTACTTAAATGAAAATGAACAAAAGTAAAAATGAATGTTGAGTTAACAAAGAAAAGATAAATATCAAAATTAGAACAATAGTTTTTCACTGGTTATATAAAGAAAGGAAGGACTTGTCGTATGAGCCTGTTACACCTTCCACATTTATTTCTAAACAAAAATGACACTTGCAGCAACTATTGTGAAGTATTTATACCTGATAAATCTAGATAAATGGTGCTCTATATTTTATGTACTTTTATGCATGTTTGAAATATTATATGATTAAATTCTTTTAAAAATGACAATTTTGTATTTCAAAGTTTTCTTTGAAAATTTCCTGCTCAAATTGAATTTTAAAGAATCTAGTAACGATTTTTCAGTGTGAAAATGATTTTATGCCAACTCCATTAGATAAACAATAGATATTCCTAGATACATCTGCACCAAGCCTTTCCTTTTATGTGTGCAGAGATTCTTGGCTAGCTTTATCTTTGTCTCTAGGGGATGTGTAATATCATTCTAAATTAGAAAAAAATGTACCCATGTACAATGTATACGTCTTCCATATAGCACTATCTTAAAATGTGTTAATCGAAATATAATGTATATACAAAAATTATAAGTATATAGTTCAATTAATTTGCACATAGTGAGAACACTTAAGTAACACCTACACAGGTCATAGAACAGTACTTCAAAAATGTTCTCCCGCCTCTCCTTCCAAATAACCATTACCTTTATTTCTAATAGCTTAGATAGTCTTGTCTGGTTGTGTGTGTGTGTGTATGCATTGTGCATGGTGGGGGTTGTTGTGTATGTATGTGTGTGCGTGCAAGTATATGAGGGTCTCCTTTAGCCCACTTATGGGTTGATGAGATTCATCAGGGATGTTGCTTATAGCAATAGGTCATTAATTTACTTTGATTTATAATTTCATGTTATAGGAATATATTACAATTGATTTATTCATTACATTGTTGATAGATATTTGATTTGCTTCCAGTTTAGAACAAGTACAGATAAAGCTCCCATGTGTATTTTTGTTTTGTCTCTTGATGAACATATTGATATTCTGCATTTCTATTTGGTACATATAATTGGATAAAATTGTTGGTGCATGGGTGTCAACAATAGATAGTACCAGTTTTCCATTTTTACCTGCCACATTGTAGCTCCATCAGTGATATATTTTATTGTCAATCCTATTAGTTGTAGCGACCTGGTGGGTGTGTAGTGTTATCTTGTTCATTTATTTTTCCTCATGGTAACTATGTCTTGTATTGCCCTTGTGATTGATGGGAACATTTTCATACAGTAATTGGCCATTCGGATGTCATTTTTATTTAAGTGCCTCATCAACCATCCTGTCAATTGTTTATGAGATTCTCTGTATTTTCTTATTGATTTGTGGGACTTTATATATTTTTCTAGAAATGAGTTTTTGTCAGTTATATGTTGTGCAAATATTGTTTCTCAGCTTGTGACGTGAATATTTACTCTAATATATATAGTATTATATTAACTAGTACATTATTATATATGTGTGTGTGTGTATGTTTAACAAATTGACAAAACACTATTTATTGAACAGACCATCCTTTCCCTATTGTCATATATCAAGTGTCCATATATGCATGAGTGTGTTTCTGGACTCCCAAATCTGTACCATTGATTTTTTTGCTTATCCTTAATCCAAAACATAGCTTCCTAATTTATTTTCCAATAAATGTGATCGTCATTAGAATAATCACCAACTCTTTAATTCTTTTTAACTAAATTGCTTTTGCATTACTTATACTTCATATTTTAATATGTATTTTACAATATCCACAAAAAAAACCGGATTGTAATTTTGTTTGTGATTGTGTTTCATGTTTAGAATGATCTGAGAAGATTAACATTTAACAATACTGAATCATTGATGGCAGGAATAGGATATCATCCTGCATTTATTTAGTTCTTTTAAAATGTATATAAATAATTTTTAAAGTCTTTAATGCAAAGGACTTGTACATTTAATATGGATATATTTCATGCTTTTTGATTTCGCTGTCGATGTTACCATTTTCTTTCCATATGGCTTGTATCTGGTATATAGATATTCAATCAATTGTTGCACATTTGTCTTATATTCAGAAAACTTGATAAGTTTATTTTATAAATATAATGGTATATCAGCAACTTACTGAATTATTCATCAATATTATATTTCTCAATAATAATAGCTTTATGTTTTCTTCTAATGTTTGCCTTATTCCAAGAGTTCTAAAAAATAAGTCTACTAGAGATAACAACAGGCTTCCTTGCCTTCTTCCTTTGTTCAGAGAGAAAACTTTAAAAACTTTTTTCAATTTTATTGTAAAATTTTTGCTGGAGTTTGTAAATATACTTTATCAGGTTAGGGAAATTCTTCTCTATTACTAGTTTATTAAGATTGGTAACTAATTTTACCTGATGCTTTCATTGGTATTTAAGTATGATTTAATGTGTGTAAAAATGCCTGTATAAATGATGATCATTATTTCTAGGTTATCAAGGCAAATTGCTAGTAATTTACAGGTGTTGGACCTATGGTTTTGACTCCTGCTTTTACCTAAACTGATTAACACTTTGACAGAAAAAAAGTAAAATAATGATATATTTATTGCAAAAATAAGAAATAATATTTAAAATTAATTTTTCAATTAGTTGAAGTGATAATGCAGCTGTTTGCTTGCATATCACAGAAAACATGAGACGAAGGATGTCATCTGTACATTTTAGGTTAACATCAAAGAGGAATCCTATGAAATATTAACAGGAACAGAATTAAAGTATGTATAGGTAATTTTTAAAGATTCTAATGTTCCCTGTAAAACTAATAATTGGATAGACATCAGCATTATTACTTCCCCAACATTAAAATTTTTTAAATGATTCAAAATTTAAATACAGTAACTTATGAAGTAACCAGGTCCCATTATGACTGACCACTGAAGGGTAGATTGCATGAGGCACAATTACACGAGCCCAAGTGCCAGCTTATTCCCACTACTTCCCTCAAAGCAATTTTTACAGGGGATACGAGTTACACATATAAGCTATTGATACATATTTTTCTTTTGACCGATCATTTAATTGTAGAGAAGGACACCATTAATCATCATTCTGATTATAATACAAAATAAAAGCAGAGTGAAAATCTAATATCTTTATTCAGAATATGGAAACAGCAATATTCCTTGAAATATTAAGGAAAATATAAAGCACACCTAGGTTTCACCACAATTACAAGTTGCATCAGTAAATGTAATTGCTCTGTATTACAGCAATTACTTTAAACTGTTTAGCCTTCTGTCCATGGGAGGGTTTTGTTTTTCTAATAGTATCAGGCCATTAAATGTGCTGACCAGTGTTATCATTGAATTTTCCTTTCCTCCTAAATCTCATGACAATGAAAGCATTTCTGCAGAGTCTATACAAAGTCACTAGGCTGGAGCTTGTCACCCAGTAATAGACTCTGTCATTTATGAGTTCCCACTTTATGTCACTCCTGAATGCTTTCACCTGAACCATTACTGAGCAACCTGAAATGTGGGGATAAATCTGCCACTGTGTTCTGCATACAATGACAGATCATCTGAGGGTGAAAGAGTCTCAGTGAGAAGAGAGCCATTTCTATCACACCTCCCCTCTGCCTATGTATATGCATGCCTGAGCAGGACGAAACTCTGTTTTCTTACAGTGTTATTTATTGGAAGCTGTTACTCCGTTGCATTTTTCACTCACAATTTGACACTTCCTCCTACAATGTAGTTGCTGCAGCGAACACATCTTTTCTGTTGTAACTGCTGTCAGTAAAGGAGAGTTAATTTCCTTCTTGCTGATTCTCAATTTGAGCATCTATGTGCCAGGCATTCTGCCTGCAGTTTGCATTCATTATTTCATTTAGTTCTCATGGCAGCCCTATGAAATGGATATTATTGCCTCCCTTTTAAAAAATGTCCAGGTCACAAACATAGTAAGTGGTGCAATAACTATTCAACCTTGATTTCCTCTGATTCCAAACTCTCTGCCCTTTGAATGGGCTGCGTCTCTAGTGTTTGTGCACATAATGTATTATTAGCATTGCATTTAAAAAATGTTTTTAAGTCATTAAATATACATACAACTGCTGCATATAACTTAGATGTACAATTAAATCATCATGATAAACCAAACAATATATTCAGAAGTCAGGGTAATACCTTAAAAGCCCCTGTTTGTTCCCTGTCAACTTCATTCCCTCGGGAGTAATAACCACTTATTCCAAGTTATGTGTTATTAAATCTCTCTTTTTCTTTAGAGTTTTACTATCCATGTAAGATATATAATACGTATGTATATACATTTAGTTCGTTCGTTCATTCATTTCTAGTGCATTTGTCAATTTATATAAATGAAATTAGTATATATTCTTTTGCAGCTTGCTATTCTCAGTTAATGTTATGCTTTTGAGATTCACCCAATCTGATTCATGCAGCTGCAGTCTATTCCATGGTTGATGGACATCTGGGTAGTTTTCAGTGTTTTACTCTTATGAACAGGGCTGCAAGGAAAATTCTGGTTTCATGTCTGCAGAAGCCTATGTGTAGGATTGTCTCTAGGATGTATACCGAGTAGTGGGATTGCTGGGTCATAAAACATGCACTTGTCAACTGTATTAAATAACGTCAAATTATTTTCCAAAGTGGCTGCAGCAATTTGCTGTAAGACGAGCAGTTGCTAGGTAGTTAATAAATGTGCCCCTTTCTCATATCTTTGGCAATAATTGGTTTTGTCCAACTTTGGAATGTTTTCCAAATTGGTCACTGTGGTTTTGATTCACATTTCTCTGCTCTCTAATGTCCCTTTATTATTCATGTTTTATCTGTGAAATCTTTGTTCATATATTTTTACCATTTTAAAATTTTGTTAGTGGTCTTTCTCTTACACACACACACACACAATTTACTCACTCACTTATATATCATAAATATTCTCTTAGAACACTAATTCTTTGTGAGTTATATTTGTGGAAAGTATTTTCCACTTTGGCTTATCATTTCTTTTCTCTAGACCAACAGAAGTTCTTAAATTTATGATGTTCTTCTTTTTTATAACTTGTGAATATTAAGAAATTATTCCCTACCCAAAGCCATAAAGTTATTCTCTTATATCACCTTCAAAAACTATATATAAATTTCACTTATGCATTTAAGCCAATGACATATCTGGAATCAACTGTTGTTTGTGTTGTAAGATAAGCATTCATCTCCTTTTTACATAATGATAATTATTTTTGTATACCCATTTATTTATTAGTCCACCTTACCCCCCAAGAATGTATAAGCTCTGTGATAAATTTGATTACCACATATAAATGACTATATTTCTATTTGGGTTGAGATTTCAATTATATAAATACATAGATCAGTTTGGAAAGTATAATTGAAGAAACACACAAAAAATGTTAAGCTCATAAAAATGAAAAGTAGAAAAGCAAAAATACAAAGACAGGGCTTCCTTGGTGGCGCAGTGGTTGGGTGTCTGCCTGTCGATGCGGGGGACACGGGTTCGTGTCCCTGTCCGGGAGGATCCCACGTGCCGCGGAGCGGCTGGGCCCGTGGGCCATAGCCACTGGGCCTGTGCGTCCAGAGCCTGTGCTCCGCAATGGGAGAGGCCACGGCGGTGAGAGGCCTGCTTACTGCAAAAAAAAGAAATATATATATATATATATATATACACAAAGACAATGCAAGAATATATATTAAAAGATAATATATAATGAACCATTTGTTTTTCCCCCAAAATTTGCAACCTTTAGCCAGTCTATAAAAATAATATTTCTATCAATTTTATAGGTCTTCTCTAAGTTTTTATTTTTCCAGTAAAGACCATTTTGTTATATTTGATAAAATGTACTTTATATATTACTTTTGGTATATGTCATTAAATTTTTTTGCACAGTCTCAATATTAAGCTAAAAGTTTACTTTCCTAATTTACTAAGACTTTCTAATCATAAGATGATATATAATTGTATTGCCCCTTTTTCTGCAGGTATTGTCACAACCATATGGCTTCCTTTCTTTAATTTGTTAATGTTTAAAAACATATTGATCGTTTTCTGTTGTTAACTTAATCTAGGGGCTACCCTGGTGGCGCAGAGGTTGAGAATCCACCTGCCAATGCAGGGGATACCAGTTCGGGTCCTGCTCAGGGAAGATCCCACATGCCACAGAGCAGCTAAGCCCGTGCGCCACAACTGCTGAGTCTGTGTTCTGGAGCCCGGGAGCCACAACTGCTGAAGCCCACCAGCCACAACTACTGAAGCCCATGTGCCTAGAGCCCGTGCTCTGAAACAAGAGGCCACCCAGTTAGAAGCCCGGGCACTGCAACGGGAAGTAGCCCCTGCTCACTGTAACTAGAGAACGCCCGTGCACAGCAACGAAGACTCAACACAGGCAAAAATAAATAAATAAACAAAAATAAATTAAAAAAAATTAATCTAGAATTTCTGGGAAACAAACAAATGGTTCATTATGTATTATCTTTTAACATATGTTATTTTATTGTCTTTATATTTTTGCTTTTACTACTTTTCATTTTTAGGAGCTTAACATTTTTTTTGTTTCTTCAACTCTCTGCAAGTATATGTGTGAGACACGACTTATCTCTAGATGAATGTTTAGGGAAAAAATCTATTCTAGGGGCTTCCCTGGTGGCGCAGTGGTTGAGAGTCCACCTGCTGATGCAGGGGACACGGGTTCGTGGCCCGGTCTGGGAAGATCCCACATGCCGCGGAGCGGCTGGGTCCGTGAGCCATGGCCGCTGAGTCTGCGCGTCCGGATCCTGTGCTCCGCAACGGGAGAGGCCACAGCAGTGAGAGGCCCGCGTACCGCAAAAAAAAAAAAAAATCTATTCTAAAGCTATTTGACTATTGTGTGGAAAATTCAGAATTTATTACTGATTCAGATTCTCTGAATCTGTTAAATTTCCATTTAAATTTTCTATTTCTTTACATCTTCGTCAAATTAAATTATTCAGGGAATTTATCCACTTAATAAGTTTTCAAAACTACTAGCATACAAATGTTCAATTTTGGCACCTAATATTTAAGTTTTAATATCCTACTTTTGTACTTTTATTTACATCTTTATTCCTGTTACAGTTCAGTTGTATATTCTCTTTATCTTTATTTATCTTGCCAAAGTTTGTCTATTTGTCTCAAACATAACCCAAGCACTCCTAAGTCAATATATCATTTTAAAATAATTAAAAAGCCATGGGTATTTAAAATTACTCAAACCAATAGATATAAAAAGAAAAAAGGCTGGAAAATAAATATTTAAATGATCACAGTTTCACATTTAAACAAAATAAACCAAAAATATTAAGTAATTATAGACTATGTCTCCTGTTATGATGTAATTTCATAAACAAAAAGTTCATCCTTCTAAAAATTGAGATATAAATAGTAAAAATTAAAGATTTAGTTTAAAACAGTGAACACTCTTTTGCTATGGAAGGTGAAAATATTTTTGCACGGTTTTGTTTTAGAGTGGTACCTCCATCTCAAGACCTACCCTTATTTTTCTAAGATATTATGATAAAAGGGAAATATTTATTAATCAGCATTCTTTTAAGCAGTAGAAACATCATGGTGGTGGAAAGTGTAACGTTTACTAATGGAAAATGTTATGCTTATTATAAAGCAAGTCATTTCCTCTCAAATTTAAGAGTAATAAATATTATACCAGTACATATAACCTTTTTCTAACAATGTTTTTATATTATGCCCCTTGCAGTAAAATTTTCAATCCCTTTTGAAGAAGGAAGAGGCATATCATTTCCATTTCTCTGAATTAGGATTTTATAAGTATACTTGCAGGAAGTAGTTACTGAATTATAATAAGTAATATGCTATGGTGTATTAATGAATTCAGGAAATCATTTGCTTCTTCAGGAAAGTATGAATGTCTTGAAATTTTTAAAAATATTAGTAGAATAGTGATGAGAGAGTAAAGATTGAATTGCTTTGAAATGGTAGAGAGAGCTATTTACTTGACATTCATATGCAATAGGGTGAATATTTTAGTGTATTAAATAAATATTTTATCATCTGCAATCCTTATTTAAAAAATGTACATTGACCCCCAGTAAAAATTATACCATGGAGAAACTGAGATTATAGAGTTTTGTACATAAGGCAGAATTTTTCAATACCCCTTACATAATGTTTCCAATAACTCTTTAATATGTTTGCCACCTTAAGATGGAGGATATAGCAAGGAGAAAAGTGAGAAATTGAAGGAGAAAGAGAGTAAAGTATGAGAGCCCATTACTCACATTTCTGCTTCCTCACAATGAAACCATAAGGTGGGGTTTGGAGTTCTATGAGAGGCCTCAAACAAGTGGAGAAACCTGAAGCTACACAATCAAGAGCCTGAAACACAGAGTGTCCAGGAGGATAGATTCAGTGCAGAGAGATGTTAGGTTTGGCAAAGGGAAAGAATAGCCAGTTGACCTTGAAACAGCACTATTACATCCATGTGATCTGTACATTATTTAGTGGATCTAGCATTTTCTTTAATTCCTGTTTGTGGACAAAGAACCAGTGCACCATTGAAAGGCAAAGGCTAAAATATCAGGACAAAACTGTCACTAGCAATGAAGTCTTTAATCTAACACAGTGAGCTAGATTAAAGCGGTTTTGGTGATAGCAAGGCACAGTTTAAAACAGACGGGATTAATTATACCAGAAAGCTCTCCAATCAAGGGAAGACAAAGCACAGATTTGCATCAGAAAGTAGAGAGAATTTAGCGGGTACAGCTGGGATCTCAGGCGTCCTGCCCTCCACCCACAAAATGTAAATTTACATAAGCCACAGAGCCGCAATCCCACTTATATTGGAACATTGTTAGAGATGATATTTATCTAATCAGAAAGACAAAATAATTTCATTGAGCTAGATTTATCAATGTCAAAAGCAAACTAATTGCCCCCCCCAAAGATATCCATGTCCCAATTCCCAGTACAGGTGGAAATGTTACATTACATGGTAAAGAGGAATTTAATTTGTAGCTGGAATTAGGGAGAATGGCTTCAATGAGCCAGGTGTGCCTAATGTAATTACAAGTGTTTTAAAAGTGGACGTGGGCGGCAGAAGAAAGATCAGAGTGATGTGAGGTGAGAACTCCACCAACCCTAAAAGGTCTCTCCCCTAGAATCTCCAGAAAGGAACACAGCCCCGCTAGTACCTTGGATTTAGCCCAGGAAAAGTCCAAGCTATAGAAAGGTAAGAAAGCTTGTGTTCTTTTAATCCACTAAATATGTGGTAATTTGTTACAGCAGCCCTAGAAAACTAGAACAGTGAGATAAACCAAAATTTTGCTTTATGCTTTTATTTCTTTGCTTCTTTTTCTCTGTATTCAGTGAGGGGGTGTTTATGGGGGGAAAAATCAACTCAATTATAGAGTACTAGAAAGAAATGTGTGAGTATACTTGCAGCTCTGCCAAACAGTTCTCAAAGATGGAGAGACAACCAAATTTATGTTTCCTGATAAATCTTTTCAAGTGCCTAATGTAATTTGAGTTTTTTCTTATAACTTAAAAAAAAATAATATATTTCATTTGTTCCCTTCAAAATCTACCCACTTTATAAGTTCTACTCCTGTTATCTTTTACCTCCAGGCTTTTTTTTTTTTTAATTTTAAATCTGAAAAGCAATTTCTTACTGATCTTGGATATCCAACTGGTTTCTGAAACTAATTATCTCTGATACTGAGCAAATTGCATTCCCTTCCAACCTGTTTTGGCACCAATCCTTGTTAATAATGTCTTTGTTACTTACACAGCCGTTGAATTTAAAACCTTGAGGTTATCCTTTACTAAAAACTTTCTTCTTCCATGTCCATCTGGTGTACAAGTCTCTTGAATCTGGCTTTATTCTTTCCTTTACCTTTGCCACAATCTTATTCTCATCATTTCTCACCTGGACTATTGCAATAACATTATAGTTGCTCTCTCTGTTACCATTCTATTTCCCATCCAGACATCTTCATGCTCTTGTGAAGCTTCCCTTACAAAATCCTGCTTTTGATATTAATTTGTTGGCAGTCATCACTTTATTTCTGCTCCCTATTGACCCTAAGCCACAGCCACCCCTCCTCTACAAGTCACATAGTCGTGATCTACTCATGTTCTAGTCATGTTCTTACTGTAATGTCTAATAAAGAGCTTGGAAAACTTCATGTGTCAAATAATATGTGTAAATAAATAAAGGTCAAAATAGTTGAAGCCAGCCCATACAATAGTAATGGATCAGAGAGATTATATCATCTTTGCTGGTAGTCCACTGACAGAGGAGGAAAAGGAATCTTTTCCTCCTGCAGCTGAAATTGCTTTAATCACCATCACCTGCTTGGTTACTATATCCAAGCCATTTTGACAAACTCAAATTTGATCTATGTATTAAAAGACTGATAATTATTTTAAGAGGCTGTTGTTAATTAACCTAGGACAAAGGAGATTGAAATTAGTACATAAAAAATACACCCACTGTCCAACAACTTCCCTATATCTTTAGTCCAATAGATAATTTTTAGTATTTTTATTGAAAGCAATAGGTTCACCCAATCTATGAATGCAGATATTGATATGATCTACTAATCAGAACGTTATCCAAATTCTTAAGCTGACATTAACTCACCTTTAAAAGAGTATTCCCTGGGGTAAAAAAGTAGGAAAAGTACAACAAAGCAGTTTACCATTTGTTTCTGTCCTTAAACATTGTTCCACACCTGATTATTCCAACAGGCCATTATTTTTTCTTGTCTAAGTTTAATTTTATTTTGTTTTCATTTGCATGGAACCTGGTCAAACTGGCACTCACCCAGACAATAAATGGATCCTTGTTTATTTTCCCTCAGCTCTTTGTGAGGGCTAGAAAAGCACAATGGTGTTATAAAATTGTTGCCTTGTTGTTATAAAACCTCTCCTTTTATAAATTATACTGTCCCAAGAAGTATTATACTATCTCTCATATTACTTTACTAAGCACCAACATTAATATAAAGTAGTATTAAAAAGGCACATGCTGATGATAAAAAAGCTGAGGTTTATAATGGAAATGTAAGTTTTCTAAGCCACTCTGCGTATGCTCCCTTTAAAAAAGGGGAAAGAGAAAAAAAGTGTTTCTACTTAGGGAATTTGGAGATTCCATCCTCTGTGAGGTGGTTGTGAAGATGACAGAAGACATCTACATCTATACTGAGGTTGGGATGGTGTTACATATCAGTGAAATAAGCTATTTTGGAGTGAAAATATATAGGCACTTTTAAGGTTCTGTACTTTGGGTAAAACTTAACACAATATGGTTTCCATGGAAAATGCTAATAAGTAGTAAATTCAGAAGTGAAGGGTTTGAAATTCCAGATTTTTCTCTCCTCATAAGATAAACTGCTGCTGAGTGCTTAGTTCTGGTTGCATGTTTTTGTTTGTTTTTAAGAAACTTTTTGCTATTGCTATCTTAACTTTGGAAATTCTTTTGATTGAGAAATAACATTTTTATTTTATTTTATTTATCCCTAATATGAGCCAACCCCTCTCAAAAAGTTAGGTCATTGAGTTGCCTGTGAAGATGTGGAAACTTAGAAACTTTATTGATTTACCCCAGCCCCCAAACCTAGGAAGCAGCAGAGTTGGTCTCCAAGACTAGGTTTCTCGGCTACAAATCGGTAATCTTGTCACTGCATGATATGATGTATTAGTTTCCTAGGGCTGCCGAAACAATATACTACCAACTGTGTGGCTTAAGCAAAAGAAATGTTTTCTTTCACAATTCTGGAGGCTAGAAGTCCAAGATCAAGCTCTAAACAGGGTTGTTTCCTTCTGAAGGCTGTGAGGGGAAATCTATTCCATTCCTCTCTCATAACTTGTTATGAGTAGTATGCTGGGAATTCTTCACATTCCTTGGCTTCTGAATCATTCAGATCTCTACCTTCATCTTCATGTGACATTCTCTTGGTGAGCATGTCTGCCTCCGTGCCCAACTTTCCCCCTTTTTAAAGATTCTAATTAAATTGGATTAGAGCTGTTAAATTAAAACTGCACCAGACAAGATGAACAGCCAAAGAAAATTTTATTCAAGGATATTGCAAGAGGTGTCTAGACTATTATAATAAAGAGATTGAACTCAACTCTGCTGAGACAAATGACAAGAGAATTTTTAAGCTCTAGGGTGAGCTAGTGGAAAAGTACTGAAGGGGATGTTAGTGGAGTAGACTGGCTACCTGTGTTTGCTAATTGAGGCTTATTGAAGTCAGGTTCCTACCCTCCCAAGAGAGACTAGGAGATAGGGCCTCTGTCTTTCTTAATGATGACATTTCAAGGGGATGGCTCCCAGGTCTTCGAGAAAGACATTCTTGGTTATAAAGCAAGGTTATATCAAGGTTAAAAAGCCTGGCAAGTGGCTGAGAGAGGATTTACATCTTAATGAGGCAGAGAAAGAACTTACAATTGCAAGCTTTTTTAATGTCTAAAAAGAGAGAGGTCAGGGGCCAAGTGTCAGGAAGAAACCTGTCTGAAGTTTAGTCAAGCTAAGCAGAACTGTTATGTCCCTCTTAAGTGAAAGCCCACCCTAGAGACAACATTTTAAATTTAGTCCCCACATAAAGATCCTCTTTCCAAATACCCTCACATTCTGAGTTACTAAAGTTAGAACTTCAACATATTTGGGGGGAACACAGTTCAGCTCAAAACACATGGATGTGTAACTCACTAATAACTGAAAAGGAAGACAAATATTTCTAAAATATTTTTGATTCTTGAAATATGATTAATAGGTCAAACTGAAGAAGTTTTATAATAGAAGAGTATAAATTCCACTGTAAAACTGAAAGCTATTTTTGATGCCTTACAATGTATATAAGTGGAATTTTATGAAAGGAGTAATAACTGTAAGGTAAGGGCAAGTGAGTAAAGTGTTTTACCCATTATAACTTAGATGACAAAAAACTGTATAAAAACAATTTATGAGAAACATAAAATGTTGGGTTTTATTAAAGTAATATAAAAATATCCTTATACAATAAACTTAGCCAAACTTTTCAAGATGAACAAATATAAGCAAAACAAAGACTAATTGTATTTCATATATTTGTATAATTGTAAAAAAAATCAACTAAATTATTTTTTAAAAGGTCAGGTTTTGCCCCTTAGAAATTCCAATTCAGAAGTTATGTGTAGAAGATATGTAATTTGTATGTAATCATATCCTATGAGATTATTATTAGGGAATTTTGAACAAAAGAAAATCCATAGTCCTTTAAAAAAACATGAAAAAGGAATATTCTATTTTTAAATGGTAAGAAAATGGATCAACTTTGGGAGAAGTTTATTTATGCAAAACACATCATGAACTTGTTCATGTCAAATATTGCTAAAGCTAGCTGGGAAATTTGAAAAATGTCTATTTCATGCAATAGGAAATTAGGAGATTTTCTAAAGAATGATGGTCTTTGGGACTGAATAGTGTAACTTCTGAATAATCCTTTCATCCAACACATGTATAATATTAAGTACTTAAAATATGTTAAACACTAAAGCCGAAATACTGTCACCTCTTCCTATAAATGGTGTTCTGCATTGCTTGGTAGATAATTTAGAAACTGGCAGCTTTTCCATACATAGAAGCAGAAGGTATGAGTAATAACTTATGTCATATGTCTGTGCATAATTCTAGTTTAATGGCTGTTATAACTGTGGGACATATATTTGTGGACTTATTTTGGAGCATATGTAGAAGATAAAAAAATCCTCTGAAGTTGATCATTCCATGGGTCAAACCCAAGGGGTGGTCCATATCTCTCAGCTCAGAAAATGAACGTGAGTTGGTGGTCCCTAACTTGGAAACAATATGAGATAATCTCTTGAAATGGGTGCTTTTATTTCTTGGAGGCTAGTTCCACTGTGGAGGTAAAAAGATGGAGATAGACATATAGAGATGTATTGAAAACTAGGAAATAAGCAAAACAAGAAGCTTGCAAAATTGTACCACTCTTAAGGCCTCAGGAAGTTAATCATACTTTTTCCTGGACTTTCAAAGCATAAAATAGCATTGCAGACACAATCCAAGTTATAAGCATACCATTTTCTATAATAAAGGCATGTTACCATAAATTGAGCATTACCTACTGAAATCCATGAAACGATAAAAAATACAAAGGATATTGAGGGAAAATTACTGTAATATCAGTGAAAGCCTAATGAAATCATGTAATATTTAAAGTAAATACATAAGCCTCATTTTCATTACCTCCACACTTAAATTTTGGCTTAACATACTGAACTCTTAAACATCTAATAATATTTATAATGCCTTTGTCATGTCTTTCCCTCATTTTTATTCTAAAAATTGTTAGAAATTTCATCAAATGTTGTGGCCTTACTTAACTTATTCTCAATAATAACAGCAAATTTTATTGAATGTTTATTGTGTAAAAGCATCACTCTAAAGATTTTCCCTGTATTACCTTGTTTAATTCTTACCATTTTATATAGATCCTCACAAATGAAGAAAATGACACATGGAGAATCTGAATGTCTTTCTCAAGGTCAAATATGTAGTTAAATGTCATAAGATTCACAGCCAGGTGATCTATGTTTTGTTATGTCAGAGATCGTTAAACTCATGATGTTTTAATGTTCACAAGTATAACACACATATATATTATATACATGTATATACTTGTTTTGAAAAACACCCAAAATTTCAGGCAGGTAGATCAGTAGTACAAAATTTTTTAATCTTGACCATTCTTAATACTATATCAGCTCATTACTGGCTGTGACAGAACAGCCTCTAAAGTTGCCCTAATGTAATTATGAGTTTACTAGTTGCAACTCTGTCTTTCCTTCAATAAGAAGTAGTATATATAAAGTAGTATATATAAAGTATAATAGTAGTATACTAGAAGTACATGAGGGAGACAGTATTATAGAGATAACTATACATCACCTGAAAGTTATATTGAAATATAAATTATTTGCCATACTGTACAGGATATATTTAGTGCCCCTAAAAACAATTCCCCATCCTATATGGAATTCATCAGTGAGACTGGCTCTGTTATCCTATGGCAGTTTTTCTAGGTTTGACCAATGGGAAGCAGCAGATGCCTATAGGAGGGAACAAGAATGGTAAGTCTGGTTATTTATCTACTTGACTTACTACCTATGGGGTTACCACAGGCTGATTACTGCCTGGATCCAAGAGCACAGCTTCTGTCAGTCAGTTGTTTGATACAGTTCGTGACTGTGTTCCAGTCATGGCCCCCCCACTTGTCTCTTGAGAACCAGGGGTGTTAACAGAGGCCTGCTTTTGCCAGCTCCAAACTACTGCACTATTTCTGTGAGTTTTCTACACCCTGGCTTTATCTTGTAAATTTTTCCTTTATTAAACTCTTCTAAATTACAAAATTTCCCCATGCCATCTGTTTCCTGTAGGAACCCTACCTGATACCCACACTGTAATTGAAAATAACTTAATTATGGAATCACTTTGACCTTCCTTCAGAAAAACATTTAAAGCTATTCCATATTCTAGTCCAGTATTATCCATCACTATGTACTTTCATGCATTCCAGTGTGTAATGGATTATTACTCAGTAAATAGTCACTCTCCTTCCCCACAGCAATAATACCTCTTTGGACAATGTATACCTCCATGCATAGTGTATAGCCCACTATCTGGGTTTAATCACATAGCAAGATAGAGCAAAAGAAGGATCAGCACCTGTGATGAAACCAGAGCTTTTAAATATTCTAGTGTGTTTACTTATTCTCTTGTGCTTCTGTTATCTATGGACGCTAAGACAATGTCTTGGGTAGATGCTGCTCCCAGGGGAATGAGGAGACACAGGGAGCATACCTGGACCCAATTCACAGGGTCTTAAGAGAGGTATATACAGTAAGACTCTATGGGATTAGCATAGTGACTTTAAAGACTCAGTAAGTGCTAGTTGTAATTATTACCACCTGATTCGAACATGCACTTCTATAAATGTTTTTACTTAATTTTCTCCATTTGTTTGTGATAAAAGCCAACTGCAAAGTCACACTTGAATCTAAGTTTCTACAAGGATAACCTGTGATATTTTTACTTGGGGGGTGGGGGGAAGTCAGCATACTTCACAAATTTAATATTAAGATTCTTGCCTATGCCTCAACGATGTCACTAGGAAATATTAACTACCTAAAGAACTTAATGCATTCCACACTTCAAGCTGAAGGGAATAACTAATTAGAAAACTGAAAATGGCATACTCGTATCTTACCTTAAATATTTGTCAACAGCCTCTAATAATCATGGCATACCTGACACCTTCCCCTTTTCCCACTCCTCTACCTGCCCTTGAGTCTCTGCCAAAACACAAGTGATCACGGCTGACTCCCTGGCTATAGCAAGCTCTGAATAAAGTCTTCGCATTTCTCAAAAAAAAAAAGTTTAAGGTAATTTGAATACTACCTAGTACTTATCAAATTGGTTTAGTAACATAAAATGTTTATTATGTGAGCATTTCCTAAGAGTGTTTATTACTATGGTGTTTTTTTTTTTTTTTTTTTTTTTTTCGGTACGCAGGCCTCTCACTGTTGTGGCCTCTCCCGTTGCGGAGCAACAGGCTCCTGATGCGCAGACTCAGCGGCCATGGCTCACGGGCCCAGCCGCTCGGCGGCATGTGGGATCTTCCCGGACCGGGGCACGAACCTGTGTCCCCTACATCGGCAGGCGGACTCTCAACCACTGCGCCACCAGGGAAGCCCTTACTATGGTTTTTGATCTATAAAGAAGACTAGAAAATGGTCTCTGCTTTGGAGGGAAATCCAATCCATTCTGGAAGACAGTTACATGAGTAGATTGTTATTATTCAGTGTAACAGATTTAGTAAATGAATGTGAATTATAAAAGCAGAGAATAATGCTCTAATCCCTTAATATTGGCACAGTATTAGTTAATCTGATTTCAAAGGCATGTATTCTTGTTGGACTCGGCTTTGCATTGCTTATATCTGCTTTAAAAATTAAATTACATTACCTTTGCAACTTCTCAACCTTCCTCAACAGGTTTATGTATTCTAAGTTACAGTGAAAACAGTGCAGTCAGCTTTGAAATGCCTAACATATAAGACCAATCACAATCCCTAATTATCTGAACTCTCCCCATCCTGGTCTTGACTTTTAGTGAAAGAAGTATATTAATATCCATTTATTTTATGGTCCTTAGCCCTTTGTTTATATTTCTTTACAAAGCTTACATAAATTTCTTCAAGTATTTATTGCCACTACCATGTTAGACAACAAGTGAAAGAAGTGTATTAGTGAAAGAAGTGTATTAATATCCATTTATTTTATGGTCCTTAGCCCTTTGTTTATATTTCTTTACAAAGCTTACATAAATTTCTTCAAGTATTTATTGCCACTACCATGTTAGACAACAAGTGAAAGAAGTGAAAGAAGTGTATTAGTGAAAGAAGTGTATTAATATCCATTTATTTTATGGTCCTTAGCCCTTTGTTTATATTTCTTTACAAAGCTTACATAAATTTCTTCAAGTATTTATTGCCACTACCATGTTAGACAACAAGTATATAAAAGTTTACAAGATAGATATAATGCAGTCTATATATTCTAGTAGGGGAAACCAACATTAAAATACAATCTTTTGACTACATTTGTGAAAATTGCCATAGAAACACACAGGATATTTTCTACCAGTTTACTTTTCACATTTCTTTATTTGATCTTCATTGTATATATGGTTCCATTTCTTCACTATACAAATATGTCATAAGGAAACCGTTCATTTACCTCAAAGGAAAAGAAATGACTCTTCAGTTACTTCCCGATCTCCCTCCTTCCCTTCAAACCACCATCAGACTTGCTGATTCTCTGAACACCTTCAATGCCTAATTCATTGGACCTCTTTTTTTCTCCAGCACTCCCTGGAAGTCACTCTTACTAAAGCAACCATGCCCTATGATTTTCTCAGTCAGTGAGCACTGATCTTTAGGATTTAGGTTACATATAAATTCCCATGTATTAAATACAATTCAATCTTTTTGTTTATAACTCAAATCTCAGTAGATTCAAAGTACATGAGAGAAGGTCATAACAGCTCCAATCAGCTCTAGATTATATATGAAGATGAAGTTACTTGCAAAAGCACAGTAGAAAAGCAATGACTTAAGGGAAAAAATGTATTACCCTTTGCCAAATATTCAGAACACTTTGTGAAATAATATAATCTCCCTTTTGAATTCTACTTTATTGTTAAAACATCTAACCAGGGCTTCCCTGGTGGCGCAGTGGTTGAGAGTCCGCCTGCCGATGCAGGGGACGTGGGTTCGTGTCCCGGTCTGGGAAGATCCCACATGCCGCGGAGGGGCTGGGCCGCGGGCCACGGCCGCTGAGCCTGCGCGTCGCAAGCCTGTGCTCCACAACGGGAGAGGCCACAGCAGTGTGAGGCCCGCGTACTGCAAAAAAAAAAACCCCAAAATATCTGACCATTAACTTCTGGAAAATGGTTCTTGCCCTTGGGGTGGGTGCGTATGTGTTGTGTACCACGGTAGCTTTCATCTTTAATAGTGAATAGGTGCATAAACTTTGATTGTATATCCCATAATAGCATAGCTACAAATTTACTAAGAATGTTTAAGAGTTAATGTTTTATCTGAGAATGGAAATTAAAGTTTATGTAAATCCCTCTATTAGAGTGTGGCTAAGAATAAGCTCTCAAAAAATGGTGATTTTTATTTCATACAATGGTTAGGTTTTTTTTAAATAAGAATATTTTGAAATACCTCTAAACTGATGTTTTTCTCTGGGAATATTTTGTTTTTATTTCTCTGAGAGCTTTGCCCTCATTTAGAACTTTTATCTTAGTGTTCCAGGGAAAATTATGCCAGTTGCACCTCAAATAAAAGGAAGAAAATTAACCTTTTTTTTTTTTAAGTAGGGAATGAAATTGAGAACTGAGGAGAAGGTAAATCTTATTTCCCTTGAGGAAACTAATGCCCACCTACTAAGGATAAGTCCCAGGGAGAAGGAAGTGGTCAAATACAGATACAGTCAACCCTTCATATCTGTGGGCTCTGCATCCATGAATTCAAGCAACCACTGACTGAAAATATTTTTTAAAATTCTAGAAAGTTCCAAAAAGCAAAATTTGAATTTGCTGCACATTGGACCATTTACCTAGCATTTACATTGTATTAGGTATTATAAATAACCTAGAGAAACCATTTTATACAAGGGACTAGAGCATCTGTGGATTTTGATATCTGGTGGTGGGGGGTCCTAGAACAAATCCCTCCTGGATATCAAGGGATCATAGTACATGATGTAGACTAAGGTAAAATTTCAAAAGAGTGAATGCTTCCCCTACTAGACCTTTAAAACTCTTCAGGGAAATGATGAACCAATATATGTATGTTATGTTGATAATAAAAACTAAAAATGATGGCAAAGCATGTGTAGAAGTAAATCACTTGAACTGGCTGTATGCCATGTTTAGAAAGTGACCTAGTATGTTTAGGAAGATGAGCAATCAGAAATAAGAACCTTCTACCCTCCCCAAACTCACCCTATTTTTTTTATATTTTAATTTTTAAAATTTCAAATTGAGTTATAAATGACATAACATTACATTTTATGTGTACAACATAATGATTCAATATTTGTATACACTTCGATATGATCACTAAGTCCAGTTAACATCACCTTACATAGTTACACTTTTTTTCTTGTAATGAGAACTTTAAGATCAACTTTCCTGGAGCTTTCAAATATGCACTATGGTATTATTAACTGTAGTCACCATATTGTACATTATATTCCCATGACATTTTATGACTGGAAGTTTGTACCTTTTGACCCCCTTCACCCATTTCTTCTACCCCCATCCCTTTCCAATAGCCAAGCTGTTCTCAGTATCTATGAGCTTGGTTGTTTTTGTTTTTGTTTTATATTCTACATATAACTGAGATCATTTGGTATTTGTCTTTCTGACTTATTTTACATAGCATAATACCTTTGCGGTCCATCCATGTTGTCACAAATGGCAAGATTTCATTCTTTTTTTATGACTGAATGTATTCCATTGCGTATATATATCCATTCATCTGTAGATGAACACAGGTTGCTTCCATAACTTGGCTATTGTGAATAAAGCCACAATAAACATTTGCATGTGCATATCTTTTTGAATTAATGTTTTTGTTTTCTTGGGGTAAATACCCATAAGTGAAATTGCTAGATTATATGTTAGGTCTATTTTTAGTTTTTTTGAGGGAACACCTTACTGTTTTTTATAGTGGCTGCACCAATTTACAATACCACAAACAGTATGTGATGGTTCCTTTTTCTATACCTCCTTGCCAACACTTGTTGGACGTGCAGGCTCAGCGGCCATTGCTCACGGGCCCAGCTGCTCTGTGGCATGTGGGATCTTCCCAGACCGGGGCACGAACCCGTGTCCCCTGCATTGGCAGGCAGACTCTCAACCACTGTGCCACCAGGGAAGCCTTCTCATTGTGGTTTTGATTTACATTTCCTTGATGATTAGTGATATTGAGCATGTTTTTCATGTTGCTGTTGGACATCTGTATGTTATCTTTAGAAAACTGTCTATTCAGGTCTCCTGCCGTTTTTTTTAATCCTTTTATTTGTATAAGTTCTTTGTATATTTCGAGTATTAACCCCTTATAGAATATATTGTTCACAAATATCTTCTCCTATTCAGTAAGGGGCCTTTTAATTTTGTTCAGTTTCCTTTACTGTACAAAAGCTTCCTAGTTTGACATGGCCCATGTCTTTATTTTTGCTTTTGTCCCTTGGCAGAGGAGACAAATCCAAAAAAAATTATTGCTAAGATCAGTGTCAAAGAGCATACTGCCTAGGTTTTCTACAGGAGTTTTATGGTTTCAGGTCTTACATTTATCTTTTTAATCTGTTTTGAGTTTATTTTTGTAAATGCTGTGAGAAACTAGTCTAGCTTGATTATTTTGCATGTAGCTGTTCATTTTCCCAGCACCATTAATTGAAATGTCCGTCTTTTCCCCATTGTATAATCTTGCCTCCTTTGTAAATAATTGACCATAAAAGTATGGGCTTATTTCTAAACCCTCTATTCTGTTCCTTTTTTGTCACTACCCTACTGTTTTGATTACTGGAGATTTTTAATATAGTTTGAAATTGGGGAGCAGATTTGTTCTTAAGATTGCTTTGGCTTTTTGGGGGTCTCCTGTGTTTGTATATAAATCTTAGAATTCTAGTTCTGTGAGAAATGCCTTTGGTATTTTGATAGGGATTGCACTGAATTTGTAGATTGCCTTGAGGAGTATGGTCATCTTACCCGTATTCTTTTAATCCATGAGTACAGTATATCTTTACATTTGTTTGTGTCATCTCTAATTTCTTTCATCAGTATCAGTTTTCCAAGCACAAGTATTTTATCTCTTTGGTTAGATTTATTCCTAGGTATTTTATTCTTCTTGATGTAATTGTAAATGGGATTGTTTTCTCAATTTCTCTGATAGTTTGTTGTTAGTATATAAAATGCAACAGATTTTTGCATTATTAACTTTGTACTCTGCAACTTTACTGAATTTGAGTTCTAGCAGTTTTGGGATGGAGACTTTAGGGTTTTCTATATATATAAAATCATGTTGTTCACAGATTACAGTTTTACTTCCCTTTTCCAATTTTTATTTCTTTTTCCTAGGATGCATTTTATGTCTTTTCCTTGCCGAGTTGCTCTGGCTAAGACTTCCAATACTATGTTGAATAAAAGTGGCAAGAATGGCCATCCTTGTCTTGTTCCTGACCTTAGAGAAAATGCTTTCAGGTTCTCACTGTTGAATGTGATGTGAGCTGTGAGAATGACATATGTGGCTTTTATTATGCTGAGGTGTGTTTCCTCTACACCCACCTTGTTGAGAGTTCTTACCATAAATGAAGTATTTTTTCAAACTTTTTCTGCATCTATTGAGATGATCATATAAATTTTATTCAGTTTGTGAATGTGGTATATCAGGTTGATTTGCACATATTGAACCTTCCTTGTCTCTCTGGGATAAATTCTACTTGAACACGGTGTGGATGATCCTTTTAATGTATTGTTGAATTCAGTTTACTAATATTTTGTTGAAGATTTTTGCATCTCTGTTCATCAGGGATATTGGCGTGTAATTTGTGTGGGTGGGTGGTGTCTGGTTTTGGGATGAGCATTATGCTGTCCTAGTAGAATGAGTTTGGAAGGATTCCTTCTTAGATTATTTTGGAATAGTTTGAGAGAGACAGGTATTAACTTTTCTTTAAATGTTTCATAGAATTCACCTGTGAAGTCATCTGGTCCTGGACTTTGGTTTGGGAGTTTTTTTGTTTGTTTGTTTTAACTGGTTCAATTTCATTACTGGTAAATTTGTTTATATTTACTATTTCTTCCTGATTCACTTTTGGGAGATTTTATGTTTCTAGGAATGTATCTATTTCTTCTAGGTTGTTCATTTAATTAGCATATAATTGTTCTTAGTAATCTCTTATCATTTGTTTTTCTGTAGTGTTGTAACTTATTTCTGATTTTAGTTAAACCTCTTTTTTCTTAATGGGTTTTGATAAAGCTTTATTAATTTTTCCAAAGTAACAGTTCTTAGTTTTAATTTTTTCTCTATTTTATTAAGTCTCTTATTTCCACTCTGATCTTTATTTCTTTCCTTCTTCTAACATTGGGTTTTATTTGTCCTTTTTCTAGTTTCTTTAGAGGTAAAATAGTTTCAGATTTTTGTTTCCTGAGGTATGCTTGTATCACTATAAACTTCCCTCTTAGAACTGCTTTTGCTGTGTCCCATAGGTTTTGGATTGTTGTGGTTTTTTCTTCATTTGTCTCTAGGTATTTATTAACTTTTGTTTCTTCAGTGACCCATTGGTTCTTTAGTAGCATGTTGTTTAGATACCATATGTTTGTGTTTTTTGCAGTTTTTATCCATGTAGTTAATATGTAGTCTAATACTGTTGTGGTTAGAAGATATGCTTGACGTTTCAATCTTCTTAAATTTATTGAGACATACTTTGTAGCCTAACATATGATCTATCCTGAATAATGTTCCATGTGCACTTGAACATAATGTGTATTCTCCTGTCTTTGGTGAAATATATGTATTAATTTTGTCTATTAATTGTATATTTATATCTGACCTACTACCTCATTTAAGGCCAATGTTTCCTCACTGATTTCTTTTTTGTCTGCATGATCTGTCCATTGATGTAAGTAAGATGTTAAAGCCCCTTACTATCACTGTATTGTCAATTTCTCCCTTTATGTTCATATTTGCTTTATGTATGTAGATGTTCCTATGTGGGTGAATTACATATTTATAATTGTCATATCTCCTTGTTGTATTGATCCTTTATCATTATGTAATATCCTTTGTCCTTTATGAGCCTTTGTTTTAAAGAATATTTTTATAGACGTTTTGCTACCCAGTTTTCATTTCCTTTGGCATGCAATACTTCTTTTTATCCACTCTCTTTCAGTCTGTGCGTCTTTAGATCTGAAGTGATTCTCTTAAGGCAGCATATATATGGGTCTTTTTTATTCAGTCACTATCTTTTGATTAGACTTAATCCATTTATGTTTATTTATTGAGAGTATATACTTATTGCCATTTTGTTCATTATTTTCTGAGGGGTTTTTGTAGGTTATTTTGTTTCTTCTTTTGTTCTTGTGATTTAATGGCTACCTTTAGTGTTACATTTGGATTCCTTTCTCTTGTTGTGTGTACGTATCTATTATAGGCTTTGGATGGTGGTTACCATGAGGTATGGGTACAAAAAAATAGATATGATTATTTTAAGTTAATGATTTCAAGTTTGAACACATTCTAACCACCTTACATTTTTACTCCTCCCAAGTCTGTTTTTTGATGTCGTATTTTACATCTTTTTGTGTATGTGCATTCCTTATGTACTCAGTGGAAATATAGATAATTGTAATACTTTTGTCCTTTAACCTTCCTATTAGTTTTATAATTAGTTGGTCTTCCACCTTTACTGCATGTTTGTCTTTACCAGTGAGATTGCTTTTTATAACTTTCATATTTCTAGATGTAAATTTTTTCCACTTAGAGAAATCCTTTTATCATTTCTTGTAAGGCCATTTTAGTAGTGCTAAACTCTTTTAGCTTTTGCTTATCCATAAAACTGTTTTCTCTACTTCAAATCTGAATAATAACCTTGGTGGGTAGAATATTCTTGGTTGTAGGATTTTCCCTTTCATCACTTTGAATATATTGTGCCACCCCTTTCTGACCTGCAAAGTTTCTGCTGAAAAGTCAGCTAGTAGCCTTATGGGAGTTCCCTTATATTTAACTCATTATTTTACTCTTGCTTTTAAGATTCTAATTTTTGGCATTTTAATTACAATGTGTCTTGGTGTGGCCTAATTTGGATTCATGTTGTTTGGGACTCTCTGCTTCTTGGACTTGGATGTCTTTTTCTTCAGGTTTGGGAACTTTTCAGCTATTATTTCTTCAGATAAGTTCTCTGCCCCTTTCTCTCTCTCTTCTCTTTCCTCCTATAATACAAATGCTATTAGGCTTGATGTTGTCCCAGATGTCTCTTAAACTATCTTCATTTTTTAAAATTCTTTTCTGTTCTGCTTGAGTGAACAAGTTGAGTGAACAGATTGTGTCTTCCAGATCACTAACCAGTTTCTCTGTATCATCTAATCTACCACTGATTCCTCTTAGTGTATTTTTTATTTCAGTTCTTCAGCTCTGTTTGGCAGTTCTTTATATTTTCTAACTCTGTTAAAAATTCTCACTGTTTTCACCCATTCTTCTCCTGAGTTCAGTGAGCATCTTTGTGATGATTACCTTGAACTCTTTATCAGATGGATTGCTTTCCTCCACTTAATTCGTTACCTGAGGTTTTATCTTTTCCTTAATTTGGAACATTGTTTGCTCATTTTGCCTAATTCTCTGTATTTATTTGTATATGTTAAGTAGATTGGTTACACTTCCCAATCTTGGAGAATTGGCCTTATGTAGGAGATGTCCAAAGGGCCCAGCAGCACACTCCTCCCCTCTGGTCACCAGAGCCGTTTGCTCTAGGGATGCCCCGTATGTGGGCTTGTGCACCCCTCAGTTGTGGTGGACTGACTACTGTGGGTGAACTGGCAGGCAGAACTGGTTCCAAGCCCAGATGGCTGTAAGTCTGTGCCGTGTGTGGTGGCAGAGAGCCCTCTGGGAGTGCAGGGTAGGTTTCTCACATGGCTGGCTGTACATTACAGGGAGTCCTGGGGTGGCTGCTGGCCCACTGGAGGGCAGAGCCAGATCCATGTTTAGCTGGCTACGCAGCCCAGGTGGCTCAAGGCTGGTGCCAGCCTGCTGATGTCAGGTCCTTGTGTGGCTGTCTGCATGGCTCAGGAGTTTTAGGGCTGATACCAACACTAGTGATGAATGAGCCTCCAGAGCTAAGAAAGTAGAGGGAGGATTCCAGAATGGCACTTACCAGAACCACTGTTATAGCAGTAGAATGAGTTTCTCAAAATGGCTGCCACTAGTATCTCTGTTCCCAGAGGGATTCCCAGTTGCCTCCTGCCTCTCCAGGAGGCCCTCCAAGATGAAATGAATCTAACCTAGGCTCATTTTAAACTACTCCATCTCTGCCAGGACACAGAGTGTATGAGATTTTGTGCATATCCTTTAAAAGCAGTCTCTCTGTTTCCTGTTGCCTGCCTGCTCTCCCAAACATAAGCTCCACTGGTTTTCAAAGCCAGGCTTTCTGAGAGCACATCTTCCCAGAACAGGGTGAGCCTGATGTGGAACTCAGACACCTCACTCTTTGAGGAGGACCTCTACAATTGTAATATTCCTCCTCTCTGTGGGTTGCTTACCCTGGGGTTGACTATATTGTGTCTCTGCCCCTTACCCATATCACTGTGGTTCCTTCTTCATGTATGATTGTGGAAGGTCTTTTCTGTTAGTCTTCAGGTTATTATCATAGATAATTGCTTTGTAAGTAGTTGTAATTTTTTTTTTTTTTTTTTAGTAGTTGTAATTTTGATGTGTCTGTGGAGGAGATGAGTTCAGGGTCTTTCTCCACCATTTTGGCTACCACCTGTCTTTACTGAATTATTTTATTAGTTATGAGTCTTTTGATGGAGTCTTTAGAGTTTTCTATATATAATATCATCTGCAAATAGTGAGTTTTACTTCTTTCTAATTTGGATGCCTTTTACTTGCCTAGTTGCACTGCCTAACACTTCTTAATACTATGTTGAATAGAAGTGATGAAACTCACTCTTTGTTATATGGTTTAGAAAGAATTCAGAAAACTTGCATAAACCCAGTGTATGTTGTAGCAGGTATCTGGATTGGAGGTCAGCTAACCTGGTTGCACAAATGTGAGAAAGAGTAACATACTCTACTAGTATAAATGGCAAGTGAAAGCCTAAGCCAAGGGCCAGAATAGAGACTCAAATTATTAGTAGTGCTAATGGGATCTAAGTTCAGATAAAGTTCAGATCCTAGTGGTTTCTTTTTTAATGACTAAGATACCTTTTCATGAGGTGCACCAACTCTGGATACTTCAGAAATCGGTGTGTTGGATACAGGGGCTGATGTTTAAAGTTAATATCTCAAAAGATTTTTCAGTTGAAAGATAGCATAAAGAGGCAATATATACAAGAGGAACCCAGGACCAGTGCAATGAGAATATGTAATTTTATCCTTGTATCCTTGGCATAAGAAATGGCCTGAACACCATAGGAAAGAGATGAATAGTCTTTTTATAGAGACAGATTAGATTTTAAATTGATTAAAGTGGTATTTATTTATAAATATACTGTGTTATTTTAGTTGGATGATAGTGAATTAACTTTAAGTCTATTTTCCCCCACCAGCAGTGGAAATGAACTTTGGGGAAAAATTGCTTAGTTTTAAATAAATACGTTACCCAAGGTTATATGTATTTTCTCAATCTACTTTAGAGACGTCTTCTCTGGTCTTTACTTCTCCTCATACTATATACCCATCTGGTTAAGATTTACCCCTACTCTATGTACTACCAGCATTGAGATAGTCATCTGCCCTACATTCCTTCACTGAATCTTATACCACTATCATGAAACTTTTAAAATGTTATATAGTTAAGCTGATTTATATAATGAAGTAGTGAGAGATTCAACAAATTCTTTGCTTACCAAGTAAATAAGGCAAATGAAACAAATGCCAAAATCAGGAATTGAGGGGTGGGGGGTATCAGTACTAATGTTACATAAATTGGAGGATTTTTGTCAATAACATTTGCCAAAAATTAGATGAAAGAAATTAGAGGAAAGAAATATAGAACAATGCAAATTACAAAACTGATGAAAGAACTTAAATAGACCTATTAAAAGTAAAAAGAATCAATTTTTGTTTTTGTTTATTTTTTGTTTTTTTTTTACAAAAGGCTGAAAGCAGATGGTCTTTCTGTTGAGTTCTACCAAAAACACAAACAGAATCCTTCACATATTCTTTAGAAAATAGAGGAGGAAAATGTTTTCCAATTCATTCCTCAAAGCCAGTATTAATCTGATACCAAAAACTAGAAAAAGATATTACACAAATTATTGATCAGTATCTCATGAGCATGGACACAAGTATTCTCAAAGTAAGAACAAATAATTCAGCAATATATAAAAGGTTAAACAGCATGATCAAACAGTTTAGTCCAGGAATGCAAATTAACATCTGAAAATTAATGCAATACTTTACATTAATAGGATAAACATAAAAACCACACAATCATTTCAATAGATGCAACAAAAGAAATTGACAAAATCCACATCCATTAATGATAAACATTCTCACCAAATGAAGACTAGAAATCAACTCCCTAAACCCAATAAAGAAAAAAACCTACCATAAACATACAGTTTACATGAAACTTAATGGTAAAAACTTGAAAGCGTTTTCTTGAAGACTTTTCACTACTTCTACTCTACAGTGTCCTAGAAATTTGATCAAATGAAATAAGGAAGGAAATCAAAAAGAGAGAAATTAAGAAAGAAATTAATGTTACCTACTTGAGAAAATAAGAAATCCTGTCTTTATTGTCAAACTGCATGATTCTTGATGTAGGAAATCCAAAGGAATTCACAACAAAACTAAGAACTGAAACAATTTGAGGAATGTTTCATGGTGAAAATCAATACAAAATTGTTTCTACATGCTAGCAATAAACAACCTGAAAAGAAAATTAAAACAGTTTCATTCACCATAGCATTGAGAGAATAAATGAACTTCCTATAGATATGTTGTAAGGTTCAGTCTCATCAATTCCATAACTCCTTTACATAAAGCAATAGTGTCTGGTACCTATACTAGCAATAATGGTTGAATCTGTAAAAATACCTTCTCATGAACATGATCAACCTAAGCATTAGGAGCTTGAGGTTCTGTGAGCGAGGGTTATAGGATTTTTCTTCATCTGGAATCTGATGTGTGGGCAGCCTGTCTGAACGTTATGAGGAAGCCTTCAAGCTTATACTCCTTCCCATTCATCCAGGGTAGAGTTCAATTATAGTAAAAAAAAAAAAAAAAGAGATGCTATCGATTATAATTGACTAATCTGATGTAGAAATATTTAGGGTTACCAGAACAAAGGAAGAATGAAGACAATACAAACATACACACACAAAATGATCCTAAAGGAACCAATTAATTTATAGAGAAAAGGTAATAAAAAACTATGATTATATATTCTAGTTTTTTTACACTTTAGTAGAAGCTGTATCTGTGAGAATTTCACCTGTGTTATGAACTTGCTCTGCTTACTCAATTTAGGGATCTGGAGCCGATGGTTCTGGAAGTAATTTAATTTAGTTTTTTCCCCAAGGTTCCACTGTCCATATCCCATTTTCACTGAGTATGCATAGATAAGTGTTCACACACACATGCTAACACACATACATAACTTAAACTCATACTGTTGTAAGACAGCAAAAGAGAATTATAATTATTTACTTTCCTTTCCAAAATTGGGAATATTGTAGAAATTCACAATCGTTTTCCATGTGCATGTTTAGATATGTAAATTAGTTATTCTTGGAAATAGTGCAACAATAACCAGGAACGAAAACCCTGTTTTTTTCTTTGCTCACTAACTTTGAAGCTTAACATGATATTTATTGATTGACCACTGGTGTACACTTTGTCCAATGATGACCCTACTGACTTTTTAATATCTAATTTTAGAAGGGTATGCTGTAACCTAATTCACTCTGAACTATGTCCTTGCAACACATTTCCAGAAGTGGTACCCAGGACATCTTAATAAAAATTACAAAGAATTCAGAATAAAAGAACAATTTAAATAAGATAGCTAGCAAAGACAGAAAATACCAATACGATATAAGGATTTGGGGTGCTGACAAATTGTAGAAATAATATATTAGGAATCAGGAAGGATTAAACCCTAAGCTGCTAGAAGTATTTGCCTCTAATGAGGAAACATTTTCATTTACAGTGGGAAATAGCACTTTCTATAACAAAAAAAATTAATTGAGGTCTAAAAACTCTGACATATAGAGCTAATTTTTTGACCTTTAAAGAAAAAGAAATTGTAGAGACATCCCAGCTGGAGAAAAAAAAACTCATACACTAGATTTGGACTTCTCATATATACCATTCAAAGCACAGAGAAAATGAACCCAGTTTTATAGCTGTTGAAAGAATAAATGTGTTGCCTATGAAAAACAAATCATTTTTGCTCAAATACTGACACAACGTTTAGAAATTCTAAAACTGCAGAAACTAAGTACAGTAGCATTTTTTGTTCTCCTTAGCAAAATGCAGACAGTCTAAGATAAAGTCAGGAATGCATAAACTTTGAAACAGTGGTGTAAATACCATATTCATTTAATTATAGAAAAATCAAAGTTATATTTTAAAAATATAAACATTATAGGCATAATAATACAAAATATGAAACAACACTAACAGATTTGCAGATGAGATAAGTGGTAGTGAATTATTATATTTCTAATTTTCCCATTTTTCATATTAAAGAATTAAGTATCTGATTAAATTTTAAATATAATTCAAAACCATAATAAAAGAGAACTCTATTTTTCATATTTTGATATTTTAGAAGAGACTAATGATGCCAAGAAAAAAATGTTACTTAATTTTACTCTTTTTTTAGTTGATTTTGTTTGGTAGTTAAATTCTCCTTTTGATCTTTATCAAATCTGGATATATATGTTGGGAAATCTATTGACCTACACATACTTTAAGAAATATTTAACATTACTATTCTGTCTTCTAGGCCCCTGTGGAATTTCCTCTATGAAAGAAGTAATCCTGCTTTTGTCTACTCTATTAATTATGCTAGTTTATATTATAGGACAGCCACTTTTTATACTGGAATGTTTCAGACACATTGGCCCTGGAATAAAAAGATGAGCTATAGGCTTCCTTCTCCCTTCTGGGAAAGGCATCTGTCATCGATAAAATTTAAGTACTTTCTTCAAAGGCTATAAATTTAAGCTTTTACTGAGGTCTGCTGATAAAATAATTTTCTCTGTTTAAAAAAAAAACTACTCATAAGATTTTAAATTTTATTTTAAGACATTTTTCTTTTCAGTTGAGGTTTTTGGTCTAGGCCTCAGAAGACATGTTGTTCTTGGCATGTTTTTACTACTTACTAACTTTATAATAATGGATATGTCTAACCTTTCTGAATCTCAAGTGTTTACCCAATAGGTAAAAATAAAATAGCTATCTATTCTCTCATCCAGAGTGGCTGTAAGGGTGAAATGAATATTGAAACACTGGGATACAAAATGCTCTTAATTTTTCTCATATCTCACTGAGATTTTATTCTCATCCTTCCCTGATAAGCCCTTCTCATCTTTAAGACACCACCTCCCCACCTATTAAGTTCAGCATCTCCCAGAATTCAGTCCTCACCTCCTTTCTCTTCTCTCCTTTCTCCATTTAAAGCCCTTGTTGCAATATCTCCTCAGTCTACCCCAGATATGTTGCTATCCCTCAAACATCTATTGTGGAAGTCTCCTCCCTGCACTCCAGAATCATACATCTAACTGTCTTGGATGTTGAAGAGACATCATGAACTTAACCTGTATGTACTTTCCCAGTGTTTCCTAACTCAGTAAATGGCACTGTCATTTTTCAAGCTGCTCACACCTCAAAACTTGGAGTTATTGTCATCTTTTTCTCATGTCTTAGCATAGCCTATTAGCAAATCTTGTTTCATTAAATTTTACAATAAATCTTAAATCTAATTCTTTCTCCACATGTCATATCCTACCAACCTAGCCACCCAAAGCATCTCATGCAGGCTTGAGCAATAACCTTTTAATTGAGCTCCATGCTCCCACTTCAGTTCTTTACAATCAATCAGTTTTTCACACAACCAGAATGCATCTTTTCAAATGTCAATTAGATCATGTTATTCTCCTCCTTAGTCCTGCCTCCCAAACTTCCAGCACACTGGGAATAAAAAGTCCTTCCTATTGACTACTGCACCCTACATAATCTAGCTTCTCATCCTTTAACTCTCCCACTGGGTTACTTTTCTCCAGACTAACCAGCCATCTTGCAGCTCCGTAAACGGACAAGGCATGCCCTGTCATTAGAGTCTGCATTTGTTCTTCAGACTGCTGAAAATAGTCTACTCTAGGACACTCCCATAGTATTCCTCCTTAGTTACATGTCTCTTAACCTCACCTCTTCAGAGAGATCTTCCCTTTATCACCTCACCTAAAAATATACCCTTCTGTATAACCTTATCCTGCTTAGTAGATAAAAATTTAATAACTAGTGTTCACTCTTCCATGTTTGCAATATCTTTATCTTGAGAGAGATTATGGATGGCAAGAGAGGGAGAGGAACTAAAAGAAAATGTGGGAATAAAACCGGGATATTGGGACTGCATCTTGTACCGAGGACAAATCAACCAGGAGTCGGATCAGAGGATTTTCATAGTTTCCTTGCATAAATTCTGTTTAAAGCTACAGTTATATAACCTTTTGCATTGATGAAAGAGTTGACAATGTTTACTGGCATACATACAATGTTTCAAAAGACAGTGATAATGCTAAACAGTTACTTTATTAGACACATAGGCTGCTGAATTGGTATAACTTCTATGGTTATATTACAAAGTACAAGTTATATTTATTGAAAATATGTATTATATTTCATTTGCAGTTTGTTTTTTTGTCTTGGTCATAAACTCTTTAGTTTCTGGGGAAAAACATGAATAAAAAAATTTTTTACATTATACTATGCCAACAGACCCAATTTTCAAAACACAGGATTATCATAGTATCTAATCACAAATCAAAGCAATTAGTATAGTATATATAGTGGTATAATAGTATACTATATAATATATAGTATATATATGTAATATAGTATATTACAGGATACATAAATTAGAATCATTAAGATATTGAAATAGCATGTGCAATTACTGTTATGATAAATACATGAAAAATCATTCTCAGATAAAATAGCTTACTGCATACTCATGGCATAGTCCATGAGTTGACTAATTGACTTAAATAACCATGTGCCTAAACACGCAAAATCACAATGACCACAATCTAACATGGTCAAAAGCATTAGTTTATTTTTGTTTTCAGATTTTTTTGGTTTATAACATTATATAAGTTTCATGTGTACGATATTATATTTTGACCTCTGTATAAATTACAATGTGCTCACCACCAACGATTTAGTCTCCATCCCTTCCCATACAGTTGACCCCCTTTACCCATTTCACCTTCCCCCTACCACCTTTTCCTCTGGTAACCACTACTTTGTTCTTGGTATCTGTTTTTGTTTTGGTTTGTTCATCTTTTTTTTAAGAACAAATTTCACCTATGAGTGAAATCATGTGGTATTTATTTTTCTTCATCTGACTTACTTCATTTAGCCTGAGGCCTATCCATGTTGTCACAAATGGCAAGATTTCATCTTTCTTATGGCTGAGTAGTGTTACATTGTGTACATATACCACATCTATTTTATCCATTCATCTGTCACCCACTTAGGTTGTTTTCACATCTTGGCTATTGTAAATAGTGCTGCAATGAACGTAAGAGTGCATATTTTTTTTGAATTTGTGTTCTTGTATTATTTGGATAAATATCCAGAAGTGAAAGAGCTGGGTAATATGGTGGCTCTATTCTTAATTTTGTGAGGAAACTCCACAGTGTTTTTTATAGCGGTTGCACCAATTTACATTCCCACCAGCAGTGTATGAGGATTAATTTTTCTCCACATCTTCTCCAACACTGTTATTTCTGGCCTTTTTGATAATAGTCATTCTAAAGGGGGTAAGGGGATATTTCATTGTGGTTTTGATTTGAGTTTCCCTAAAAATTTGTGACGTCCAGCATCTGTAGGGTTGGCCACCTGTATGTCTTCTTTGGAAAAATATCTATGCAGTTTCTCTACCCATTAAAAAAATGTTTTGGTATGTGTTATTTATATATTTAGGCTATCAAGTCCCTTTCAGATATGATTTGCAAATATCTTTTCCCAAATATCTTTTAATTAGGTTGTCGATTCATTTTGTTGATGGTTTTCTTTGCTGTGCACAAGCTTTTCAGTTTGTAGTCACATTTATTTATTTTTGCTTTTGTTTTCCTTGCCAGAGAAGACATACCCAGAATGATATTGCTAGATCAATGTCATAGTGTACTGCCTATGTTTTCTTCTAGGAGCTTTATGGTTACAGGCCTTACATTCAAGTCTTTAATTCACTTTGAGTTAAATTTTTTGTGTAGTATTGGATAGTGGTCCAGTTCCATTCTTTTGAACATGGCTGTCCAGCTTTCCCAATCATTTATTAAAGAGACTATCGTTTCTCCTTGTGTGTATTTTGCTCCTTTGTTATAAGTTGTTCATATATATATCTATATTTCTGGGCCCTCAATTCTGTTTATTTCTGGGCCCTCAATTCTGTTTCACTGATCTATGTGTCTGCCAATACCATGCTCTTTTGATTAGTATAACTCTGTAATATAATTTGAAATCAGGGTGTGTTATACCTCTGGCTTTTTTTCCCTCAGGATTGCTTTGACTATTTGGGTTCTCTTGTGGTTCCATATAAATTTTAAGTTTTTTTGTTCTGGTTCTGTGAAAGTTGTCTTTGAAATTTGATAGGGATTGCATTGAATCTGTATATTGCTTTAGGTAATATGAACATTTTAACAATATTCTTCTAATCCATGAGCACGATATATCTTTACATTTCTTTGTGTCATCTTCAGTTTCTTTCAGCAATGTCTTATAGTTTTCTGTGTACAGGTCTTTTACCTCCTTGGTTATATTTACTCCAAGGTATTCTTTTTGTTGCAATGGGATTGTTAACTTCCTTCTGCTGGTTTATTAGTGTATAGAAATGAAACAGGTATTAGTATATTGGTTTCTTTACCCTGAAACTTTACTGTATTTGTTTATTATTTCTGATAGTATTTTTGGTGGAGTCTTTAAAGTTTTCTATATATAAAATCATGTCACTTGCAAATAGTGACAGTTCAACTTTCTGACTGAAATGCCCTTTATTTTTCTTGCCTAATTGCTCTGGTTAGGACTTCCGATACTATGTTTAATGAAAGTGGCAAGAGTGGGCATTCTTGTCTCGTTCCTGATCTTGGATGGATAGCTTTCAGTTTTGCACTAAGTGTGATGTGGCTGTGTGTTTTTCATATATGACCTTTATTATGTTAAGTTCCTTTTATACCCATTTTATTGAGTATCATAAATGGGCATTTGAATCTGGTCAAATGCTTTTTCTGCATCGGTTGAAGTGATATTGTTTTTATCCTTAATTTTGTTAATGTGGTGTATCATGTTGATTGACTTTGCAGATGTTGAACTATCCTTGCATCCCTGGGATAAATCCCATTTGATCATGGTGTATGATCCTTTTAATGTATTGCTGAATTCTGTTTTCCTATACTTTATTGAGGATGTTTATACCTATGTCATACAAGATACTGGCCTGCAATGTGTGTGTGTGCGTGTGTGTGTGTGTGTTCAATTGCACTCTGATCTTTATTGTTTCCTTCCTTCTACTGACTTTGGGCTTCATTTGTTCTTCTCTTTCTAGTTCCTTTAAGTGTAAGGTAAGATTGTTTGAGATTTTTCTTATTTCTTGAGGTTGGTCTGTATTACAATAAACTTCCATCTTAGTACTGCTGTTGATGCATCCTATAGATTTTGATGTCATATTTTCATTTGTCTTCAGGCATTTTTTTATTTCTCCTTTGATTTTTTTCTTAACCCAATAGTTGTTCAGTCTCCACCTATTTGTGACTTTTCCAGTTTTCTTCCTGTAGGTGATTTTTAGTTTCATTTCATTATGATCTGAAAACATGCTTTATATAATTTGTCTTCTTTGTTTTGTGTTCCAGCATATGATTTATCCTTGATAATGTTCCATGTGCACTTGAGAAGAATGTGTATTCTATTGCATTTGGATGAAATTTTCTGTATAAATCTCTTAAAACTATCTGATCTAATCTTTCATTTAAGGCCACTGTTTTCTGTGGACCTTCCATCTGGATGATCCATCCATTGATGTAAGTGGGTTGCAAAAAGTCCCCTACAATTAGTGTGTCACTGTCAATTTCTCCCTTTATTTCTGTTAATAATTGCTTTATGTATTTTAGTGCTTTTATGTTTGGCACATATATATTAACTGTTATATCTTCTTGATGAATTGTCTCCTTTCTTATTATATAATGTTCATCTTTGTCTCTTGTTACCTTGTTTGGCTTGAAGTCTATTTTGTCTAATGAGTATGGCTACACTCACTTTATTTTGACTGCCATTTGCTTGGAGTGCTATCTTTCACCCATTAAATGTGAGCCTATGTTTTTCTTTAGAGCTGGTGTGAGTCTCCTGGAAGCAACATATAATTGGGTCTTTTTTTAATCCATTCAGTCACTCTGTGTCTTTTGATTGGCTAATTCACTCCCTTTACATTTCAGGTGATTATTGATAGATGAGGTCGTAGTACTTCATTTTATCTTCTGGTTGCTCTATATCTGCATTGTCCATTTTTCCTTGTGTTTGTCTGCCATTTAGTTTGATGGTTTTCTATGATTTTTCTCAGTTTTTTTCAACTGATTTTTCTGTTTCCTCTTATGTTTTATGTCTCTTCTCTAGATTTATGTTTTGTGGTTACCATGAGATTTGTATAAAACCTCTCCTAGACAAGATGGTATCAGCAGAAAATAACTATTTTATCTTCAATTGCCATAACAATTCCCATGTTTTTCCTCTTCCTTTATAGTTTTATCAAATTATCAAACTATCAAACTATTTCTTTAAATATACTGTTACTTTCTCCCTCTTTTTTCCTTCTGGCTATCCATTATTCTAATATTGCTCTTCCTAACAGAGTGGGATAGTTTTCATAGAGCTCATGAATTTTCTCTTCTATATGGTCTGCTTTATTTCCAGTGCTTTTTAATACATTCTTCCATCTCATTGAGTTCTCCAGCTCCAGAATTTATTTGGTTATTTTTAGAGTTTCCATATCTTTAGTAAAGTATTTCTTCTGTTCATTAATTTTATTCCTGAGCTCATTGAACTACCTTTCTGAGTTTTCTTGTAGCTCTTTGAGTTTCCATATGACAGCTATTTTGAATTCTTGGTTAGTTAGATCATCATATTCCATGACTTTGTTTGGTTTCTGGAGAATTGTCATTTTCCTTTTGTAATACCATGTTATTGTGGCTCTTCATGCTTGATGAGTTGTTCCTCTGCTGGCACATATGAAGTAGCAATCACCTTTCTTCTTAGGGTAACCTTTTTTTTTTTTTTTTTTTTGGTGCGGTACACGGGCCTCTCACTGTTGTGGCCTCTCCCGTTGCGGAGCACAGGCTCCGGACACGCAGGCTCAGCGGCCATGGCTCACAGGCCTAGCCGCTCCACAGCATGTTGGATCTTCCTGGACCACGGCACAAACCCGTGGCCCCTGCATCAGCAGGCGGACTCTCAACCACTGTGCCACCAGGGAAGCCCTTTTTCTTTTTAATTCTAAGAATTTATCATGCTAGTAATTAGAGGTCTGTCTTTTGGTTTTCAGTAGGCAGCGGTATAGCACAAATTAAGTTTGTCTTACCTGAGTTGCCTCTGGCCATATTTCAGAATGGGTACTTTCCACCACCTACCGTCTTTGTCAGAGGTGTTTTCTGGAACACTTGTCACTGCTTATACCTCTGAAATCATATTGTCTTGCTGCTGCTAGTGTTACTGGTGTTGCCACCTGGGGCACCAGGATGGTGGACACCTTCACTCCATCTGGGGTCTCCTGGGTAACAGGCTCCACCACTGCAAGAAAAGGGAGAATGTGGAGGGAAAGCCAGGGTAGGGGTGTCTCTGCTTTGACCAAGGTTGTCAGGTTTGTGGGCACCATCACTGCAGATGGGGGAGGTTGGATTTGCAGGTGCCTCAAGGGATGAGACTGCAGATCCCACTGCCATCGGGTTCCCTATGACCACAAATACCCCTGCAGCCAGGAGGCCAGTGTTGTGTATGCTCCCTCCCCTGATGCTTCCTGGTTCTGTGGAGCTGTAGGTTCAGCTGCTGCAAATGGGGGTCCAAGATTACAGGCACTGCATCTGTTGTTTCCCTGGTTTTGCCTCCTATCTTCTAGTCCACCCACATTTTAGGTGTACAGATATATGGATTTCTCTGCTGCCCATGCATGTTGGACAAAGACACATTTGAGTTTTACCATTTGTAGATGGAAGGGAAAAGACAAAGGGAACATCTCACATTGTCTTGATGCTGATGTCACCCTTGAAAAGCATTTGTTAAAGAGTCTTATACACAGCAGTTTCTAAATTAAAAAATTTTTGCCTTTAGTAGTTTAACTCCAGATAGTCACTTACTCTTTTTGTTATTGTCTTCTTATCCCTCTTTTTGAGGTAACTGCATTGAAATAGGCTTTGGACTGAAGAACATATTCATGGGAAATAAAATATATTTAATATATTCCCTTTATGAATATTTAAAAATATGCCTTTTAATATTACAACTAACAGGGCAGGGATGATGATCAGGGTTGGGATGTTTCAGAGGTAGAATACAGTGATGGATTTCAGGGAAAGAAATTTTCAGTTACACTGTACCAAGCCCCCACCATCCATCATTCAATCTTCATAGGTCAGAGATGGTATGTAGACTATGATGGGATAACATTCATAATGTCCCTTGTGGACTTTATTTCATAATTTAAAAAATCATAATAAAATAACAAGTTCAAAACAATTATTCCAAAAGATTCTGCCTTGTCTCATTCAGACTGCCCTCCTCTCTTTATTCTACCGCTAAATAATTTTGTGATTACATGCTCTCATTGCATCTTCTCTCTCTTTTCTCTTAAGCCTAAACATCACTCTTACTTCTAACCATGCCACCCCTCTATTTAAAAGCCACCAGTGACTCCTCATTTCCTACAGAGTGAATTCTAAACCACTTAGATTTTCAAAACCATTTGCATTCTGACCCCAGGCTGCTTATATAGTTGATTCCCTATTAGGAGCTTTCTTCCTCAATAGCACTGAACAAATAGCTATTCTTTTAGCCCAGTCTATGCCTTTCTGGGTCTATGGTTCTATTTCTATTTTCCTTCCCAATGGCATTCAGTGCCTTCACTAAATCTGTAAAAGTAAATGCTATTTACTATGCTACATCCATATCATATGCAATGGCTTGTCTGTGAACTTTTTAAAGTCACCCTAACATTCAATTTCTTCAATTTCATATAGTCTATTTTTATATCATTTTTGTTATGGACCTACACATCAAATGCTTACAGTGGTGGGTAGGTCATTTGTTCCCTTTCACTGGAAATATGTAGGAATAGAACAGATATTTGATGGAACAGCTGTAGGAGGAATTACAACATTGCCTCTTGCCTAGGGATTTAGATTAAAAGAATAACCATGTGTCTTTTGATTCATTCAGCCCTCTCTTAGGTGATTTCACATATTCTCTGACAGAGTTACCAGCTATTAATCCAGTATCTGACCACTTCCCTCCTGGATTTAATCGTGCTTTCTGGAATGTTGACTAAATAAAGCAATAAAAAATATGTAAAAAAATAAATCTAGACAAGTAATCACATAAAAATGTTCTTTCTCCAAAATCTGCTCTTCATTAATTCTGCCTGACAAAGCTGCCTCTGATTGCTAAGCATAAACCTGGTGCTCTCTGATGGATACTGCTTCCCCAGCAGTCTTATAAAGTTTCATAGCTGACATTGTTACATTAAAAGTAACTGGGGTTGTGGAGGCAAAGCCTGTATTTCTATCAATTCTCTAATGTTATTTGTAAAGCTATATAATACTGATGTCACATATACTCAAAGCCCCAAAGTATCTATTTTTCTGTGTGATTTGGAGGGTGATAATAACCTTCTCTTTGTAGTATTCCTCCCATTACTCCTGTCCCTTTATTCACATCATAGCATCTAGTCACACGATCTCTTCTTACCCTGATTTTCTAATTCTTTCTGGCCTTCATTTCCTTTTATGATACAAATTAGTCAATTATTTTATTGCTAGCAAACCCTAAACCTGATCAGTCTGTGTGCTATCCTGGTACAAATTTCTAGATTCTCTGGTAGTAGTACAAACTGTCGGTATCAGGTCCATGCTTTACAGGAGGAAGGCAGCCTATTGAAAAATACCTGTAATCCTTTTCTAAGGGTGTTTTTTTTTTTTTCCTGGGCTGAGAAGTACACTGGTCCAAATTCAAGGCAAACCAGAGTGATAGAGCATAAGTCCCCCAGAAGAGACCCTCATCCAATGACATTAGTAACTTGGTGGATAAATACCACATAATTCTTGTTCCTTAGTTGGGAGAACTGAGGCATATATTTGATTGTCCCTAGACTACCACAGAGAAACTGACCTTTCAGTGCACACAGTGGTAACTGGTTCGATAATGCATACTTTATTTCTCCATTTTTTTCCCTTCCCATTGTTATTTCCTGCTACCCTACCAATATTTTATTGTATCACTTCTAAAGAAACAATGCTCAGATCCTTGTTGTCTCAGGTCTGCTTGCAGGAGAACCCAAATCAAGTGAGTTGGAAACAGAAGAGGTCTTAGGAAGTAAACGCTGAGGATAGGGTTGGGGGAAATCATATCACTTGCTGGCCAGATGAAAGTAAACACTGCATTATTGATAGTAAAATGAGGTATTGAAAACTCCTGGCTTACTGAAGTACTCCACTTTCTAAGACTTTATAAACAGTGTGATTTATGATATTGGTGGAAAGGTATCAACTAGCTTCATAAATAATGTAAGCACTTAAGAGATGTAAGGAATGCTCTTAGATGGATCATGGAGTTGTCTGGCTACCATAAGAGTAATCAAACCTTAGTCACAAGATTTGCTTTCTGCTGCAGGTAGTGTGGTTAACTAGAAAAATTCAGTGCAACTTCTAGCACATGGCATGTTGCTATTGATTTGCAAATACATTCCTTCCAATCCCTATTGAGAAGGAGAAGCAGGAGTATTTTGCATTCATCTGACATCGGTAGTTTAGGTTTATGATAGTGCCCCCATGGACATATTTACTCTGTATAGTACAAATGGACCTTCATTGTAGACATCCCACAGATGAACACATTAATCCACTCTATTGATGATATGATATGAATTGGACCTGGTAAGCAAGAAGTGACAAATTGTCTGGATGTCCTCATACAATACCTGTACATGAGAAGAGGGGAAATAAATCTTACAAAGATTCAGAGGGCTATCATTTTGGGTAATTTGGGGGAGAGGGTTTATTTGGGGCATGCTGAAACATCCAAGGTAAAGATATTGTGCTTTGTACCTTCTACAAACAAAGAACAACACTTAAGCCTACTAAGTTTTGGAGAGAGCTCATAGTAAATTTTGGAATATAGATTGGACCCATTCAGCAAGTGATTTGGTTACTTCTCAGTTTTAAATGGAACCAGAACAAAAGAGGGGTATGCAGCACGTTAATGCCTCAGTATACATGACCCTCACCGTTTGATTACTTAAGTCACTATAGTTCGTGGTGCTGGAAGTATCTAAGACAGATAAAAATGTAGTGTAGAGTCTCTCATAGCCTTAATAAAGCTACCTAGGGTTCTGGAGTGAGATCCTGCCATCTGAAATTGATAATTACTCCCTGTAAAGCAGCTTTAAGCCTGCCACAGGCCCAAGTAAAAACTAAAGACTTGATAATATGACTGAAAATTATTATACGACCAGAGGTTCCATTATGAACTGTATAGTCAGACCCAAGTCATGAGATTGATTAAAAATAGTACCAAACCATTATAAAATGGAAATGGTACATTTGGGATAGGCATGAAAAAGGTCCAGGGGATATCAGTAAGTTGTTCCAAAGAGCATTAACTAAAGTCAGATGGGCTATTGAAGAAAACAAGCATATAGACTGTCTATATCACTACTGCAGTATATTGGACCTGATAGCATCAGAGAGAGCCTTAGTACTTCCAACTTAGGAATCAGAAAGCATCCAACTAACATCATGACATCCTGCATAATATTACCTCAGACTAAGGGTGCATGAGATATGACAATGACACATGTCCGTGGGATACTCTGGTCCTACTGTATACTTTATTGCCTAGAAGCTGACAGATTAATAGAACACTGGAATTACCCTAAGACACAACCAAGGTATTATGAAGACACCCTGAAAGTTTTGACTGCTGTTCTCAAGATGAGGAATAAACTTTTAACTGTTGGCCATCACATGGTCCTGTGACCACAGTACGTTTAAAAAAAAAAAAGTTTAGGAACTAAAGGCTATAGTAGGAGTAGCTGATCCCACCGTCACACCATTGAGTAACATGGGAAATTTGTACTTCCATCCTTGTTACTGTGCTGGTGGACTAGAGATTCTGATTCCCAAGAGTAGATGTTTCTAGTAGGAAATAGTTACTTCTAACCTTCTAGTTACCCCCTACTTTCTGGTCATATTTTAAGTACTCATACCAGTAGATGAGCTGTTATCCTTATGAGAAAATACACTCTTACTATCATGAAAAAATATATTTGCTGCTACTAATTTGCACTAGAAAGGGAGAATTATATGAAAATTCAAAGATTTTACCAGAGTGTCTCATGGTGCTTCATGCCCAGTAATAACATAAAAGGACAGTTGCAACCATGATCTGACAAGAACAAGATAACTCAAATTTACCACAGAGATAATGATTATATTGTTAATTATAATGTAAGAAAATAGTAAAATACTCTTTCAAACAAAATTAAGTCAACTCAATGGAATGTATATAATTTAATGCTTTTCTCCCCAACTTTACCCTTTGTGGATTATTTTCCAACTTATAGAAATAATGCACGTAAACATTTTTATAAAAGAGTGACATGGAAGCACAGTATGAAAGATAACTTTTCTCCTGTACCCTTTACACCATTGGTGAGAAATAGCCGCCTTCAGCTCCCCTCCTAGTGCTTCTAGAAAGTATCATTTATTTTTACAAAGTCTATCTGCATAAAAAAATTGTTTAAAATCTTATTTAGATTAGATCCATCATTTATCATTATAAATTATGAAGAATTCTCATAATTCAGTACCAGTCACTGTATTTTTTAAATATTTAATGAAATAAAAGAATCTATCTCTATTTCTTAGCGCTTGATGCATGCATGGCTAAAGGGTAGATAGGGAGTGGATGAGTGGATAGGTGAGTGGGTAGATGGGCAGATTCTTTTGACTTCTTAAGAAACCTTTTATTTCAAAAGGGAGACATGTCAGGTATATTATCGGGCCCTCACTTGGAATTAGATTCAGGATTGAATCTAAATACTGCTTTAAGACTTCCCCATCTTATTTAAGGTTCTCAAAAATTAGTCCACTTCAAATCCTATCAAATCTATATTCTTGACCTCCTAATGTTCAGCTTCTGAATTTCATTATGTCTGTTACTCAGCTATCACTGGAATAATTAATGACCAAATCCAGCATTTGTTGTGAATTCTTATTTAATGTTTTTTTCAGCATTTGACATAGGAAATTGACCTAACCTTTAAAAAATGCTCTCCACCTTAGCTTCCAGGATGAAAATAAACATGCCTTCCTTGATCAACTATCTTTATTTAGACTCTTTGTTAACTCTGTTGCTATACCTGCAATTAGTGTTCCTTGGGCTGGCACAATTCTATCTCTTTTGACCATCTGAATAGTCATCTTGTACAAATTTATTTACTCCAAAAATTTATATCACTGACTAAAAGCTGATGAATCTTAACTCTGTGTATACTTGTGTGTATAATTGTATCTTATAGGCATAATTTAATAAATGGCCCCCACCACTTCCAAGATTCCTATCCCTTGGTTATTCAGCTAAACACTAATCTAGGTACTGCTGTGAAGGGATTTTACAGGTATAATTAAATTCCAAAGTCAATCTTAAAATACAGATTAACTGGTTTGGTCTGGTCTAACATGAGCCCAAAAAGCAGAGACTTTTCTCTGGCTTGTAGCAGAAAAGGAAGTCAGATGCAGTAGCAACCGCAGAACTTAAAGAGATTTGAAACACGAGATGGACTTGGTACATATTGCTGCCTTTGAATATGGGGATGACACATGAAAAGGAGTACAGGCAGCATCTGAGCATAGAGAAGCTCTCACCCAATAGCAATGAGACAGGTGACTAAGAACTACAGTCACAAGAAACAGAATTAAATCAGCAGGAGGAATGAGCTTGTAATCTGATTCTTCCTCAGATCCTTCAGGTAAGAGCTCAGCTGGGTACACCTTAATTTGGGGACATATAAGACCCAATCCAGCCACTTGGGCCTAGACTTCTAAACCACTTAACAATGCACTTGAACAATGCAGGAGTTAGTGAGGTACAAAGAGGGTCCACTCTAAATTAAATCCACGTTTAACTTAGTGTGGACCCTCCATATATGTGATTCCTCCTTAGCTACAGTTCTGTATTAGCAGATTTAATCAACCAGGGATTGTGTAGTACTGCAGTATTTACTATTGAAAAACATCAGCATATAAGTGGACCAGCTCCAATCAAACCCCTGCTGTTCATGGGTTAGCTGTGAGGTAATAGATTTGTTTAAGCCACTGTTTAAGTTAATTTGCTGTGCAGCAATAGAAAACTAATACACTTGGCATTTCCATGTCCTTCTATCAATATATTATCCCCCCTTTCTCTGACAAAAGGAGATAATTTTTAAAAGTAAATAAGATAATGGTTAACAACCTGCATTTCAGATTTATAAAGACTGAAGCTCAAACATTTATAGCCTCTGAAACTTGACATCAGTAAATTACCATTAATATTAGTAGGAATACTCAGTTAATTATAATATTATATGCTCACTCATTCAAATTAGAAACTAGTCTCTCCAGATAAATTAAGTTGAATTTACCAATTTAACTTAATAAAAATATGTACGCATACATATATAGTTTTATTTATTTCTCACTGTCTTTATCCTTATTCTGAATTCAGGTAATATTGTCTCTTATTTATAGTATTATAAAAATCCCAAGTGAGGTACTAACTTACCAAATGCAGCCACAACATCTACGAGAAAGTGCAGCCTAATAACTCTGCCATTCTTTTAACGGAAATCCTTATATTCCTTTCTGGTGTCTACAGTAAAAGCCTGGCCTCTAAATATTTAAAACAAATTCCTCTGTGCTCTTCTTTCTCAGCTTCATCTCTGGGAACTCTCCACTTTCCTCCACCACCGTGATGCTGCAATACTTATATTGTAAAGTTTCATGTTTTTATTTTTTTCTTCACACTATTCCCCACATCTGGTTAGAAATTCTTATTTCCTTCAACTGGCTAAATTTTATTTCTCACCCAAGCTATACTTCCAAATGATCTGAGATGAGGTGCTTCTAAAAATACTCATGCATGTGACATACCCCAAAATAAATAACCAAATTGTTTAGAGATGAAGCACTGGTATTGGGGTTATCATCTCTACTTCTCTCTAGGTGATTCTCATATGTGCAGGGTTGGAAAATACTAGTTATCTAAACTGAAATAGACCTAGGCATTACTCAGCTCCATAGGGGTCACTCATTGCTTTCAGTCTGTATACTAGATTCACTGGATTTGCTTTTTCCCACCAAATTACAGAAAACCTAGGAGCAGGGGTAAAAAAAAATCATTTCTTGTTTTTGAAATATGAATCATCTCATCAGTATATTCTGTAATTTCACCTGTCCACTTCACTGATCCTCTGACTTTATTGCTTCTTGTATAGGTGGAACCTCATACTACATTCAATCATTTATTTATACATTAAGTTTTAAATGCCTGCTATGTGCCCAGAGGGTTCTAGGCATTGGGCCTGGAACTGGCAATATACTATGGGGAAAAATAGAAATATGTACTTATTGTGCTTTAGCGGACCACGATAAGTATATTTATTTGATCCTTTTTATATGCAGTTAGCCTCAGAAGTTCTAGTGATTTTGACATCTTGATATTACTCATTATTATGTGATTAACTTAGCCCTGGTAACAAGTAATGAGCATGACTTTGATCTTTAAGGATTAACTAAATCGAAACGTTCTAATTAGGGACACAGGTGGTATTAACATTGTTATAACTCAGTAAACCACATGTTTCCCAGAAGAATTTTGTCAATAATCTTACAATGACATGGGCAGAATATTTATAGACCAAATTGCAATAGGACATATTTTCCTTATTATGGTCATATTACTTACATGAAGCTTGAATTCAGTCTACATGATCTTCTACACAGTTAAGGTGTCAAAATTGTTTTCTTTTTTTTTTTTTTTTTTTTGTGGTATGCGGGCCTCTCACTGTTGTGGCCTCTCCCGTTGCAGAGCACAGGCTCCGGACGCACAGGCTCAGCGGCCATGGCTCACGGGCCCAGCCGCTCCGCGGCATGTGGGATCTTCCCGGACCGGGGCATGAACCCATGTCCCCTGCATCGGCAGGCGGACTCCCAACCACCGCGCCACCAGGGAAGCCCAAAATTGTTTTCTTAAAGCTCTTTCCATAGTTTCTTTATTGGGGCATGCTTAAATAAAGGTAACATGAATTTTCTTCTTTTGATTTAAAGGTTTTTGTAATCTCTTCCAAATTCAACTTTTTTCTAGTTTACATTTTCCTTTTTTCTATTCTTGGTTATTAGCATGATCACAAAAAAATTGGGTAAAGAGGGAAATGACTCTCAAAACTTTAAGATAGCTAATTTTATTTATTTTGACTTATTTATAATTATTCCTGGAAATAAAGATTGGCCAGTAACAGAATTAAATAATGCTTTCAAAGAATATAGTAAAGGTTATATTTTCTTTTCCTTGCTCTTACAAGGATGAGATTTTCCACAAAGTTCAAGAGAGACTATATTTGTCATGACCTTTGGATTGTAAGTTGGGTCACCGCAACCAGATGAATAGTGTTTATTCTACAGAGTAGATATAATAATTTTATTTTCCCCATCTAATCAAGATATTGAGAAAATAAAGTTCAGTAACTGATAATACATTTTCTCTCTATCTCTACCACCCCAAATTGATAGATAGCTATCTCTCTCCGGAGATACAGATATACAGGTATCTCTCTATACATCTACATAGATAATCTCTATGTCTTGATCTCTCTCTATATACATTTATGTATGGATATATTGATCTCTGACTTTATATATGTAGGTGGATATAGATAGATAGGTACTGACATTGGTGGGTAAATAGGGAGATAAAATTATATAGATACTATTTGTAAACCTATTATCAATAATTAAGAGCCTATAAATACTTATATATCCATAGTGTCCAGAAGAGAAACTTGTTGCTAAAATATAAAGGTGTATTTTCAAAGCTTCCACCTGCTGCTGCTTTAAGTGGGTAGTATTACTAGATGTGTTTTCTATTGCTAGCATGTAGATCTAATTGAATACCACTGTTTGTCATGGAAAATATTAGCCTTCATATTATCAAAGAATATCCACTTTCTTAAAATATGTATCAGCTATATTTTCATATTTAGTATAGAAAGTTTTTTCTTAATACCATCTTTAAAAAATACTTGCCTCTATCTAACTTTATCTGTATGACTTGAATTAAACTTATGCAATATTAATCATTACATTTATAAAGCTACTGATCATTCCATTAGGCAACACTTGGGATCTTAATGTGTAGCTGCCATTTAAAAAGATGTATATTTACATGGACGAACTCATTCAATTACCTCAACAAGCCAAATTTATAGACCAGGGATCTAAGTACAAATAAATGAGGTCATACACATAGAAAGTGGTAAGAGTTGGAACTGATTACTCCCAGCAAATTACTTTCCAAGGCAGGATTGTTGCTATCAATTTAGAGTACCCATAAAGGCTAGACCATTTTTCTTGATTAAAATATTGTAACAGTTTACTACTATCAAGAAAATCTTAATTAAGCAAGAAAAAAGTTGAATATGAACATGTTTTTACTATAGAATTTTCAAAATATGTACATCTCTACATTTTATTAGTTTAGAAATCTGACATAGGCCAAATAGATTCAACAAATCTGAAGTGTTTTACACACATTATAAAGCAACACTTTATAGAACAATGTATGCATCTTTTCTCAATTTTAACATGAAAATCCCTAAATATCTATGTGACAAAAGTGTTTCAACATTTTTGAAAGCAAAATTGGCAGAATTAAGAGGTAAAACAGATCAAGACGATGGTTTAGTTTTAAAAGTACTTCTTACAGTAACTGATAAAACTGATAAATGAGCATCAGTAACAATATAGACAATGTGAGCAGAACTGTCAACCAAACTGGCCAAATTGACATTCATGGAACAGTATAAGCAACTGTTAAAGAGTATATTTTTTGTTTCTACAGACTGATATTCACCAAGGTAGACTAGCTGCTGGGCCAAACAATAATCAAATAACAAATCAGTAACTCCATTAAACTTTAAATGATTGAAATATAACAGTCCGTGCTCTGATTACTATCTAGTTAAATTGCATATCAATAATGATAATATATTAGTATATCATTGAATTTTTCAATTAATCAACACACATATATGAACAGTGAATCAAAAAATAAAACACCAGAGAAATTTTAAAACATTTCAAGTTGAATAATGAAAATACAGCCTATCTGAATTTGTGAGACCAGATTAAGCATTGCTTAGATGAAAATTTTTACTACAAAATCCCCATATTGGAAAAAGAAAGTGTTTAAAAGCAATGATAGACGTTTCTACATTAAGAAAGTTTTTAAAAGAGCAATTTACCCCATAGTAAATGTAAGGAAAGAAATAATAATGATGAAAGCAGTCATAAAGAGAATAGAAGGAAGAATTTTTTTAAGTGAAAACAGAGGCAAATGGTTGTTATTTGGAGAGGGAAATAAAGTTGGTAAATTCTTTACAAGACTACTAGGTAAACAAGTGATAACACACACAAGTTATCAATAGCAGGAATAAATGAGAGAACATCATTAGACAGATGTTCAGACATTAAAAGGAGAATAATGGGGATTTCTGAACAACATTAAATCAATAAAATAGATAACATATTTAATGGATGAATTTATAAAATTTGAGAAATAATTTCAAAAACTTTAGAAAAACAATGTCCCAAAACTGATTCAAAAAACTAGAATTTCTGATTAAACTTATACCTATTAGACATTTAATTTTTATCCATAAACCTTCCTACAAAGAGTATATTAAAATGACTTTACAGATTTAATTGTAAATGAGAGAATTCTTAACTCATTTTTGAGGATAGCATATCTCTGACACCCAAGTCTGACATAGATGTTGCAAGAAAATTACAGACCAATATCGCATTTGAAGACAAATACAAAGATCCTCCACAAAACAGCATCATATATGGCAATGTATCATTGTTCAGTTAAATGTATACTCAGGAATGCAATATTTCTTCAGTATTTGAGAAGCAGCATGATTCACCACAGTAACAGAATAAAGGAAAAGTAACTCACAAAGCCATCTCAATAGGTGCAAAGAAAGCATTTGCAATACTAAAAACATATTCATGAGTTTCTGAAAACATATTCATGAGTTTTAAAAATCAGTCAACTATGAATAGAACAACTACTTTTTAAAAAAATTTTATTGAAGTATAGTTGATTTACAATGTTGTGTTTAATTTCTGCTGTATAGCAAAGTGACTCAGTTATACATATATATATTCTTTTGTATATTCTTTTCCATTATGTTTTATCACAGGATATTGAATATAGTTTCCTGTGCTATACAATAGGACCTTGTTGTTTCTCCATCCTTGCCGGGAGCCGTATAGGAAGTGCCTTTGAGTCTCAGCACGGACGAGCCTTTGAGTCTCAGCACGGACGAGACCCATAGTGCCAAGCAAAGCTGGTACTGCCAGGTACAATGAGACCCATAGTGCCAAGCAAAGCTGGTGCTGTCAGGTATAAATATGGAAAAGCAAAGTTCTCGTTTGCAAAGCTTCCTGAACACAGGGTTTTTTACATTCCCCCTACCCTGTTGTTCCATGAAGAGCAGCTCCCTTTTTTACCGTGGCTAGGGGGCATATCTTTATATCATGCCCCATACATGGAGTTGCTTTGAGCCAAGAGCCTGGTATCCCTGGGCAGAGAAAGCCCTTCCTCCCTGGGACTTCCTGCTGATGAAAGTTCTTCCTTCCTCTGTCCTGCAACGGCCCCTCTTGCCCTTTTGCCAAGAGGCGCTCTCTTCTCACAATCTCCTTGCCCAGGGCTGGTGCCTGGGCTTTCCTGCCCACACTGAGGTTGAGGCCTCCTGGTGGCTGGTGCCGTGTAATTGGTCTCTCTTGCCCAGTGCTGTAAGCTGGGCCCTCTCTGGAGGAGAAACCTGGGTTCCCGAAGACATGTGATCAGAGCCGGGGCCCCGCCAGTTGGCGAGGGAATCCCAGGGCAGGTGCTGGGCGTGGAGGCCACGGGGGCATAGGCTACCAAGGTGACAGAGAACTGACCTTCTCTGGGGGCGCTGCACCTCGCTCACTCGCACACCTCACATCTCCCTGCTTGGCCCCGGAGGATGGCTGGTTAGCCAGAGACGGGTAAGATTCCTCAGGGAAGGAACAACCTAAGACAGGCACAGTCGCAGAGGGGCCATCAGGAGAGAACTTGGGGGCCAACAGAGGTGGGGCATAGACCCTCACCCCCCCAACTTTGCAGGAGCCTGAACCCTCACCCCTTTTGAGAGAGGTCTCTTGTCCCCATGGCTGCTTCGCTTCCCACGCCCAGCTCAGATGGGAACCTAGGTAGCAGACCAGAGACCTGGCCAATGGCAACTGCTCTTCCACCGCAGCAGGGCTTTGTTTCCCATTTCCTCCGTGAACCACAGCTTTTCTCTGTGTGGAAGCAAAGCTTTCCTCTGTGTGGCTCCCCTTGTCTTCCCCTGCCTTTGCCTAAGGTGATTTTTATAGGATTGCTATTGGTGTTGGGAAAAATGTATAGTTTTTATGCAGGGGTTTAAGAAAAACCCCAAGTTAGGGTAAAAATCAAGAGGAGAATTGTAACTACTTCGGCTCCTTTAATGATTATATTTGTTGGGAAAATACAATGGTGAGAATATTTCTGCAGTAGCTTTTTGATTTTAAAAGAAAAATTGTAAGAGTCATGGCCTCCCAGTGAAGTTATAAACATGTTGGAAAATACCTGGGTATGGTGGCGAGTTTTTATGCAACAGTGAGTTTAATCAATGAGTTTATGGTACAATGCCTGCTCCCATAGTTTTTTAGAAGCATAAAAATAATGTGTATTGTTTTGATTATTATGGTAGGGTTGGGAAATTTGTAGATGAAATGTTATTTGAATATTGTTAATCACTAATAGAATTATATGTTTAAGTTTATGGCTTGATCAAGCAGAATGTGCAAGTACAAGAACACTTTAATCTCCTGAGAAGAACAAACAGAGTTCCTGACCTAGATGTGACCAACATGTACCTAACCACAGGAGATGAAAGAGACTCTGGGCGATGGGAAAATTACCTAACCTGTTTTAATCAATCTGCTGATGTAAATTACCTTTGTTTTGTGACCTATGTGGGGGAATTTTTGGCGTGGGAATGAGGATGTTGAATTTGAAAATGAGATCACTTTATAATATAAAAGCTTTTGGAATCTTGAAAATAAATTTGTCAGATCCTTGCATCCTTTGAGGTGTCTTGTGCTCTGTCCACGCCGACTCCGTCTTCCCCTTTGGGTGAATCCTGTCCAGCTGGGGCTGGTCCCCGGCACATCCTATATATAATAATTTGCATCTGCTAATTCCAAACTCCCAATTCTTCCCTCCCCTACCCCCACCTTGGCAACCACAAGTCTGTTGTCTATATCTATGAGTCTGTTTTTGTTTCGTAGATATGTTCATTTGTGTCATATTTTAGATTCCACATATAAGGGATATGATATGGCATTTGTCTTTCTTTTTCTGACTGACTTTGCTTAGTATGATAAACTCTAGGTCCATCCATGTTGCTGCAAATGGCATTATTTCATTCTTTATAATGGCTGAGTAATATTCCTTTGTAAGTATATAACACATCATCTTTATCCATTCATCTGTTGATGGATATTTAGCTTGTTTCCATGTCTTGGCTATTGTAAATAGTGCTGCAATGAACATAGGGGTGCATGTATCTTTTCAAACTATACTTTTGTCTGGGTATATGCCCAGGAGTGGAATTTCTGGATCATGTGGCAACTCTATTTTTACTTTTTTGAGGAATCTCCATACCGTTCTCCATAGAGGATGCAGCAATTTACATTCCTACCAACACTGTAGGAGGTTTACCTTTTCTCCACACCCTCTCCAGCATTTATTATTTGTAGACTTTTTAGTAATGGTCATTCTGATTGGTGTGAAGTGGTGCCTCATTGTAGTTTTGATTTGCATTTCTATAATAATTAGCAATGATGAACATCTTTTCATGTGCCTATAAGCCATCTGTATGCCTTCTTTGGAGAAATGTCTATTTAGGTCTTCTGCCCATTTTTCGACTGGGCTGTTTGGGTTTTTTTGTTACTGAATTGTAGGAGCTGTTTGAACATTTTGGAAATTAAACCCTTGTTGGTCACATCATTTGCAAATATTTTCTCCCAGTCCATAGGTTGTATTTTCATTTTGTTTATGGTTTTCTTCGCTGTGCAAAAGCTTGTAAGTTTGATTAGGTCCCCTTTCTTTATGTATGATTTTATTTCTATTGCCTTGGAAGACTGACCTAAGAAAATATTGGTATGATTTATTTCAGAGAATGTTTTGCCTGTGATGTCTTCTAGGAGATTTATGGTGTCGTGTCTTATATTTAAGTCTTTAAGCCATGTTGAGTTTATCTTTGTGTATGGTGTGAGGGTGTGTTCCAGCTTCATTGATGTACATGCAGCTGTCTGACATTCTCCACACCACTTGCTGAAGAGACTGTCTTTTCTCCTTTGTATATTCTTGCTTTCTTTGTTGAAGATTATTTGTCCATAGGTGTATGGGTTTATCTCTGGACTCTATTCTATTGCATTGATGCATTTGTCTGTTTTTGTGCCAGGACCATGCTGTTTTGATTACTATAGTTTTTTAGTATTGTCTGAAGTCTGGGAGGGTTATGCCTTCTGCTTTCTTTTTCCTCAGGATTGCTTTGACAATTCTGGGTCTTTTATGGTTCCATATAAATATTAAGATTACTCTAGTTCTGTGAAAAATGTCATGAGTATTTTGATAGGTATTGCATTAAATCTGTAGATTTCTTTGGGTAGTATGGCCATTTTAACAGTATTAATTCTTCCAATTCAAGAGCATGGGATATCTTTCCATTTCTTTGTGGCATCTTCAATTTCCTTTATTAATGTTTTGTAGTTATCAGCATATAAGTCTTTCACCTCCTTGGTGAGATTTACTCCTAAATAATCTTTTTTTATGTGATTTTATGTTCCCTTTCTGATATTTCATTGTTCGTGTGAAGAAATGCAACTTATTTCTGTATGTTAATCTTGTATCCTGCTACCTTGCTGAATTCATTTATCAATTCTAGTAGTTTGTGTTGAGTTTTTGGGGTTTTCTATATAGAGCATCAGGTCATCTGCATATAATGACAAGTTTACTTCTTCCCTGCCAATTTGAATACAGTTTATTTCTTTTTCTTGTCTGATTGCTGTGCTTAGGACTTCCAATACTATGTTGAAGAGAAGTGGTGAGAGTGGGCATCCTTGTCTTGTTCCAGATGTTAGCAAGAAGGCTTTCAGCTTTTCAGCATTGAGTATTATATTGGCTGTGGGTTTATCATAAATAGCTTTTATTATGTTGAGATATGTTCCCTCTATATCTACTTTCATAAGGGTTTTTATCATGAACTGATGTTGAATTTTATCAAATGATTTTTCTGCATCTATTGAGATGATCATATGGTTTTTATCTTTTCATGATGTGGTGTATCACATTGTTTGATTTGCATATGTTGAACCATCCTTGTGACCCTGGGATAAATCCAGCTTGGTTGTAGTATATGATCATTTTTATGAGTTGTTGGATTTGGTTTGCTAATATTCAGTTGAAAATATTTGCATCTATATTCATCAAAGTTATTGGCCTGTAATTTTGTTTTTTGGTAGTGTCTTTGGTTTTGGTATCAGGGTGATGATGGCTTCAAAGAATGTCTATGGGAGTGTTCCTTCCTCTTTAATATTTTGGAAGAGTTTCAGAAGGATCAGCATAAGTTCTTCTTTGTATGTTTCATAGAATTTACCTATGACTCCATCTGGCCCTGGACTTTTATTTGTAGGGATTTTTTTTTTTAATCACAGATTCTATTTCACTTCTAGTGATCTGTCTGTTCAAATTATCTATTTCTTCTTGATTCTGTTTTGGTGGGCTCTATATTTCTCAAAAGTTGTCCATTTCTTCTAGGTTGTCAAATATGTTGGCATACAATTGTTCATAGTGTTCTCTTATGGCTTTTGGTATTTCTGTGATATCAGTTGTGATTTCTCCTCTTTCATTTCTTATTTTGTTTATTTGGGACTTCTCTCTTCTTGGTGAGACTGGCCAGAGGTTTGTCAATTTTGTTTACCCTTTCAAAGAACCAGCTCTTTCTTTCATTGATTTTTTTCTATTTTTTTAATCTCTATTTTATTTTTTCCTCTCTTATTATCTCCTTCCTTCCGTTGACTTTAGGTTTTGTTTGTTCTACTTTTTCTACTTCTTTTACATGGTAGGTTAGATTGTTTGAGATTTTTCTTGTTTCTTAAAGAAGGTCTATATTGCTATGAACTTCCCTCTATGCAGTGCTTTTGCTGCATCCTACAGATTTTGCATGATTGTGTTTTCATTGTCATTTGCCTCAAGGTGCTTTTTTTTTTTTACTTTTTTCTTTGATTTCATTGTTGACCCACTGTGTTTTATTAGTAGCATTTTGTTTAGTGGTTTAATTTCCATATAATTGTTTTTTTCTCATTTCTTTTTCTGTGGTTGACTTCTAGTTTCATGCCATTTTGGTCAGAAAAGATGGTTGAAATGATTTCTATACTCTTAAATGTGTTGAGGCTTGTTTCTGTGCCCTAGTATGTGGTCAATCCTAGACAATGTTCCATGTGCACTTGAAAAGAATGTATATTCTTTTTTTGGATGTAATGTCCTGAAATTTCAATTACATTACTGTTCTATTGTATCATTTAGGTTCTCTGTTGCCTTACTGATTTTCTGTCTCAAAGATCTGTCCATTGATGTAAGTGTGGTGTTAAAGTATCCTACTATTATTGTATTCCTGTCAGTTTCTCCCTTTATGTCTGTTAGTATTTGTTTTATGTATTTTGGTGCTCCTATATTGGGTGTATATATGTTGATGAGTGTAATATCCTCTCCTTGTATTGACCCTTTGGGCATTATAGTGTCCTTTATCTTTCTTTATAGCCTTTGTTTTAAAGCCTGTTTTGTTTGATATGAGTATTATGATTCCCACTTTCTTTTCATTTCTGTTTGCATGAAATATCTTTCTCCATTCCCTCACTTTCAGTCTATGTGTGTCCTTTGCCCTAAAGTGGGTCTCTTGTAGGGAGTATATTGTAGGCTCTTGTTTTTTTATCCACTCTGCCACTCTGTGTCTTTTGATTGGAGCATTGATTCTATTGGCATTTAAGGTAATTATTGATAGATATATATTTATTTCCCCTTTAATCTTGTTTTTCCATTGATTTTGTATTTCTTCTTTGTCCCTTCTTGTTTTTCCTTTGGTGCTTCAATTTGTATTATAATTATGTTCTCTTCTTTTTGGTTTCTGTAAATCTATTGTATGTTTTTGATTTGTGCTTACCCTATTTTTCAAGTATAGTATTCCCTTCCTACATCTACTTGCCTTAGACCGGTAGTCATATAGACTCAAACATATTCTAGAAAAAAAAATCTATATTTTGTTACTCTTCTGCCCCACATTTTATAATTTTGATGTCTTCTTTTACATCTTCTTGTATATCCTTTTGCTGTTCATTGTGGTTATCATTGCTTTCACAGAATATTTTTGATATTTTTTAATCTGTGTACTGGCTTATTTAAGTTACTTACTTTTCCATTGTGATTTTCTCTTTCCTATAGATTCCTACTTCTTTTCTATTTAGAGAAGACCTTTCAATATTTCCTTTAGGATAGGTTTAATATTGCTGTATTCTTTTACTTTTTGCTTGTCTGAAAAATTCTTTCTCTCTCCTTCTATTCTAAATGATAATCTTGCTGGGTAGAACATCCTAGGTTGCAGATTTTTCCCTTTCAGTACTTTGAATATATCTTGCCACTCCTTTCTGGCCTGCAACATTTCTGTAGAGAAATCAGCTGATAGCTTTATGGTTCTCTTGTAATTAACTCTTTTTCTCTTGCTGCCTTAGAATCCTCTTTAAATTTTGCCATTTTTATTATAATATGTCTTGGTGTAGGTCTGTTTGGGTTTACCTTGTATGGGACCCTCTGTGCTTCCTGTACTTGGATAGCTGTTTCCTTCTTTAGGTTTGGGAAGTTTTCAGCCATAATTTCTTCAAATACATTTTCAATCCTCTCTTCTCTTTCTTCTCCTTCTGGGATCCCTATTATCAGTAGATTGTCCTGCTTTATATTATCCCAAAAGTCTCTTATATTGCTTTCATTTTTTATCATTTGGCTTTCTGTCTGCTGTTCTGATTGGGTGATTTCCATTATTCTATCTTCCAGGTCACTTATTCCTTCTTCTGCATTATTCATTCTGCATTCATTGCCTTTAGTTCAGCTTTCATCTCTGGAAATACATTTTCTAACTTTTCTTGACTCGTCCTTATAGTTTATAGTTCCTTTTTACAGTAATTTGCATTTCTGTTAATAGTCTTTCTAAATTCCTTCAGTATTTTTATTATCTCCTTTTTGAAATCAGTGTCTATTAGACTGAAGAGGTCTGTTTCATTGTTTATTTTTTCAAGAGAATTCTCTTGATGTTTTAATTGAGAATTGTTCCTCTGATTCTTCATTTTACTTTTTTTCTCTTGCTCTATGGGTTGAGGAGAAACAGTTATCTACTGTGATCTTGGGAGACTATTTTTATGTGGGAACATCCCTGTGTCACCTGCATGGGTTTAATATATTTGGTGTGAGGGCCGTTTTTAGTATAGATGCCTGCCACCTCTTTCCTCAGTATATGCTGGCCATTATCCCCTTGAATAGGAGGTGTGACTGGTGTTGTGGTGACCAGGTCCTGCACTGGAGGTTGAGCAGGTCCTCCCCTTAGCTCTGTGGTTGTCACTGCCTTGTCAGGGGCAGGATCTGCTCCCAAGGTGTTGGAGTAGAAACCCCAGATCTGTTTCTGAGCTGTGTTTGTGAGCTGCAGTGTGAGGTAGGCAGGATTGGATCACACAATGCCTCATGTCTCTCAGGCACTGTTTCCACAAGGCCACCAGTGCAGTGCACTGAAGTCAGGTCCATGGACTGCAGTAGTTACGAACCTGGACCCACTCTGGGAGCTATGGAGGCAACTCAGACCCAGGCCCAGGCCAGCCCCCCGTGTGCATGCACCCACAAAGCCCACAGCTGCTAAGGCCAGATCTGTCCCAGCTGCAGGAGCACCCATTGTCTATTTGGTTGTCCCACAGGTGATGAATTTACAAAGCCAGAGGCAGAGGTGTAAATCCATGGTGCACGCAGCCATGTTGAGAGATTTCAGCCCTGCTTCCTGAGTCACACAGCCCCTGGGGCTCAGCTGTGGTTTCAACCCCACCTCTGTGAGTGGGCAACCCACTGATGCCTGCTCCCAGGGCCCGCTGAGGTGGTGGTTGGAACAGGAACCCTCCTAGGAGGCAGCTGGAGTGCACAGGGCAGTGACACGTGCATCCATGTAGGTCTCTCTCTTTTCTGCCTGCCATAGATAGGGGGCTGCATTCTGCAGAAGGAGCAAAAGGAGCCTCTGAAGCTCCTTTTCTGTCCTGGCTGATCTCCCTGCCAGTGAGGGGGCTTCCCAGAGTGTGGTAACCTTCCCTCTTTTTCAGCTCCTTCCCAAGTGTGCAGGTCCCATCCTGCTTCCTCTTTTTTTTCCTGTCATCCTACCTGGTTATGTAGAGATCTTTCTTGTCCTTTCAGGTGTTTGAGGTCTTCTGCTGGTGTTCAGTAGGTGTTCTGTGAGAATTGTTCCATTTGTATGTGTATTTTTGATGTATGTGTGGGAGGAGGTGAGTTCCACGTCCTACAACTCCACTGTCTTGAGTGGAGCACTACCTTTCAATTTGATAAGTCATTTATGAAAAACCTAGAACTAGTATATATTTAATGTTGAAGGACTGAACAATTTCATTCTAAGTTTTGCAACAGGGCAAAAATGCCCCACTCTAAAACTGTCTTCAAACCATATGATAATTTTTGTAAAAAAAAAAAAAACCAAAATCAAACTGAAAGAAATCTAAATATATACAATAAAGTGATCATGGCAAGATTCAAAATAAAAGAGCAATAGATATTTTTTAATTGCAGTTTTAGACACCATGGACAAAATATTTCAATATAAAATTAACATAATGACATCATTTACAGTAGTATCAAAATCAAAATACTTAGGAATGAATTTGACAAAATAAACTATAAATTACAGCTAGCTATTAACTACTTACTACTCAATAGACCAGTAACCTTGAAAAATTAAAATTTAAATAAACAGATTATTGAACTACATACATAGCTTGGAAGACTTTATAGCTTCATTTCAATCCCAGTCATAATCTCAGCAAGAAATTTTGTAAACTTGACAAACTTTACAATTTATTGGAAATGCCATTTACCTAGAATAGCCAGAAGTATTTTGAAAAATAATTTAAAGGTGGTCAGACACTTACCTTTTCACTTTCAAGACTTACTATAAACTGTAGTAATCATGGCATTGGCATGAGAGCATTTTATTGTATTTGACTTATATTAAAATATTTAATTAAAAATCTAAAGAATATGGGCTTCCCTGGTGGCGCAGTGGTTGAGAGTCCGCCTGCCGATGCAGGGGACACGGGTTCGTGCCCCGGTCCGGGAAGATCCCACATGCCGCGAAGCGGCTGGGCCCGTGAGCCATGGCCGCTGAGCCTGCGCGTCCGGAGCCTGTGCTCCGCAATGGGAGAGGCCACAACAGTGAGAGGCCCGCGTACCGCAAAAAAAAAAAAATCTAAAGAATAGTGATGTGTAATTACAGTGACAGCTTCTCTCTCCTATTATCTAGCAAATTATCATTCCTTACATTTAAAACATGTCAGAAATATTATGTTTCATCTGAAGGGCATATTCTTGCTGGGATGGGTAAATTTTGATGTTTCCCTTTAATAACTGTTTTCCCACCATTGTATTGTGCTTCTCTAATATAACACTAAGGGCTTCCCTGGTGGCGCGGTGGTTGGGAGTCCGCCTGCCGATGCAGGGGACACGGGTTCGGGCCCCGGTGCGGGAGGATCCCACATGCCGCGGAGCGGCTGGGCCCGTGAGCCATGGCCGCTGAGGCTGCGCATCCGGAGCCTGTGCTCCGCAATGGGAGAGGCCACAACAGTGAGAGGCCCGTGTACTGCAAAAAAAATAATAAATAAATAAATAAATAATATAACACTAAAAATGAGGCTGACAGAGACTCTTGCCTTCCTGTCCTCCAAACATTCATTTGTAGTTCATACTTCCTTGTGTACTCATCCACCAATGATATACTGGTTGGACAAAGAATTAATGATCCTCAGCACTACAAGCTGTAAACAGCATATGGAGACTGTGAAGAGATCAAAATATTTTGATAACAGGGCGACTTAAAGAACGTGCTGAAACTGTGGCCAGAGCAATAACCAACTCTTTTCTCTGTAGCCCGAGGGGGAAAAAAAATTCACTTTTTAAAGTAAAATTTTAAATTTCACTGTAACTTGTATGTTATATCAAGATGAAGTAGAAACAGCCAACCTCTCAGGCCATAGAAGATGATTTAATCAGGAAAAGACTGAATTGTGAAATGAGTCTACTTTCAGTTCTTATTTAACTCATGTACTTTGTGAAGTTTTTCTCCCATACCCTTGGACCGGGCCTCTCAGGTTTCCAAATGTTACTGCTACCAGATTGCTACAGAAACTGTTTTTTTTGCCCCAGGTCCCTTCATACTGTCCTCATTCCACAACTGCAGGTTCTGACCATCTGGCAGGCTCCTTCTAAATAGTGTCAGTGTGTCATCTGTCACATCTCACATCCCCTGAGGATATCTTGAATAATTGCTCATCCTAAGCAATAATCATACCTCTTAAGGCCAAGAACAAGTTGTTTATATATCTGCACTGCCCCAGCATTATCTAGGCATTTAAATTGAAAAATTAAATAAGCATTCTACAGCTAGCTATTAACTACTACTCAATAGACCAGTAACCTCTAGGTATGTAGGCCAGATAATATTAATGCAAACTACAAGAAACCATCCCAGGTTATTTTGTTCTCGTGGGCATTAATCAAGAAAAGTGATATATCGCTTCGGGTACAGAGATGAATTATGTGGAAATGTTAGGACATCTTTGTATAACAGGTTTCCCCTTCAAGTGATGTCTTCTTTTGAGCAATGAAAGTGTTGAGTAATGAGCACAGATTTCATGGAATTTTAAGAGAGAAAATTAAACTTAGAAGCCAATCGTGTCCAAATGTCCTCACCTAGTTCTCTCCTGTATAATCGAGCAAACCATTAAATCTGACCTCGTGTGACCTTCTAAGAACTTTATAAATATAATATCGTATTGAGAATGAAAAGGTGTTCTAGCAAATCTATGAATAAAGAGAATAAGTTCTTAAACACCCCCAGATAATACTGATGACATTTTGCACAGGGTTGATATGGAAGCAGAGGTGTGAGGTTTGAGAAACCACTGGTGATAGCAGTAAAGCATCTTACCTAAAAGCTCTGACCCCCTTGGTAGAATGAATATCGTATCAGAACAGAAAAAGTAAATATGTGTGTACATATATGATTACATATGTCTACATGTTGTGCTTTAACAGAAATGGTACTTTTCAACAATGGATTCTTTTCCACCAGAATTACTCATATTTGATTTTAAAACTAAATGCCAACAATTTGCTACTTGGTTTGCATCCCCTTGCCAAATTCATTGCCAATAAAATGAGTTGCAGGCTGCACAGAGGGGGCGCTTTCCAGTTGTGTCTTCCTTTGCCACAGCCATGGCCACCACACACATACACACAGGCCCACACCAGTGTATCTTCCATCTCCCTAGCCGACAAAACCTTCTTCAGGGTAGATTCTCCAATTGCTGAGTCTGAATTGAGCACGGTAGGGACAGTGGTGCAGGCGGTGGAAATGTCTTCATCATGAGATGACAGGAGTAAAAATTTTTTCTGTGTATAAAATGCTTTTTTTAACAGAAGGCAGAATATCTATAATTGTAATCCATTTACTCATTATAAAATATTTTGTAATTAGGAATTGAGTAACAAAATATTTTTAATTTTGCCAATGAATGTAGGTATCATTGGCCAGATTATGGGAAAGGAGAATTACATGTCAAAGCTATTTTGCAGCATTAAAATCCTCCCTTTGGGGCTTCCCTGGTGGCTCAGTGGTTGAGAGTCCGCCTGCCGATGCAGGGGACATGGGTTCGTGCCCCGGTCCGGGAGGATCCCACATGCCGTGGAGTGGCTGGGCCTGTGAGCCATGGCCGCTGAGCCTGCGCGTCTGGAGCCTGTGCTCCGCAACGGGACAGGCCACAACAGAGAGGCCCGCATACCACAAAAATAAAAAAAGTATGAGACACTGATGAAAGAAATTAAAGATGATACAAACAGATGGAGAGATATACCATGTTATTGGATTGGAAGAATCAACATTGTGAAAATAACTATACTACCCATAGTAGTCTACAAATTCAATGCAATCCCTATCAAACGACCAATGTCATTTTTCACAGAAGTAGAACAAAAAATTTCACAATTTGTATGGAAACACAAAAGACCCCAAATAGCCAAAGCAATCTTGAGAAAGAAAAAGGGAGCTGCAGGAATCAGGCTCCCTGTCTTCAGACTATAGTACAAAGCTACAGTAATCAAGACAGTATGGTACTGGCACAAAAACAGAAATCAAGATCAATGGAACAGGATAGAAAGCCCAGAGATAAACCCACACGCATATGTTCACCTTATTTTTGATAAAGGAGGCAAGAATATACAATGGAGAAAAGACAGCCTCTTTGATAAATGGTGCTGGGAACACTGGACAGGTACATGTAAAAGAATGAAATTAGAACACTCCCTAACATCATACACAAAAATAAACTCAAAATGGATTAAAGACCTAAATGCAAGGCCAGACGCTGTAAAACTCTTAGAGGAAAACATAGAACACTCTATGATATAAATCACAGCAAAATCCTTTTTGACCCACCTCATAGAGAAATGGAAATAAAAACAAAAATAAACAAATGGGACCTAATGATACTTAAAAGGCTTTGTACAGCAAAGGAAATCATAAACAAGATGAAAAGACAACCCTCAGAATATGAGAAAATATTTGCAAATGAAGCAACTGACAAAGGAGTAATCTCCAAAATGTACAAGTAGCTCATGGAGCTCAATATCAAGAAATCAAACAACCCAGTCCAAATTGGGTAGAAGACCTAGATAGACATTTCTCCAAAGATATACAGATTGCCAACAAACACATGAAAGGATGCTCAACATCACTAATCATTAGAGAAATGCTACAATGAAGTATGAAAACTACAATGAAGTATCACCTCACACCAGTCAGAATGGGCATCATCAAAATATCTACAAACAATAAATGCTGTAGCGGGTGTGGAAAAAAGGGAACCCTCTTGCACTGTTGGTGGGAATGTAAATTGATACAGCCAGTATGAAGAACAGTATGGAGGTTCCTTAAAAAAGTAAAAATAGAACTACCATACGACCCAGCAATCCCACTGCTGGGTATATACCCTGAGAAAACCATAATTCAAAAAGATTCATGTACCGCAATATTCATTGCAGCTCTATTTACAATAGCCAGGACATGGAAGCAACCTAAGTGTCCATCAACAGATGTATGGCTAAAGAAGATGTGGCACATATATACAATGGAATATTACTCAGCCATAAAAAGAAACGAAGTTGAGTTATTTGTAGTGAGGTAGATGGACTTAGAGACTGTCATACAGAGTGAAGTAAGTCAGACAGAGAAAAACAAATACCATATGCTAAAACGTATATATGGAATCTGAAAAAAAATTGTTTCTGAAGAACCTAAGGGCAGGACAGAAATAAAGATGCAGACGTAGAGAATGGACTTGAGGACATGGGGAGGGGGAAGCTGGGACGAAGTGAGAGAGTGTCATGGACATATATACACTACCAAATGTAAAACAGATAGCTAGTGGGAAGCAGCCGCATAGCACAGGGACATCAGCTCTGTGCTTTGTGTCTACCCAGAGGGGTGGGATAGGCAGTGTGGGAGCGACACTGAAGAGGGAGGAGATATGTGGATATATATGTATGTAGAGCTGATTCACTTTTTTAAAAAGCAGAAACTAACATACCATTGTAAAGCGATTATACTCCAATAAAAATGTTAAAAAAAAAAAAAGGAGAAATGAGGCTTTGGAACGAAGGCCTGGAAGGATTAAAAACTTAGATCCTCCCCCAGTGATTGTGAGGTTGACTGAGCAGAAGGAGACTGTGGTTTTGCCAAACAATTGGAGGCAGACAGTTCACAAGTGTAGCCACACACTTGGATGTTTGATTTTCTCCCTATAATCTTACAGCTGGCCTAGGCCTGGAGAAGTCAGTTTAAAGAATATGTCCAGAAGTAAGTGTAACTGGGCTGAGACTGTGAAAGAAAAACAGGCAAAACACTTTCTCAAGCACTAGGAAAAGAGAGGTTGGAATCAGAAGCCAAGGGATTTAAAATATAGAAACAGAAATGAGAAGATGATGGAAGGAAGTCGAAATGTGAATGGACTGGAAATCCCAGTAAAGAAGAGCAGGCATTGTGGGGACTTGGACCACAAAAGGGGGAAGTATGGTAAATGATCCTAAACTTCCTCTCCAGACTAATTTTATATTATTTAATTAAGTTTCATAATACCCATTGAGATTTTTTCATTAAATTTTATTATACGTATACATCCACAAGGAAAAAGTAATATATTTACATTGTTAGACATTCTCAGTCAAAAGCATGTTAAATATCTCAGTCCATGCAAACCTTATTTTATGTCACTTTGCTGTGTTTGGTTGTTGTCTACAATACAAATTGTAATTGCGTGCACAATTCTCATTCCACTGGGTGTTCACTCTTGTGTCTTTAGAAAATTAAATGTTTAAGTCACCAAATTAATGTCTGTTTCTTTAGTATTGAGCAGAATTCAATAACAGGGACTCCATGCTCTGTCAGTGAAAATGCTTTACCCTGCTTGTAGGGATGGATCTATTTGAGCCTATAATTAAATCTTACACGGGCTTATTCTGACATATTTACTTTTGACAATTTAAGAAGCCAATATTACCCATTATTATGTATACATTATTGATCTTTTGAATTTTAGTTTTCAACTCCATATCATGGATTAAAAAAATAGAATTTTATTCTAATAGAAAAGTTATCTTCTTTATTTCCTTTCAGCCAGCCTATTGTGAGGCTAAAAAATGGTCAAAATCAAACAAATATACAATGTAAATTATCATGAAATGTAATAGATTACCACCAATATTTATCAATATTTACAATATCTATCAATATTTAATATATACACCAAATTTGGATTTAAATATGTGTGGGTTTAAATATATGTTTAAATTTCAGCACCATTTCTTATTTATGAACTGTGTCATCTAGAGCAACTACTCATATCTCTAAACTCTCTATTTCCTCATATGTAAATTGCATGTAATAATACAGGCCTCAGGGACTTCTCTGGTGGTGCAGTGGATAAGACTCCATGCTCCCAATGCAGGGGGTCCGGGTTCAATCCCTGGTCAGGGAACTAGATCCCACGTGCATGCCACAACTAAGAGTTCACGTGCCACAACTAAGGAGCCCACGTGCTGCAACAAAGGAGCCGGCCTGCCACAACTAAGGAGGCCATCTGCTGCAACTAAGAACTGGTGCCGCCAAATAAATAAATAAATAAATATTTTAAAAAATAATATAGGCCTCAAAGAATAGTGGTATTTATTTGTCAGTTATTAGTAATAAATTGATTATTATTGATGTGGAACTTCTTAGACAATATATTTTATAAGAAAGATTGATATATAATATCTTTATAAACGTTACATGATTGAGCTGAGAATTCTGAAGATAGAATATACTATATTCATCTTTAGTTTGCATTTTTATGTAACAATGTGCATAACTTATGTGAATCATTTTTTTTTCATGTTAAACTGAGAACTTCAAACAATGCCTAAGGAAAACCACTCTAAGAGCACAGTGATGGATTTCTTGAAGTGTTTTGTTCCCCATCAGAGGAAGAAACAAAGTGAGACCCAAGAAGATATAAGAAATAAGTAATCTGTTTAAGAACAAAAAAATGGCACTATGTTGGAACATAATGTGCCAGAAAAAATGGATTTGAAATGATCCAGAATCTAGGCATACACAGTAAAGAGGAAAAAAAATAGATGTGCCATAATGGAAGAGAAAGATTACAGAAAAGGCAGTTCAGGAAGCACATTTCTATGTTGTTATCCTATTTTCCTTTCCCTCTTTTAGAAGTAATAACTCTCCCAATTAATTTCCATCTATGCACATACTCACTGTGTATTATTTAGAAGAGAATCAGTTCCATATTTTAAAAAGGGATGAGATTATAAAAGGAGGAAAGTGTAATGAGGTAGAAAACTGAAGGGAAAAAAACACGAAATAAGATTAGATAAAGAGAAATGAAAAAGAAACCATATAGTTGTATCTTAATACGTTAACCAAATAATTTTGCTGCAAAAACCAAAAACTGGCTAGGCCAAAATTTAACAAAGGGCCGTTTTATGTAAAATGTTTCTTCACAAGTAAAAGTTTATGAAATTCTGAGATCGTTCAGTAGATTAGATATATCTGCAAATCACTATCAATCAAGCTGAAACCTCTGTAGTATGTACTTTTATGAATATTATTTTTTAAAAAACAAATTCACCCCTATGAAACAAGAATAGCTCTTTTCTTCTCTTTGCTTAATAAAATTAACAAACAAATACACATATATAGGGAAAAAAAACATGTAAAGTGTGTTCACTGCATGACCCAGTTGTGCACACAGTTGAATATCTTTCCTGTGTCTTTCTTGTGTTTTCCTGGAGAAAATACTTCAGTGCTTCCTTTGTCTTGTTTTCTGTAACTATTTTTAAATTTTCCCCAAATGATCCAGAGATCTATTCTCCTTCTAGAATTAGACTTTTTCCCAACCATAATATTTTCTTGCAGATGGTTCTTCTGTTACACTTTGAACTGGTTGTTCTCCACTCATGCAGCAGTCTTCTTCCTTGAACTTCCATTCATCTTCAACTTAGGACTTCCTCCACTACGTCCCATCCCTTGTTTCCTGATCTTCATGCTTTCCTGTTTTTAACTCAGTAATATTGTTGGAGTCCATCCCTCAGTAATTATCTTGTGTCTTGGTGTTGAATCTTTCTTGGATTCTTTATCAAATTGACTGGGTAATGGCCAGGATGCCTTAAGCAGTCACCCTGGGTGGTAACTTCTCTGACCAGCTGTAACAGTTATTACTCTTTCATTGTATTTCTGCTTCCTGAACATGTATTCAAACATATCATCTAGGATTTTCTTCTCTTTCAGAGAGCTGGAGGGCTGGAGTTGGGTATTTCTCTTCTGCCAGTGAGGTTAGGCTTAGATAAATTCCAAACTGTTTGGCTATGGTAAAAGTTTCCCTTGAGGGTGCACTTTGTTAAGAACAGGGACATGTGGGCATATTTCAGAATAGTGACTTTTCCCCTCCCCCTGCCAGAAGTATGAGGAATTTTTCCTCTATTCTTCACAGTAAGAATCTAATGGGACTCCTAGAGGTAAAACGTATAAAAGATTGGGGCCACATGGAGATTTTAACTCTCAAGCTAGTGCACACTGAGCCTCTAGCACTCTGTCAATACAGTTTGTGTTCCTACTGGGATTGGCACCAGTGATGGGATTCTGTTCCACTTCTGGGTTTATACTCCCAATAAGCTGTGATTCTCTGTATTCTCCTATTTCTCCAGGTTTAGGGGCAGCAGTTTGCCTTGTGGCTTTAGCTCCCTGATGACTCTAAAAAGAGTTGCTGCTTTTCAGTTTATTCATCACTTTTCCTGTTGTGAGGAAGCAAGTAACAACTTTCAGGCTCCTTACAGTTTGGACTAAAACCCAGAAGTACAATCAACACAATATACAAAAGTCCTTTTACGAATTTTTCTCTTAGATCGTCAGTTCATCTCTTAGATAGGTCAATAACAGTTATTTCCTATGTGACTTTTAAATCTTTTCAGTGTTGAAATGCATGTTTCATTTTATCCTTTCCCCAAAAGGTACATCTAGATAATTGTTCAATTTTGCTGACTTTTCACCAAATCAGTATTCTTAATCATTGTATTTAGGAACTGGGTCCAGAATAATTCTCTCACTGATGATGGCATTTATTAATCCATTTGGGAATTTTGTTCTAGACCTTGCTAACTGTAAAGACTTGGGCGAGGTACTGAATTCTACACAAAGAGGAGTAAGATGTGATTTCCACTTTCAAGGTCGTAACAGTCTATCGATAAGTTGCCAAGATACACTTGGAATGCACAAAGTGATAACATGGCAATGCATTAGTTTCCTACAGAAACATCAGAAACCGGTGCCTTAAATCTATAGAAATTTATTGTCTCACAGTTTTAGAGTCCAAAAGTCCTAAATCAACGTGTTGGCAGGGCTACATTCCATCCCAAAGCTAGAACGGAGCATCTATTTTTGCCACTTCCAACTTCTGGTGACTCCACGTGTTCCTTGGCTTGTGGCTATACTGCTCCAGTCTCTCTGGGTCACACAGCTTCTTCCTCCTGTGTTCGTGTTTCTCCTTTTCTGTCTGTCTCAAAACTGTTTCTCTCTCATAAAGATAAATGTGATTGCATTTAGGGCCCTCCTGGTTAATCCAAGATAAGTTTTGCCTCTCAAGATTCTTAACTTAATCACATCTTTTGCCATACTAGGAATAATTCAGACATTCTGAATATAAGGGCATGGACCTATATTTTGGGGGCCATGATTTAATTCATTATGGCCAATAAAACACCAAAATCTATAGAAATAGAGAAAGAAGTCAGGGAACCCCCTGCTTTTAAGGTAGGTATATTTAACCTGGCAGAGAGAAAGAGTTTTAATGTTTTTTTGTTTTTAAAGACAAAAAAAATCCATGCTGAGTGATTACTTCTGTGTCTCTCATAATCCTAATCATGAATACATGTTATTTAAACATCACAAAATCTTAATCAGCATATGATTATACCAAGTGATTTGTAGCTGAGTTCAAGAATTTCAAGGACATTATAGGATTATTCTAATTTCTCTAGTCATAATGCTCATAGGTTATAAAGTCAGGACTTCCACCCACATTTTTCTGACCCAAAGCTCATGAGCTTTTAAGAAAAAAGAATACGATAATAATAATATTCGTATAATTAGTGTTAACTAGAAGAATATGTTTTCTTTTATCTTCAGAGTATGATGTGTTTACTCTAAGTTTGTTTTCATTAACTCAGAATTTGAGGGCAGCACTTTTTGGATTATTCTACTAGCTCCTCAGTTATCATTAGAACTGCTACTACACTCAACTGGTGAGTCAGTAAAAGCCGGCTTTAAAAGCAAGAAGCTTTATGCCATGTGCCTATGGGGCTTGCTGTCAGAGCAGTCCTGACACATCCCATAGAAGCAGAGAAAATGGGAACCTCTGAGCCAGAGGTAACAGCAGAACTGATGAAATGAGCAGCTGTGCTCACCGGCTTCAGTAGCATCATCATTTCTTCCTATTTATTGTTATATTCCTACTGAGGATAAGAAAAGACTTTTTGAGGTAGGCTTGCCATCAATCAGTTCCAGAATGCTTGGAGGTGAGGGAAGCTTGGCTTCTACATGAAGAGCAAAGAATCTACATGCCATAAAGCTGAGCATCACATAGGCTGTTTTGCCTTAAATCATAAATGAAGATCAAAGTAGAGAAGAGATTTAGTGGCACAATTTGATAGATCCTTGTTTTTTTGGAAAATAAATCATATGACAAACTAATAATAGAAGACAAGAGACTTGAAAACTTAAAGAAAACTGGGCTGTTTATCTCCAGTTATAACATTGTTTGATGAAATTATTTTGAGGTTTTAGTAAGCTCTAGGCTTTGAGAGATCAAGCTATAATCCTGATAGATTGACCCTTTCTAATTTGTAGTTTTGTTTTCTTGTTCTTCATTTTGTGATGGCATGAGTACTTCTAAGCCACTAGTTGATAAAATGAAAAGACAAAGAAAAATAATTTTAATAAAGTGAACCTTGATCTAAATTTTGTACACTTATTAAAAATAGAGAAAGTTTAATTTATGGCCCAAGAGCTATCAAAGATGGTCATTCTTTTCATGGCTTTGTTTATCCTCATTTTGTAGCTTTAGTGTTTGGAATATAATAATTCCTTAATAAAGAAAAATGTGGTAAGTCTAAATACATTGCGTTTATAGGATCTTCAATGTTAACCGGCAGGCTCAAGACCTTTTATGTATTCTTGGCCTCTCCTCTTCTCCAAATTTCAGCCTAAGCAGAGGCACAGCTTGTTAAAGGGAATTTATTGTGGCCGCCCCTGCTCACAGCTGATCCTCATTAGGAAAAACAAACCTCACTTTAAAAAGAACTATTGAGGGCTAAGGAAGAGGTCAATGTAAATTAGTTCACAAAGTGAGACTTCAATTGTCACCTAGTAGAGGGGCAGGAAGTCATATAAAGAGACACCAATTTGAAAGAAAAGGCCTAAGGCCTGTTTTGTTCAAAGTTAAGCCTTTAAGTGAGTTTCTCTCTGTCTCTCCTGCTTTCTTTTTTCTCTCTCACAGATGTTTACCTGCCTGTGAAAGAGCACAGAGATCCTTTTTGAAGTCTGTTTGCATGCACATCTGTGAGAATTTTGGCTTTAGGTCTTACTTCAAAGCTTTTGTACCTAATGATACCACAGAAAGATGATTCAACAGTAACAGCACACCCTCCCAGGAAGACATTTCCATGTGATATAATTTTTGATGTTTAATAGCAGCATAAATTTTCAAAAGGCAAACAAGGTATGTTAGGTGCATGTGAGGAAAGAATCAACTTCCCTATGCCAAAGAATGATACCAAAATGGTAAAATGAGCTTCTGACACTATCTTTTCAGCAAATCTCTACTAGAATTTTTCTTAGCTCTAAAAAATAACACATTTGAAGTGAGCAAAAACTCTCCCTGATCCTCTTTTCTTACTGAAATAGAAAAGAATGCACATGCCAAAACAATGTCCATATACCAGAACCTGAGGCTCTATCTGTTCTAACAAAGTTATCACATCCAGCATGGCAACTTCAATCAGGGCAACTACTGGGCTGAGCTTGCAGCGGTCTACAGTCACCTTCAAGGATCCATCTGGTTTTTGCAAGATCATTGCTAGGTAACTTAACTGGGGATGTGATAAGGACCACCATCCTTGCATCTGTTAGAAAGTCATGGCTGATATAAATCTCCTAAACTCTATATAATACATATATGATACAATATTTATATATTTTCACTTACTTTCTCATGACAGGAACAGTTTCAGAGGCTTCCATGTGGCTTTCCCTATTTTGGTAGTTATCTACAACCAAGGACCCAATCTGGAAGTTGTACTAACTTCCAAGTATGTTAATACCAATTAAACATTCAGGGTCCAGGGAAATGACCATCAGGTGGTCTATGTAAGTGATTTATTACCTGTCTCCCATATGCCCCCATACATATAGGAAGGCCACAATAATGTTTCAAAGTATTCGTAGTTCAATAACACAGAAACTCCATAACCTATACCAACAGTGCTAAAAATATGAGTAATCCCCATCTCCCAATTTATAGTCAAGTGAGTAAATGGCCATAATTTTCTTGAGGAAAAATGCAGCAAATCATTGCTTTGTATACATGCTATGGTATTGCAATTGTTCCACTTGGAACCACTGTTTAGTGGGCTCTGATTCTGAACAATGGTCCCCAGTCTGAAACCTATGCAAGGAATCATGACATATTTATTAGGGTGGCTATCCTCAGACGCCCAATCACCAAACCTTGATTTCTTCTGCTGGTTCAAGCTGAGTAGTGACTTTGTGAGACACCAATCTATTTTGCCCCTAGGGAGGTCATATTCTATTAACCATCCTTGTAAGACCCTGTGTATCTGGTTCCCAGGGCTATTACTCCAACTTTGCTAGTGATCACAACATATGTGGTTAAGTACCACCTGGTTACTGACAATTAACTGCTGCCACCTAGACTCTACTATTTTAAAGTCCATTCATGGACATTGTTTTCAGCTAGATAAATTCTGTAACAGTATTTTCTATCTCCAGCCCTAAAATGAAAAGTAGAGACACTACTGAATATTTTTTTTTTTTTTTTCTGTACACGGGCCTCTCACTGTTGTGGCCTCTCCCATTGCAGAGCACAGGCTCCGGACGCACAGGCCCAGCGGCCATGGCTCATGGGCCCAGCTGCTCCGCGGCATGTGGGATCCTCCCGGACCGGGGCACGAACCCGCGTCCCCTGCATCGGCAGGCGGACTCTCAACCACTGCGCCACCAGGGAAGCCCCTGAACTTTTTAATGATGCTTCCTTTCTCACCAGGCCATTCATATGGCCTTGATAAATTTTGTGTCCTTTGGGCCTTCCCAGGGAACATAACCATCATGCTTATCTTTTGACTGTACATATTACATCCATTCTAGCATGTCTACTTCTCTGAACTTTTTAATTTCTTTATCCATCATCTGACATTGCAGTTCATGCACTTCAATTTTGTTCAGCTTGGCCACTGCGTGTACCATGCCACTGGGAGCCACCTTATTAGTTTGTACAATCTCCTGAGGTTCTTTCCAGGACACTAAATCCTTTATCTCAAAAGAATATTCTCAGGTAAATAAATTCTTCCTTCTCCAATTCTATGTTCCAGTCCCTTTGATAAAGAATCTTCTAACACAGTGCCACTCATACATCCCAGATGGCTACTGATACATGTCAGATAGATTTGCAGCATCTTTAAATTACAGTACCTTGTTTATGAAGCCAAGTGCATCCTCAGTTGCTTGATATTGTGACTTAAAACCTAGGTATAAGCCAAGTGGCCAGGAGGGAAAGTGAGGGCAGATCTTGAGTGGTATATCTGCTGCCTTTCAGGATTATTGAGATGACTGCTCTTATCAAAAAGGAATGGAACACTTCTGCAGGCTTAGAAGGTTCAGAAGAGTCAGAGGAATCAAAATCTTCAGGAGCAATCATCTGCATGTCTAGATTCTGTGTGTTAAAGCTTCAGATTTTCCCAATGGGGGCAATGCCCTTGGTATAACAAATCTGCCAAGTTTAACCTCCTTTGAAGTTAGTCGCACAGACTAATAAATCTCAGGCCTCATGTTTGGCTTTCTCTGCACTCCTGCTGCAAAACGAGGGCTTCTTTGCCTCTACCAAGGAGTCCCTTTGGCTTTCACATCTCATTTTTAATTCATTCTTATTTTCTTTATCATTCTATTATCATTCTGTAGAGAAATTATAGCCCATAAGAGTGTGACAGAGAGGGGACTGGAATTATAGAAATTGAGGAAGGTATTAATGGTCTCCTTGCTCCTGGATGAATTCATGTCCACGTTCATAAGAGTGCACTCTCACTTGTGAATCCCATCATATCACATCCTTTCCCAAATCTCTTCAGGATAAACCATATATATATATAACAAGACTGTATTATCTATTCCCCACCGAAATAGTAAACTCATTTCCCGTTGCTCCCTTTTGTGGCATTTTAAATTCTCAAAAAATATGTAAATATAGAGAAGATCAATAATTATCAACATATGTCCAATCGTGTTTTGGCTCTGCCCCAAAACACGATTACTTTAAGGTTACTTTAGGATTACTTCAGAGTTACTTTAACTCCTGAATAGTATAGATGAAAATCCTAAACATAACATTTCATTGGGGAAAAATAGCATAAGGACTAAAAAAATACAAAATAAGACAAAAGCTTTTCCAGCTATCCACCCACAAATTTAACAATAAACCCTTAATATTAAAAAATCTAGTCAGTGTATATATCTGCATGATGTATCATAATTTATTTCCAAAGTTGTTTTATTGAAATCAGAATCCCAAAAGGGCTCAGAATATTGATAGCTTGGTTGATTATTCTCTTGTCTTTAAATCTATAGGTTGTCCCTCTCTCTTTTTTCCATGACGTTTATTCTTCCTTGTGGGTGGTCATTTGCCTTGTAGAGTTAACAAAATTTTGCATTTTTCTGTGTGTATTCCTGTTTTATTTTTAACATATTTCTCCGATTTTCATGTTTTTCTTTTTTAACAAATTAGTGATTGGGAACTACAGTTTTGATTCAGATTTGATTGGTAAGAGTTCTTCATAGTTGATGTGCTACACTTCTTATTTCTTCACATTAGGGAGCACATAATATCTGGTTGTCTCAAGTTTTATGTTCTTAAAATTAATCACTAGGTTCATTCACTTAAAATCCCCCTCGATGTGTTATGATTCTTAAACACTAATACATTTAGATGTACTGTTTTCTCTATGGTTTTGAGTGCCCACAGCATACTTTACTTATATAGCATTATAATAATTATTTTAAAGAAATAAAGCAATTAACAAGGATTAATGTACAAAAATGCTTATTATAGAATGTTTGGGGATAGAAGAAATTAGAAACACATTTAATATCAAGTAATAAAGGCACAAATTATGTGGTACTTGCATAAGATGGAATGTTTTGTAGGTATTAACATGCTTTCAAAAAATATTTAATAACATGGAAAATGTTCTTCATGTAATGCTACATCAAAAAGTGCTGAAGACACAGATTGTTCCTTAAAAAAGTACAAAAGCTTATCAAATGTAATTTCAAGAGCAAAGAAATAATATGTAATTTTAACTTCCTAGTGTTTCTGAGTGTCTGTAAATATACTAAATTTTAATTTAGGATAATGGATAATAAGAACCAATATTACTAAATATCAACAAACTGATTTGTAATTATATATGGCTGAATAAAGTTGTTTCTTTTGCCCTTTTCTCAGTAATTTGGTGCCAACAACAAAAGTAAAAGTTAATGAAAAATATTTTAAGTGCATCTTCAGTAAGAATAAAAAATACTTTTTAGCTCTCAAAAGAAGATTTTGTTAGCATAAGGAAATATGACCAAACTGAGGAAGAACTGTGAGATCATAAGATTAACAATACAGACCTCAATAACACAAAACAAAGTTCTAAAATTAGGTGACTATCCTTGTGTTTCCTGAATTAAAGTTTGGGAAAAGGAGCAGGTTTCTTCAGGAGAATTAATGAGTGCTAAGAAAACACATCGAAACCAAATTGTATGGATAAGGTTTTCTCGTATAGAATTGCTGGCATAACAACCAAGTGAGGACAACTCGAAATCCCCATAAGAATGACAAATAAATTCTGAAGGATCCAGAATATGTGCTATGAAGGTATTTTGAAAAAGTTATAAATATATAAACAGACATGAAAAAGTCTCTAAATCTTACCATCAAATAGAAAGCAAAATCCAAAACAATTCAGAATATTAGTCCAATGTTTATATTTCCATCAATTTGAATAGTTTACATTTAACAAATTTCATGAATTAAACGTATAGACAAAACATTCATATTATTTTTATTTTAAATTTTGTTTTGTTGAACACTGGTTAGTTTGAGCATTTCATTGTATCTATCACATTTTTTACATTTGCTTTCCTGAATTTCTTCTTCCTGGCATTTATTCAATATAATACTTACCTTCATTTTTTAATGAAATCTCTTGCCCCTATATTGATTATTTTGCATTGCAAAAGTTATTTCTCTATTTTGAGATTTGTTTAAACTTTTTGAAGCTTTTGGTGTTTAACCAAATCATTATGTCTGCTTTTATTGTGTAACTCAGAGTTTCAGTTATCTCCTGTATTATTTCAGTAATTTTATGCTCTATGTATTTAAGTCCTTATTCCATCTGAATTTTATTTTGATTTGTATTTTAAAATCTATATAAGGAGACCAACCATCTGCTAACTAAAATGTACATATGTATTTTGCATTATCATATCATGATATTTGTGCCCTACAGAAATCTCTGAATAAAGTATATTACTGTAGTTGAGGTGAGGGGCGGGGGGACAGTGTGTCCTTAAAGAGAATAACTTACCATCAAGAGAAGAGTAGGTCCTTCGAGAGAAAACAGAAACCTAACAGAAAATGTTAACTTGCTGGACAAGAGAAAACACATTTCAAGTTTCTCCTTAACCACTATTCTACAGAATGCCAAGCACTTGAGTGTATTCACTTTTGACAGTAGGGGATAGAGTGTATTAAATAATTTTGATACTCACTAGCTGATCCCATGAAGATGGATGGGCTGCTGCTTCGGTTGCTTTGGAAAACCATAAATATCTATTTAAAACTCAGTTTGTGAACATCTGTGGTTAAGTTAATCAAATATTTTATCAACGTTTCTTCATGCATTCTCAGTTCCATGAGGTGAAAACGTGCTTCATTTTTCCCCCCTCAGTCCACCATTCACCAGAGGAAAGTTCTCCTTCGTTTGCAGCATTATGTTTTTATCAGATCAAATGGTGGGCAATTATCAGCTTCATCTTGACTTGTGTCTTCAGAAATGTTGAAAGGAATCTGAAACTAGTAACTGATAAATAACTATGTCACTTTCTGGATTAAAAAAAAATCTTGTAATTTGTAAAAGTGACTGTTTCATGAAGTTACAATTTTCTGTAGATTGGGTTTTATTTTCCACCTTCTTTCACTTAACTGTTTTCTCATCACACCTAGTTTCTATTATTTTCTTCTGAATTCTGAGAAAAATTGAGTATGTTATGTATGCCGAGTATGTATTTCATTGCATTGATTTTCTAAGGAATATAACTTGCTGCTTACTGCTATCACAATGATTTTAAATTTGATAATTCTGTTTTTAATCAGGAATAATAATTTCTTTATAATCACTAGAATAATAAAGAGGCAATGATAGCTTTGAATCAGGTCGAAAATGGAGTGGTGGCTAGACTCTGGGTTTCTGGGGTTCTAGGTATGTCCCAACCACATCTGGGGCTTCCCATGTCTAGAGGTGCCTCAAGCAAGGAGGGCTTAGCTCACACTTGGAAGGCCCCTATTTACTTTGTCATGTTCCCCAGGGTGGGAGTCAGCTTGCTGAACGCCTTCCTGTTTGCACCAGAGAAAACATAAGAACCCAAGTTTTTGTCTATCCCCATCTCTGCGTCAGGTCCAAGCCCTTTTCCTAGAGATATGGTAACCATTCTTTATTCCATAACCCTCATTTGAAGCCACTTCTGACCTGCAATGAAGATGAATAAAGAAAACCTGGACCATTGTTCTACATCATGGACCACAGCTCAGATTTGGACTATTCTTGCACATGGACCAGTAAAACGTATAGGACCTTAAGCTCATGTTCTTTATTTGTATCAAATGATGACCAGTAGACTGATTTTGCATCACTTTTCTTGTAGCAGGAGATGAATTAAATAAATAACTTAGGTGAAAAAAGAAAAGGAGAGAAAAAAAGGTAAAGTTAAGAGGAAGACCATGTATCACTCCCTCTTTTCTTGTTGCCCTAGATTCCATCCTTCCAAGCAAGGAATCATAACATTTTTATACACACACACACACACACACACACATATAACATATACATGCACATATATATACACACGTTATTTATGTTTTGTGCAAATAAACATTCTGCACACTATATAAAAGACAAAAATCGATCAGTTACAATTAAAGTTCCCACTACTCAGCACTGTGCAAAGAGAAAATTGGAAATATCAGTTCGAGATTAGTTCTCACTTTGATGCAATGGTCTCAGCAGAGGTGGATCTAGAGGAAGTGTAAGGTGGCAGGTCTTCTATGATGAATGGCTTATTAGAGGAGAGTATGAATTGGTAATAAAAAACATGGGAGTTCAGTTCACAATACTGATATAATTTGTGAGGTGAAAATAGCTAAGAATTTTTCAAAAATAATGATAGACACCAAACCATAGATCAAGGACTCAGAGCAGTCCAAGTGGGATAAATAATAAAAAAACTTTCACCTGGCATGTTGTGTTCTAACTACAGAAAATCAAAGAAAAAATCTTGAAACACACACACAGAAAAACAACACCTTACCTATGAAGAAAGAAGTATAAGATTTATAGCAGACTTCTTGTCAACAACAATGCAAGCAAAAAGAGAGTGGAGAGAAATATTCAAAATGTTGAAATAAAGGAATCACCAAGCTAGAATTCTGTATTAAGGAAAATTGTTCCTCAAAAATGAAGGAGAAATAAAGACTTTCTCAAATGAACAAAAATGAGGAATTTTTCACCAGTAGATCTGCCTTTCAAAAAATGTTTAAAGAAGTTTAATTTTTTTAAAGTTTAGAGAAAGAAAATGATGCAGGTTAGAAACTGTGATCTATGTAAAGAAATGAAGAGCATTAGAGAGGGAACACATAAAGGTAAAATAAACCCTTTTATTTTTCTTTTTCTTACTTGATTTAATATAAGTGTTCAAACTAACAACAGCAACAATATATTGGATGAGTATAGCTTACTGATAAGTGAAATGAGTGACATCAATCTTAGAAGGGATGAATATGAAATATTTTAAGGTACCTACACACTCATAAAATAATATAGACCTATTTAGAAGTGGACTTGTAAATACATGTTGTAAATACATGTTGCCATCCTTAAGGCAACCACTAAAATCATTTTTTAAAAAGAAGTAAAACTGATTTGTTAAGAAATGAGAGAAAACAGAATCATATAAAATGCCTAATTAAACCAGATAAGGCAGAAAAGGGTAGAATATTAAAAAACAAGAAATAAGAAGTGCAATGAATAGAGAACAGTACAGAAAGGGGAGAGATTAATCCAACTATACACATAATCACTTTAAATGTGAATGGATTAAATGCAACTATAAAAATTAAAAACAGAAAATGACAGAGGGGATAAAAAAAACAACTGACTATATGTTGTCTGCAAGAAACCCACTTTAAGAAGAAAGACATAGATTATAAGTAAAGTGATGAAGAAAATATACCACACTAACACTAATGAAGGGAAAGCTGGAGTAGCTATATTAATGTCAGGCAAAGCAGACTTCAAACAAGGAAAATTATCAGGGATAGAGAGAGGCATTACATAACGATAAGGGGGTCAATTTTCTAAGAAGACTTAATCCTTAATGTGTATGTGCGTAACAGCAAAGTACCAAAATAAGTGAGGCAAAAACAGATAGAATGGCAAGATGAAATAAACAGCTCTATTATTATAGCTGGAGACCTCAACAGACCTCTATCAGTAATTGACAGATTCTGCTTACAGAAAATCAGTGAGCATACAGTTGAACTGAACCACCATCATTATCAACTGTATCTCATTGACATTTATAAAGTACTTATCCAACAGCAGAAGATTACAGTCATCCCTTGGTATCTGAGGGGGATTGGTCCCAGGAGCCCCTGCATATACCAAAATCTGCTGATGCTCAAGTCCCTCATATAAAATGTAGTAGTAAAATGAATGGATATTTCAATCCAAGTTGATTGAATCCACAGATGCGAAACCCAAGAATTTGAAGGGCTAATTAAAATCACAATAAATACATTAAACGTAAGATTTAATTTAGCTAAATAGACAATTATTATTATTTATTTATGACATACCCAATTTAACAGGACATAGAAAGTCTGAAGTATAAGTGACAGAAAGAATCTAAGGGGAGAATACTGATCAAAAAGAAATGGATTTAGTTATAATAATATCAGAAAAAGAAGTCAAAAATACTATAAGGGATTAAAAGATATTTACTATGATTAAATGTATGAATCATTAAGACCTAGTAACTCCAGCTTCTCAAGCTTCTATAAATATAGCAACTCAGTCTTCACAAGGGAAAATTGAAAATCCACAAACTGGGAAATGTTCTCACACTTCTTTCACTTAATGCTATGTCAAAAAATATTTATAGATATAGATAGGCAGATGACAGATAGATGAATGAATGGATGTGTGTGTGTGTGCACATGCACATGCATATGTGTATCTTATAAGAGTCTTGAATCAGCAACTGAATTATTGAATCTGACACTGACCTGGGGTAACATTCAGACACTTCAAAAACATCTAGATAAGTGGTCTGAGGTATCAATACCATCTATTAAACAGAAATGATACCCTCTCAAGTTGTTAGCATGAGAGATATGGAGGTCAGGTGATAAGCTGAGTTCTGACCCAAGCCCAACTCACAGTGTGCTCACTGGTTCATAATGAAATTTGTGGATATTTATCCCGTTCCTGATATATAAGTGGAAAAAACACAGTTAGTGACAGAACACCCCTTGTCTTGCTTTTCAAATTTGTGTAGGAAAGCCAAATGAAACTGAACTGAACTTGTCTCCCATTCCAACAAGCTTGAAATCAACAGCAATACTGCATTTCTGGAATTACTGAAGAGATGTGTATTATTGTCAAAGATATGAAAAATGTAGTAGTTGTGATTCCTAGATATCCCCATTTAATTTGCTTACATGGCTTTAGCACAACAGTGATGGATCATGGCACATAAACATGGACTCCTGTATATTTAACAGGTGGTAGCCTGATTTTGAATTGAAACTGCTATGTCTACATATGATACCCTGACTAAAAAAGCTTATCATAGACATTACCATTGGAGATTTAGGTGTGCATCTATTGGTTTGGAAAATAATAAATAAGTAAATTTTCAATCTCCATTAAGTGTGTGTCTATGTGTGTGTGTTTATATGGTAAGGACCAAGGACGATAGTTCCACCTTCACGGTTTTATATAAGTATTATATCAACTCTCTTGCTTTCTACATAATACTGTATATAGGGCATTTATGATCTCAATAATCCATAGAAGATACCAGTAATTTGTTATATTGATTACATCAGAGTGCTCATTTAACCCCTTTGGGCCCCCACGGGAGTGGAGGAAGACTGGACAGAGAGGGAGAAGGGGCCATTGAAGGTACAGTATTTACTATGGGATTTAACTCCTCAAAGGCCTCCCAGTAGCTTCAGATCTGCTCAAGAATCCTTCATGTCCTGCTGGTTTGCAGCGAGTGGCTCACAGCTTCAAGGCCTCCTGTGCCAGATGGAGAACTATTTCAAACATCCTGCCTCTACTTTGTACTGTAGCAATGCAGACAGGAGACCTGACCTCATTTTCAGGTTCTAAAGAGAAATTCTAAGTACCTGAAAGACTGAGGAACATGGTTGCTTTTATTTAAGATGTGGAGATAGAGAGCACATACCTGGACTTGGGCCTGCAGCAGCACCAAATTGCACCAAGAGTTCCCTTTATTTTCTCTCACATCTCTGTTTCTCCTTTTCTCTCTGCTGGATTAGCCACGGGGACTCCAAGTTCTTCATTGTGTGGTCCTGGTACCAAGATTCTCCTGGGAATTATAAAGCTATTCACCTTCTACATCGAGCACTTCTTATTTTTTCCCCAGCAACATAAGTCATCCTTAAGAGGGGTCAGGGTGCTAGCTCTTAAATATATTTTAGTCATCCCTTTGTACATTAAATTCTCTTTCTTGGAGACTGCTCCTGACATGGTGTTCACCGTGCTCTCAGCTGGCCTCCTGAAGTTCTGCCCTGCCTTCCCCACCAGGTATAGTTCAGGAGCTGCCTACCTCAGGGTGATAGGTTATCTTCTAGTTGCTTTCTTCCTTTCCGTTTTACATTTAGAGAGTATAATTGGAATACATAAACTTCTCTGTGACCACAGCTTTATTTGCAACCCACAGGTTTTGTTATGGCATATTTTCATTATCATTCAATTAATAAAATTCTAATTCCCATTGCGACTTTATCTTTGACCTACATAATGATCAGAAGTATGTTTTTAATATCCAACTATTTGGTAAAATATTGGTTATACAGGTTTATATTTCTTGCTTATTCAGAGCCTTGTTTTATAACCAGAATATAGTCAATTTTATAAATGTGCCATGTGCACCTAAAAATTTCTGCATAATATATATATTCCATCATTGTCGGTGCAGTGTTTTATGTAAATTTAGGCCAAAGTTTTTAATGATGGTATTCAGATCTTCTATAATCTGCTGATTTGTTGTTGTGGTTCTATGTTACTGATCTAGGTAATTTAGATTTTTCTATTTCTACTTAGATTTTTGGAATTTCCCTTCATATATTGCATTGAAGTTTAGACTTATAATATATTCCTTGTAAAGTAACAGTGGGTTTTATTATCCTGCCTTATCGCCAGTGATACTTTTTGCTTTCAAATCTATGTTAACATTAAAAAATCTTCTTCAATTTTACTTATTGTTGTTATGACATAATTTTTGAATCCTTTCATTTTCAATCTGACTCGTCTCTTGTAGGTGGCATAGAATTAGGTTTTTGGTTTGTTTCAATAATCCTTGTCCTTTAATTTCAGTATTTACAGTTAATGTATTTTCTTATAGACCGTTTACTCCTTGTTTACTATTTGTCCCACCTTGTTATGTTCCTTTTGCTCTTCTTTCTTCCTTTGAGATTTCTTCAAATTCCATTTTCCCTTGTATTAGCTTGTTATTTTTACATAAGTAGCAGTTACACATGTACCATGACTTATTAGCTCTTTTACTTCTTCTCAAGCAATGCTGAAATCTTAAATTTCTTTTACTACTTTTTCCTCTTCCTTTTGTTTTAATGCATTCTAATGTTTGATATATTTTATTATTACTCTTTTTTGCTGTTAGATTTTATTTAGGTTTATCCACTTATTTATCCTTTCTGTTATACATAATTCTTTATAAAGTCCTTATTTTCATCTGTGATAATCTTCCTTCTGCCTGCAGGTCTCCCTTTAGAATTTAATTCAGTCAGTTCTGATGAGAACATATTTTCTAAATTTTGTTTGTCTGCAAATTTCCTTATTTCATCTTTCCTTCCAAACAACATTTTCTCTGCCTCTAGAATTCCCAATGCGCAGTTCTTTTCTTTAGCACTTAAAAATGTTATTCCATTATTTTCTAGTATCCAGTCAGTTTTGCTGAGAAGTAAACTGTAATCTCAATCCTATTGTTCCTTTGAAAGTAATCTCTCTCTTTTTCCTCGGGCTGCTTTGAAGATGTCATGTTTTTCTTTGCTGTTCATGAATTGTACTGTGGTGATCTTAGGTGTGGTTTTCTTTGTATTTGTTCTTGTTGCTTTTTTTTAGTGCTTATTGAATTTAAGGCTCCATATATTCTTTTTAGTTTTAGAGAACTCTCAGCTGTTAATATTGTTTTCATCCCAATCTCTCTCTCCTTTTTTCTTTGGACTCCAGTTTACACATATGATAAAAATGTTTATTGTGGCCCATATGTCTCAAATGCGTTTTTGTGTACTTTTTATTCTTTTCGTTTCCCATGCTTTAGTCTTAATATTGTCACTACTCTATCTTCCAGTTCACTTACCTCTCTTTACCTGTGTCCAATCCACTACCGGGTTTTAAATTTCGTATAATTTTTAATTCTATCAGTTCAACTTCAATCAGTTTATAGTTTCTAGTTGTCAAGTTAAATTCTTCACCTTGTCATCTATTTTCTTGAACTTGATAATATTTACCAAAATATGTATGAACTTGAACGTTTAGGTCATCTACGATTCTGATTCTTTTTTGTTTTTTATTCTAATTCTCCTTTTCTTGGTAGTCTTGGTGGTTCTTCAGTGAATACCAGACTTGGGATATGACAAGTTGTAGAGAATCTGAATGACATTACAGTTGTCCTTTGAACAACCTGGGTTTGAACTGCACAGATCCACTTATGCATGGATTTTTTTTCAATAAGTAATACAGTACTACACGATCTGTGGTTGGTTGAATCCTCAGATTCAGAACCACAGATAAGAAGGGCCGACCATAAAGTTATATGGGGATTTTTGACTGCACAGGGAGTCAGCGTCTCTAACCCCTACATTGTTCCAGGGTCAACTGTATTTTCTTGAGGAGAGAATTTCCTATTCTTAGGTAGGGAGCAGAGGGGAAGATCACCTCAGTCACTGGACCAACTTCATACTCATTTTCCTTCTTTATGAGGTTCAATGTAGATGTTGCATCAACCTTCCTAACACGTAGACACACAGACACACACAGACACACAGACACACACACACACAGACACACACACACACACACACACATATGTAGAGACTTCAAATGTCCTAATTCATATCATTAGTTTTCCATTGGGCCACAAATCTTTCATAGGTTCTGAACCCCAATTTCGTCTCTTCAGCATTATGAGCCAACTAAGTCTTTGCTTTGACTTCAGTTAGCTTTTGTTTGACTTCTTAGCATCTTGTCTTGTCTACCTATTATACATGGAAAATACTGCAAGGGAACACTGTTGCTGAATCCAGCTCCGTTCTCTGAATCTTTACTCTCTCTGTGATTTTGGTCCTTAAAATTCTAGCTGCCTTATTATTTCTCAATTCCAACTCTGGTTTCCTTAGTCCTATGACATTGTCCTAAGACCTACTGGCTTTTCTACCTCTTAGGAGCCACATTTGGTTTCTCAGACTTTTGCTCTTCATCAGTAGTTTCTAAATAACTGGGCTAGAAACGCATGTGCAGAATATTGTTCTCACTTCAGTGAGTTTCTCTGTTTTACTTTTCTAGGTCATGGCTACCTCAGTAGCTTTGTAACACTCACAGTCAAATGTTTCGTATGATTTATCTGGCCTTTCTAGTTCTGGGGTAAACATTTTCATACCTTCCAATCCAATTTAAGTAATGTATTGTTTTTACAGTGCATTAGTGGAAATTAAATGGTAAATTCAGTCAGTCATTTCATACATCAAAAAGGAAAATCAGTCAACACAACTGTCTGACTGAAATGAATGAAGAAAACAATTCAAGGTAAACAACTGTCCCAGTAGACTTGTATAAATACAGTAGTGGTGTCATGTGCAGAATTAATCTTTCCTCACCCTTAACTGCAGAACACTCTGCCAGCCAATTCAGTCACTCAAATGATACTGAATTATAATATTCCAGTTTCATTTACTCTCAGTTACTGGTGACTGCCCTTCCTTCTCCTTCATCTGTCCATCAGTGGAGAATGTCAGAGCAGGAGAATAGTAATATTGGCATATTGTAATGCACTGTCTTGAATTCTACAGCTTCAAAATTCTTAGGCTAACTCAATGATCTTAAAGAGTCTGGTGCAGAAAGGATATGTGAATTAAATCCCAGACCACTGGCTGACCCTTCCAGCACTAACATCCCTTATTCCTGGTTCTAATATATCACAGAATACTCAAGAGGAAAGTTTTGAGTGGTCAGCAGAAATATGGCTCCAAAGCAGGCACATGGAAAAGAAATGTTGTCATCTGTGAACCACTTTAAAGTTGACTTGTCTTTTACTCATAAACCAGATTCAGTGTGAATTCTGTTCTGCTAAATGTTAGAGAATCTGTTGGAGGAGCGTGGGCAATTCTTTTGAATTTTTTACTATCTAACTTTTTGGTTTTTTAACATCTTTATTGGAGTATAATTGCTTTACAGTGCTGTGTTAGTTTCTGCTTATAACAAAGTGAATCAGCTATACATATACATATATCCCCATATCTCTTCCCTCTTGCGTCTCCCTCCCTCCCACCCTCCCTATCCCACCCCTCTAGGTGGTCACAGAGCACGGAGCTGATCTCCCTGTGCTATGTGGCTGCTTCCCACTAGTATCTATTTTACATTTGGTAGTGTATATATGTCCAAGCCACTCTGTCACTTCATCCCAGCTTACCCTTCCCCCTCCCTGTGTCCTCAAGTCCATTCTCTATGTCTGTGTCTTTATTCCTGTCCTGCCCCTAGGTTCTTCAGAACAATTTTTTTTTTTTTAGATTCCATATATCTGCGTTAGCGTACGGTATTTGTTTTTCTCTTTCTGACTTATTTCACTCTGTATGACAGTCTCTAGGCCCATCCACCTCACTGCAAATAACTCAATTTCATTTCTTTTTATGGCTGAGTAATATTCCATTGTATATATGTGCCACATCTTCTTCATCATTCATCTGTCGATGGACACTTAGGTTGCTTCCATGTCCTGGCGATTATAAATAGTGCTGCAGTGAACATGGTGGTACATGTCTCTTTTCGAATTATGGGATTTTTAGGGTATATGCCCAGTAGTGGGATTGCTGGGTCGTATGGTAGTTTTTTAGGGAACCTCCATACTGTACTCCATAGTGGCTGTATCAATGTACATTCCCACCAACAGTGCAAGAGGGTTCCCTTTTCTCCACACCCTCTGCAGCATTTATTGTTTGTAGATTTTTTAATGATGGCCATTCTGACTGGTCACACAAAAAACTTTGGCATGGTGTTCATCATCTAGCTAATCCTAACATGCAGACATTTATGAAAGTAAAGTCAGGTCTTTGCCAGAGTGGGTTGCGTATTTGGGCAACTGGGTCAAATCAAGAAGGGCAAATGTAGGCTGCCAGAGTAAATAAGGAGAGGAAAAACAAAAAGAGCGAGACATATCATTCATCAGTGATTTCCCCCCCAATATTCTTAGCCTCCACCTATCTCCATCTTACTGGTAACACAGGAAATAGACTGAAGAATCAGGTAAAAGGTCTCTACAGAAACTGAGGTAATATAGAAAATAAAAAAATAAAACGTAAAATTGTAAATTTTCTTCCTAGGGATAATTGAGATGATACTTCAATAATAACATAAGATCAGGTGAAGTCTAAAGAAATTTTAGAAAACCCGGATAAAGTAAGAAAACATCTCTTCGCCAGCATCCGAATGTTAGACACACACCGAGACATGTGGGCCAAGTTCTGGAGAGAAGGGAAACACAGACGCAAGCTTGACATTTGGTGCAGCTTTTCTCCTTGGGGCATTTGCTGATTCAACTCATACAGCCTAGGAGCTGAAAAGCCAAGGAGTTCAAAAGACTAACCACAGAAGCCAAACGGCAAGAGCTCAAGCTAAAGGCAACAACTAATGGAATGACAAGCTACACGTATCCTTAGTCTCACAGGGCTGGGGGAATCATTGCATTTAAAGCCTAACAAATACAAGGGTAGTTGGGAATAGGGAGAATCTGAACGTTCACATGGTAATCCCAAAGGGCAACACCCGTAGAGGAAGGACAAGACAGAAAAAGAGCAACCTTCACACAGAGTGTAAAACGGCTTTGAATGAGCTCAAACTGAGAATGGACTAAGATTTCCAGTCCCTATAGTAACTGTCTGCCATGGGCAAAAGGAAATCTTTTCAAGAGAACGATAACAACATCCTGAATGTGGAGGTATCTTTATAGTTTCCTAAAATAAGTTAAGCCCAATTTTAATAAAAAATAATTGGACATACCAGGAAAAAGACTAAATGATCAAAAGATCAAAAAAAAAAGAAAGAAAGAAGGAAAAAAGAAAATATAAATAGACACAGGAGGACAAGAGTGAGTAGGCCTTGGTTAAAAAACAAAACAACTATGATTAAACAAAGAAAATAGACACACGGCAAATAAGCATATGAAAAGATGCTACACATTCCACGTCATCAGGGAATTTTAAATTAGAACAATAATGAGATACCACTACACACCTATTCAAATGTCTAAAATCCAAATAGTGAAATACCAAAGTTGTTGACGATGCAGAACAACTGGAACTCTCATTTGTTGCTAGGAGGATACTTGGCAATTTCTTACAAAACTAAACATACCTTTACCATACAGTGATCTAGTAATCATGCTATTTGGTATTTACCCATAGGAACTGAAAAGTTACATCCACATAAAAACCTGCACGTGGATGTTTATAACAGCTTCTTTCATAATTGCCAAAACTTGAAATCAACCAAGATGGTTTTCAATAGGTGAACGGATAAACGAACTATGGTATATCGGTACAAAGGAATAGCGTGCAGCAATAAAGAGAAAAGGCTATGTAGCCATGAAAAGACATGGATGCAGCTTAAATGCATATTGCTAAGTGAAAAAAAGCCAATCTGCAAAGGCTACATGCATATTATATGATTGCAGCTATATGAAATTTAGGAAAAGGCAAAAGTGTGGAGACAGTCAAAAGATCAGTGGTTGCCAGAGGTTGTGGGGAGGGAGAAAAGGATGGGTGAAGCCCGGAATTTTAAAGGCAGAGAAACTCCTGTGTATGGTTCTGTAATGGTGGATACAGGCTATTGCACATTTGTCAAAAATCATATAATGTACAAAACAAAGAGTGAAGTCTAAAGTAAACCATGGACATTAGTTAGTAATAATGTGTCAATATTGGTTCATTAACTATAACAAATGTATTACGCTAATGTAAGATATTAATAATAGGGGAAACTGGGTAGAGAGGTAAGGAGGTATGAGAACTCTGTCCTTTCTGCTTAATTCTTCTGTAAACCAGAAACGGCTCCGAAATAGTCTGTTAATTTAAAAAACAAATCTAGACCTGCATACAAAACTTGCACGTAAATCCAACCACAGCAGCATTATTCATAAGAGCCCCAAAGTGGAAATACCCCAAGTGGCCATTTACTGTGAATGGATAGATGAAACATAGTAATATCTACACCATGGAATATTATTCAGCCATAAAAAGAAATCAAGTACTGATGCATGCTACAACATGGATGAACCTTGAAAACATGCTAAGTAATTGTATGATTCCATTTGTATGCAATGTCCAGTCTAGACAAATCTGTAGAGACAAAGTATATTAGTGGCTGCCTAGGGTTTGGAGAAATGGGGGAGTGAGTGACCTATAATAGATTCTGTTTCTTTTGGGGGGTGGATGAAAGTTCTAAAATTGATTGTGGTGGTAGATGCATAACACATTAAATTGTACACTTTAAATAATATGGAAAGTAAATTATATCTCAATGAAACTATTATTTAAAATTATGATTAATGTGTTAAAAAAAGGACAACATGTACAATTTAAGCAAAAATTGTCTGTGAAATGCAACCAAAAGAAACTTCTAGAATTAAAAATGCTGAAATTAAGCACTCAGAAGATCGGTTGAACAGTACTTTAGTCAAAACAAAAGAAAGGATTACAAATGTCAATGAAAAAATAACTACACTAAAATGTGGAGGGAAAATGACAGAAAACAGAGAAATAAGTACTTAAGACATATAGAGTATATATAAAACACTGTGTCTAGCCAGCCCCAAGTCACACAGCCTAGGGAGGAGACACACAGCCTACCTGAATCACAAGGACTTCTCCAAAGGAAAAATGAGGTTCTGATGCCAGAAGTGGATGGAATGAATTGCAAAGAAAAAGAACAATGGTAAAGTATAATCTAGATATCCATCGGTAAATACATAGGTTCCCTGGGGTTGTGATCTGGTACAAACACTAAAAAAAAAAAAGATAAGACTCATAGTAGAGGCTGCTAGATTCTGCTGAGGAAAATGTCCAGGGAGGGAAGAGTTGATTTATTTCATTATTTTTTTAGAGTCCACATATAAGTGACATCATGCACTATCTGTCTTTGTCTTATTTCACTTAGCATAGTGTCCTCCAGTTTTATCTATGCTGACTTAAATGATAGGATTTTCTTCTTTTTTAAGGCTGAATAATATTCCATTGTGTATATATATACCATATTTCCTTTATCCATTAATCTACCATGGACACTTTGGTTGTTTCCATACCTTGGCTCTTGTGAATAATGCTACAATGAACATGGGAGTACAGATATCTCTTCTAATAATGATGATGTTTCCTTTAGATATATACTCAGAAGTGGGAGTGAGGAAGAACTTATGACACAAATCAACCATGTGTAAAAGATGTTGTAGGAATGAAAAAGTCTGAACACCTAGGAAGAGTGTGGAGTATTTGGAAAGGTCATTGTTCAAGGTCATACATAGTTTAAAATTATGACATTTCAGTGAGCCTGTGTGCATGAAGGCTTGCTTACATTTTGGGATTTGAATATAGTGCAAAGAAGTGTTGCTAAATATTCGATCAACATCAAAAACAGGGTGGAAATGTTTTTTCTTTTATTATGAAACTGCAGGAAAGGCAAGCCTAGAATTCTAGGCCCACTAGAATCTTCCCTGATGATAGTGCTAATTTAGGAGAAGAAGAAGGATCCAAGGCCATAGAACAATTTTGAAAGCAAAATAAGACTGCTGAGTCTTCACCCAGTGTATGAGATTAAGTTTTAATGGCATATGATGAAGTAGCCATGACACAGCCGGCAGAGCTCGTTGAGTTGTTGAAAATGGCTCTTGAAGCTACACGAAATGAACAGTAGACATAGAAAAAGAACAAGGTAAATCCCAAAGAGTGGAAGGACAAAATTAATCAAGAGAAAAGTCAAAAATAGAGAAGAAAAGCAGTAAACTTGACAAATAAAACCAAAAGCTTGTTCTTTAGAAAGACCAATAAAATAAGCAATATTTGGCAAATATGATAGTGATGGGACTAGCTATAAAGCAGAGGTTTTTTTTTTAAATTACAAAAGAATACCATGGTACCTTTATACCAACACATTTGAAAATCTGGACAAAATGGCTGATTATTGATTAGTTATGTGCAGCCATTATTTACTCCTGTTTTGAGTAGAGAATACAAGTAGCTTTATGAAAATAGAAAATATAATCAAAGATATACACCTTAGAAAGACATCAGTTATTTTCCAATGTATTAAAAAATTAGAAGAGTCCTAATACAAAAATCAGATATGGAAAACAAACAAGAAAACAAATCAAACAGGTGGCCTAGAAATAGAGCTGTATACAGATAGAAAGTTGGCACATGAAAGAGATGGAATCATAGTCCAATGGAGGAAGTTGAATTACAGCTTTTGGGGAAACAGTCTCATTTTCAAAAGAGATATGAGACTGGATCTTAACCTAGTGATATCACTTATGTTGTACCCAGTCCTATATAGCTCCCCTAATCTTCACAAAAAAATCCACAAGGCATAAACTATTATCCTCATTTTACAGGTGGAAAAACTGAGGTATGAGAGATAAAATGACTAGCCTAAGAAGTACATGGTGGAGCTGGAACTTAAACCCCACAGAAATCATTCTATTAACCATTATGTTATATAATTCCACCTAATGTACAAAACTAAAATACAATAGTTTTAATATTTAAATGTGAAAAATAAAATCTAGAGAGAGTAAAAGAAATTGCAAGGGAATATATTTGTGATTTCAGGGTAAGAGATGAAATAGATCTTTGAAAAATAAAGATGCATACATTGTATGAAGCAAAGGTGATGAATTTAACTATATTAAAATTATAAATTTATTAATATAAAAAATCTGATTTTAAAAAATGGGCAGAAGAGCTGAATAGACATTTTTCCAAAGAAAACATACAGATGGCCAACAGGCACATGAAAAGATACTCAACATCACTAGCCATCAGGGAAATGAAAATCAAAACAACAATGAGAGATCACCTCACACATGTCAGAATGGCTATCATAAAAAAGAACAAAACTAACAAGCCTTGGCGAGGATGTGGAGAAAAGGGAACCCTGGTACACTGTTGGTGGGAATGTTAACTGATGTAGCCACTAGAGGGGTGGGATAGGGAGGGTGCAAAGGAGACACAAGAGGAAGAAGATATGGGGACATATGTATATGTATAGCTGACTCACTTTGTTATAAAGCAGAAACTAACACACCATTGTAAAGCAACTATACTCCAAAGAAGATGTTAATAAAAACAAAAACAGGGGCTTCCATGGTGGCGCAGTGGTTGAGAGTCCGCCTGCCGATGCAGGGGACACGGGTTCGTGCCCCGCTCCGGGAGAATCCCACATACCGCGGAGCGGCTGGGCCCGTGAGCCATGGCCGCTGGGCCTGCGCGCCCGGAGCCTGTGCTCCGCAGCGGAGGGGCCACAACAGTGAGAGGCCCGCGTACCACAAAAAAAAAAACAACAAAAAACAAAAACAGAACCACCATATAATCCAGTAATTCCACTCCTGGGTACATATCTGAAGAATACAGAAACACTGATTTGAAAAGATGCATGTACCCACATCCAGTGTTTATAACAGCATTGTTTACAATAGCCAAGATATGGAAGCAACCTAAGTGTCCATCAACAGATGAATGAACAAAGAATACGTGCCATATATACACAATGGAACACTGCTCAGCCATAAAAAATGATTAAATTGTGCCATTTGCAACAACATAGATGGACCTGGAGGGTATTATGCTTAGTGAAATAAGTCAGACAAAGACAAATACTGTAATGATATCACTTATAAGTAGAATCTAAAAAATAAGACAAATGAATGAATACAACAAAACAGAAACAGATTCACAGATATAGAAAACAATCTAGTGGTTACCAGTGGGGAGAGGGAAGCAAGAGGGGCAAGATACAGACTGGGAATTAGGAAGTGCAGACAACTATGTATAAAATAAACGAGATACAAGGATATATTGTAGGGCATGGGGAATATAGCCAATATTTTATAATAACTTTCAATGGAGCATAATCTATAAAAATATTGAATCACCATGTTGTACACCTGAAATTAACATAACATTGTAAATCAATTATACTTTAATAAAAAAATTAGAATTTTATGTACAATAAAGGATACCAAAGTCAGACTGAAAAACAGTTGATGGGTAGAGGACATATACATTATCTAAAACCCAATAAAGGACTCAACATCTGAATGCAAAAACTTCTACATCTCTAAAGACACAGAATACTCAGTAGAAAAATGAGCGAAGGTCATGATAGGCAATTCATAGAATGGAAAACATGAATAGCAAGAAAGTATATGAAGACCTAACTTTTCTACAATCAGAGCAATGCAGAATTAAAACACCTTACTTCCTATGAATCCACACATGCCAAATTTCCAGAAGTTAAAATGCAAATTATGCCGTGGAGCAACTACGCCTGCGCATCACAACTACTGAGCCTGCGCTCTAGAGCCTGGGAGCCACAACTACTGAGCCTGCGTGCCTAGAGCCTGTGCTCCGCAACAAGAGAAGCCACTGCAATGAGAAGCCTGCGCACCGCAACGAAGAGTAGACCCCTCTCGCTGCAACTAGAGAGAGCCTGAGTGTAGCAACGAAGACCCAATGCAGCCAAAAATAAATTAATTAATTAATTTTTAAAAATGCAGATTAACAGCGTGTGGTGACAAAGGATATGGCAAGAGAGAAATTCCAAGTATTGCTGGTGAGGGGAAAATGGTACAGCTATTCTGGGGAGGAATCTGTGAAATAAGGCATATATATGACTTCTACCTCAGCCATTCCACGGCTGCACTGTTACTCTGCACTGTTACTCAAGGGGACATGTGGAAAGAGTGTATTAATGCTTTATGGTGGACATAAAGTGTTGAAAATAGCCTAAGTATGTATCACCAGGGTAATGGATAAGCAAAACATGGTATTAACATATGGTGGAATATTAAGACAGTGGCCAGAAGCAATCATTTCCATGGAGCAACACAGACAAATTTTAAAACAATAATTTTGTGTAGAAAAAATAAAAGAATAGGATGTGATTTTTAGTCGATACTACTTTTGCAAAAATTAGAAAATACAAAACAATTTGGTGTTTCAAATATATACACATGTTTAAAATAACTATGAAAGGTGAGTTGGGAAATTACATATTAAATGGCCCAAATGGTGCTATATAGGGGAAAATAAAGGAAATAAATCTGGCAGAGGAACGTCGGGGCCAAAACCAATCTTAAAAGTATTAGAAAATAGAGTGACCGTACACACTGATGATAGAGTAACGTGAACTGAGGCATATGGTCCCTTTTGAGTAAATGCCTTAAATACAAACTAAAAAAATAATGTCATAAGATTTACAAGCACTATAAAAATATTTAGCATTATTGCAGTAGATAGTAGAAATATATAACCTTTCAACTTAAATAAAAACAAGACTGATGAAATATCATCTTTGTTCCCATGTCATCCATGCTAAGGAAGAAATAATAAATCAGCTTTTAAGATAGAATTTTTTACAATGAGATAAAAAAACGAACAAAAAGAAACCCTAACTGTTTATCCCATGAAGGGAGAAAAAAACAATTTGAAAAGTCAGAGTAGAACTCTCTGAGGATAATATTTAACATCAATTTTTTTAAAACAGAATTTTAAGAAGCTGGTTTTGAATTGTTTATAGAGTTTCTAATTAGCATGCTGAGGAAATACAGGGTCCATCTTAATCCAGAAGCAAATAAAAAGCTGGTGCGCTGGTGTGTATGTGTGTGTGTGTGTGTGTGCACATTTGCTGTGTGTTTTCAATAAACTCAAGAGTACATAAGGGTGTATGTTATTACATTGTAACAATTCTTGAGCAAGTCTAACTGAAGGTCAGTAGCAAACAAGTAGATGCCGCTTGGGTGGCCCCCCAAACTCTCAGGTAATGCGCAGATCTGGCTTGGCAATCACGTTCTGCTTTTAGATATAATGCATTTTTATGTTCTTGTTAGCATTGAAAGACTAACTTGAATGTTTTGCAACTGATGAAATGGACAACAGAGCAGTAACCTAGAGTTTACAAGTATTTGGGGCAGTAAAACTTTAGTTCTAGGTTTAACTTGGATTTTAGTCCTAATTTAACTTGGACTTTCTACAACGCATTTTTTTCCTATAAACTGGAGGTATACACCACCATAATCCTAAAAAACCTGTGACTTTGGGCTTCAGGGGTCTAAGCCTTCTCTCTAAGTGACTGAAAGGTACAACTGGATATTAGACCTGTCCAAAAATTGTCCTTTTCTGTCCTCATATACAAGGGTTCAGCTTGATTTTTGGATAGCTGTCATTTAAAAAAAAAAAAATGTGCAAAGAGCTAATGCCTTTTGCTACAAGACAAAACAATCTCTCCTGGACATGCAGTAATAGGAGGCAATGCCATGTGTTGGAAGCATGCACATATTTTATGATAGATATTAATCTGGAGGTTAACAGCTAGGTGCTCTGGTTGAAGTAGTTTATTTCAAACATACATATAATGTTAACCCACTTTGTAACAAAGCCTTCAACATTTCGTATGCAAATTCGTTTTTCTTTCTAGTTTAAGCCCAAGGAAATCCCTATAAGTCTTGTCTCCAAAGAGAAAATATAAAGAATTCATAAGATTAAAGAGTTCTTATCAATTGTATAAAAAACTAGAAATGTACTAACTAGACAAAAATGTAGACGTCTAAGAGAACGTCCAACAAATAGAAAAGTAGAGGACTGCACTGAGATTGCAATCCTGAGAAAAATACATTATTTCTAAATGAAAAAGTAAAAGGAGATAGTATAAGTTAAAGCCAGAAGAAAAATTTTAAACCTACAAAAATACGAGTCAATACAAAGTTAAAAACCCATTAATTTTACTATATACCCAAAAGATTCACAAAAGATCTCATGAATATCACAAATTAAAATAAAACAAAAGCCAGAAATATTGTTTTCCCCAAACTGTACTACCACCTGCTTATTGCTTCAGTGGTAAGAAGAAAAATTATCTTCAAATAGTTAAATTGTATACCTACTTATATTTTAACTCTTAGGTGGATCTTGTTATATAATATATATGATCTCTAAAGAAAACTTGTTGATTGTTTATTTTGGCATCTGTTAGGAAATTCCTATTTAATTAGATAAATCTCCTTAGATAACTCTTAAATAAAAATAGATGCAAATATAGTATATTTCATATCATTCATTTTAGACCTCTAAGAGTTGGAAAAGCTCAACCTGGAGAAGAAACTAGTTTTACTGAGGGAAGAAACTACTTTCCAGTTTAGAAGAGGAGGGATTATCCCATTTCTGTAGAGGAAGCAATCAGGAAGATACAAAAAGAATGATCCTTGCCCAGCGCTAAGGCCAGAACTACTGTGAATATTGTACCAGATGTTGTAAAAACAGCCACTGTGCTGGCACTCACAGGCCCGGGTCATGGTGTGTTCAACAATAAAACTTTGTTCCAAAGGATGGAACTCCTTTGGGCCAAAAAGCTTTCACCTGCATTATTCCATTAACCTCACTGTTTTGTTATGGGAAATGTGTTTATTTTTTGAAATGACATTGAAATATATCCTTAAAAGAACACTTTAGGTCTCAACAAGATTCTCTTCTCTTTCAGCCAACACATTACCTTTTAGAAATCAACAGTCTACTTCTTTCTTTAAATCATCACATTTCAAAGCTGTAGCAGCTAATAAATGTTAATATAATTTTTCCAAAACTGCAATCTCCCTAAATTTCTATGCTGTCTTCTTTATCCTGTCTTTTCAAGGTAAAGGTATCTTTCCAGTTTTCTTAGCATTATCAGGATTATGGATTTTGTTCATTGTTAAAGTTCGTTATTTATGGACGTAAGTTAATGTAAATGCAAAAATATCTTGTATTATTCACAAGCTGGCTGACTTAAATCACTCGCTCTTAAAGCAACTTTACTGCTCTCCAATCTGTTCAAATGCACGGAAATATAAATTCAGGATGATGTGGCTTTTCTGCGATGCTTTCTTTTCAGGCTGCAGTCTACATGACAGCGTTATATTTTATCCTTCCTGCTGTTGTTGTTCAATCTATAAAATCTCTCTTGAAGACCCCCAAAACAGCTTGTAACTTACTTTTACTTTTGGTGATTCACTGTTTTCAAATTGCCATCTCTGACCATATCCCCCTTCCAGGGGAATTTATGCAGACTCTTTTTTTTTTTTCTTCTACATACTGATTTACGCTAACCTGAGCAATTTACCACTTCTACATCCATGTAGTAGCTCAAATAAAATGAGTTCCTGTGTTAATCCCACAGTAAACCTCGGTAATGCTCACATCACAGGAGTTGTAAACGTTTGTTAACAGAAAAAGAATGTTTTTCCCAAAATAGCTACATAACTCTTAAGACTACTCAAATTCCTAAATAATCCTTTTTACAAGACTCCCGCCAACTTTATTTTGATACATTAAACATGTGAAGCCTATTTTAAAAGGTATTTAACAGTGACTTCATCAAAACAGCTTCCTAGTTTTTCTCATAATGTCTTTTTTCTAAAGTTTTCAAACTGTTTTTAAGCCAACTTGAATAGTGATGAATGTGAGCCGCTATCAAAACGCTTAAGAAGCATTCTGCCAGACAAGATGGGCAAAAATGTTCTAGATCTGCTCAATCTGACACTAGAGGTCATGCAACTTGAAAAAATGAAATAACTATTTCCAACACTCATTGAGCCCTTCATTTTAAAAATAACTTCAGGGCTATTTCCACACTCTACATTTAATAATACAATTTTTTAAAAAGGATGTTAGGCTCGGTGAAATCAGAAACTGATCTGCCCCTTAAAGCTGGTGAGTCTATTCTTAATGGGCCTCTGGTAGATTTGGGATACTGACGATAGCAGTTTCATTTAAGAACTTCACTAAAAAGAATGACATCCGAAAAGGACTGCTGGGGAAGACAGGGAAGAGAAGACCGGAGTCTCCTGAGAAGAAAAAGAGAAACGATTTAAATAAAGTCGCTAAGGAGGAAGGAGGTGGTGAGACGCGTAGACAGAAGAGCGAGAAAGAAGATTTAACGAAGAAGTGAAATGGAGCGCAGAGGAAGGCAGACGCTAATGAGGAAACAAATGGGAAAAGGTAGTGTTTTCAAACAGGCATGCACCAGGAAGGGACGAGTTACGGCCTGGAGTAGCCCCAGTGCTTTCAGGTGAAAGAGATGCTCGCAGAGAACAGGGACAAGCAGTTTACTTCCAGGCTTTGGAGCAAACAAATTCCCTGCCCCGAGCCTCTCCCAGCCTCGGCCGAGCGCGGAGGCGGCGGCTGGGGAAGGGGCCTAGCCAGGAGCCAGGCCCGGCGTCCCTCTCCTCTGGGCTCCGCGGCCGAGGGAAAGAGGCGAGGATTAAGCGGGGAGAGGTCCCGGCCGCAGCTCGGCGGCACCCCGAAAACGGTCCGGGGCCTCGGCGGTGCCCGCGAGCCGTTCCCCCTGCGGCGGGGCGCCCAGCGGCCTTACCTGGGGCGAGGGAGGGAGGCGAGGTCTAGGGCGTCCGCTCGCGTCCGCCGCAGAACCCCTCTGCTGCACTCAGCCCAGGCTTCCAAAGGAGGCGCGACCCTGGCTCAGCCGCCGCTTCCCCCTCGGGGTCTTGGCCACCGCCTCCGCCGCCTCCGGGGCTGTTTACACTGTTGGGCCCCACACGCCGCCGCCGCTGCCGCCTTCTCTCCACCCTAGCGCCGTTGCCGATTCGGCCGCCGCCACCTCCTCCGCCGCAGCCTCGTCTCTCTGGAGCATCTTCCAGCCACCGAACCCTGAGAAACAGAGACTCCAGCCGCGCCGGCAGGAAACTCCCTCGCAACTACTAGGGGGACGAAGCGGTCAGAACACCGGCGGCTTTTCCGCCATTGAGCAGCAGCCGCTCCGCTCCTTCTGCCTATGCAGACTCTTAACCCATAATTGCTTTACTCTTTACCTCTATTTCTGGGTTCTTAAATTAACTGTTACATCAGTGTTCTTCATTACTCAAATTATTTTTTCTTAGGAACTTTTCCTGGAAGTAAGTTCATGCTATTTTTGACAAGCAAACATTTGACTTCTGAAAGAATTCTTACAGAAATGGGTTTATATCCCAAATGCACCACCAAAAATCTTTGTGACCTTGCATAAACGTCCCTTACCATTTCAGGTGCTATCTTTGCTTGACTCCAAAGTGAACTGATTAAAACTATGAGCATCTAGCTGTTATGTACTTTTGTCTCAGTTTGGTCAATGAAACTCTCAAAAATCCATCAGATTTTCATTATTTTTATCATTAGCCTGTTTGTATAAAATAAGTTACCATTTATGGAGCCAGTGTTCTCCTTTATTCCGGCATCCAATCATTGTAAATATTTCTCATGGACACATTCTTAGAAGGCCTATGAATAACCTGGCCTCTTACTGATTCTCCCTTTTGGAGTCTTACTAGCCAGACTTCCCCAATAACTTTCAGAGAGTTTTCCCCCTTTCCGGGTCTTCTTTTTGACTTCTATACGCCATAGAACTTTGAAAAGTCATCACACCAATACTAATATTACCACATACCCTCCAAAAAGCTCCAAGCTGTTTATGCCTATTCATTAAGTTAATACTTTATCAAAACTTGTCCAGTTGAGTAGTTTTAGCACAGATATTTTACACATTTTAGCACAGACATGCTCTGTTTAAGGCTGACAGATCCATTAGGAATTAACTTTCTGGTACATTTTCCCTCTGACATTTTCCTCACAACTGCGTTTCCTCATAACTGAGCCATCAGTTATCTCTTGCCTATAGAAAGGCAGATAAGAGAAAAGAAAGCTAAGTGAGACAAGATATGGAAATAGACTAGCACAATATTGGACACATAATAAGTATTCAATAAATGATAGCAAGTATTCTTACCCTTATCCTCACATTAGTTGATATGTATTAAAAACTGATTACTGGACTCAACTCTTACTTCCATTTCTCATTAGATCCTCACAGAAACCTTGGAGGAAGCGAGGTTTTATCCCCATTTTACAGGTTGGGAGACTGCAGCCTAGAGGGCTTAAGTACCTTAACTGAAGTCATATAGTCAAGAAATAAGCCTATATTTGTCACAATCATTTGCCCATGCTTTGACGTGACACCACCACCCATCATTTACCCAGCTTCACCAAGGTACTACTAAATTTTTTACTCTTATTCTCCTCTCTTTGCTTCACACTACCATTGCCACCAACCCAGTCAAATTCACTTTTAATTTTCCAATGTTAGTGAAGGGAGTAGAAGGTGGAAATTGAGGTTAAAGGAGGAAACTTTAATGTTATTCAAGGATGACTTCATCTTAACTTCCAGCCTTCGTCTACCCATTCTCTGCTCCAGTCACACGCAGAGTATTTGCTATCTCTTCCGTAAGTCTTGACTTCTCTTGTCTTTATGCCACTTTTCTTTTCTCCATTTGCAATGAATCTCCCTTTCCCTTGGTTCTTCACCATTTCTTACTCCATACTCTCCATTAAAATTCAAATCTACCTTTAAAGCCCAACTCATATACCAGTTCTGTCCTGCAGTCTCCTGGATCTGCCAAGTCAGAACTAACCACTTGCTCCTCCGTGCTCCTGCAATGGCAATGATGTTAGAAGGGCGAGTGATTTTACAGCTCGCTCACCACCTGCGGGAAATATGTCCTATTTGCCCTTCCACATCCTTTCTCCACCCAACTCTATATGGATGGCTTGCATGGCCTATCTTAGTAAGTGTCCTTGCTCTGGCTTCTGTTTGGCTCACCAATGAAGAGTACCAATAGAAGATTGTAGGGAACGAAGGAGGGGAGTGAAGTTAGGGTATTAATTCTTGCCAAATTGTTGGGAGTTGGCTGCATCCCCCAGCTAACATATAGTGCTTCTCTGTGGGGCATCACAGCATCTTTGGGGAGGACTCTCTCTCCAGCAAGCCTTCCTTTCTCTTTCATCTCCTATAAAGTAGCCACACTTTTACTGAACCCAGGGCACTACACTATCTCTTGATTCTCTACATTGGGCTCAATTTATCCTTATTGATGTACCCCTGATTTCCTGCTGAGACCCTGTCTGATGAACTTCGTAATATGCTCTTCTAAGCTGTTAATTTTACAAACCACATTATTACACTTATTAGAAGAATGTCTTCAGGATGTGTCAGTAAGCTCTGATTGGTGATAATGGTAAACAGCTAGAATTTATGGAACATAAAGCATGCTTTGGTTACTCTCTTGAGTACACCGTGTGCATTATTCTAATTAATTTAAATCACTATTAGCTAAGCAAGGCACACAGATGCTAAGAGGTTCCCAGAAGTAACTTGCTCATGGTCACTCCAGTGTCTCAGTAGTGTTTAGGACTCAGATCTGTCCAAAGCCTAAACCTTAAGTTCTAGGTCTAAGCAGTGGGTCTCAAACTTGAGTATGCATCAGCATCACCAAGAGAGCTTGCTGAAACAGGTAGTGGGCCCCACCCCCAGAGTGTCCAAGTCTGTAGGTCTGGAGCAGGGCCCAAGACTTTCACTTCTAAAAATTCCTACGTGCAGCTGATGTGCTGGTCTGGGTACCAGACTTTGAGAACCACTAGTCCAGGCATTTTAGGTCCAGAATTTCAGGTGTTAGAATAATTTTCTGGTGATAAATGTCGAAAAAAAAAGCACTGCATTTTCCTGTTTGTAAGGAGGTAATAAATTCAATCTTAAAGAGTCAATAATGGGGCTAAGTATTTAAGAAAGAAGAGTTATTCTCCAGGAAGATGGGAGGAGATGGACATTCTAAGGACAGGAATGCCCTTTCAGGAAACTTGCAAAGGGAACAGAAAAATAACATAGTAAGATTCTGGTATCCAGTGTTCACAGAACATGAGTGGGATACTCTTGACTGTAAAATGGGAAGCCAACTTTTGCTCACCATATACATACCTTATTCAGTACAAATGTTTATTAAGAATCTCCAAAAGCTAGACACTAGGCATCAGGGCTACACTGATGGAGCAGATAAAGTGCCTGGCCTCAGGGAGCTTGTGCTTCAGATGATGTACATCAGCTAGACAGACTGAATGATGGATACTATATTGGGTTCACACTTCGTCTCAAGAAAAAAATATATCCATAGACGTGATCCAGGAGTCAAATGGCAAAAGACCTAGCCTCAAAGTGAGTGTTAATTTCATTAAATGGTAGGTAAAAATTATTTTATATGCCGAGATAGGCTCTGCTTAAAAGACACACTATTCCTCCAAACGTATTATACAAGGCAGCTTATGAACCTGTGACTTTTTCTAGGAGAAATGTTGCCTTCTTTCCCAAGAAGGGAGCGGTAGGGGTCGGGGTGGAAATAGTTTCATCATCAGAGGCACAGTCTCACTACTACTGCTCAGCTCCAATTCGCAACCTTCTGAATGGTTTCCAGACTAAGTCATTTAGCAAAGTGATGAAGAAAAAATGGCCCATTAATCTTATGATGCGTGTTATAACTTAACTCTGGGTTTAGCACAGGAAAAATATTATTTGCATTGATTAGAAATATGCTTTATGGCTGCATATATTATTCACTCTGAACATTCTAAAATTATTAGCTGGGTTGACATGATGAACTGCACAGGAGTACTTCTAGATGACATCTCAATGTCATCTGTTACTCACGTCATATAGGTCTAGGAATCAATATGTATTTTACTCAATATGAGATCTTATTCCAAACACCAAAATATGCCTGTTTTTATTCGATGGTTATCATCATGAAACTACCAGCTAAACATCATTTAGAAAATTCAAAGCAAGTAAATTACTGTATTAACTGTCCAACTATGATTATGACTTTCCTCCACTTAGAGCTGAACCTAATATAATGATCTGGTCAGTCTGACTAGGAGGATTTATTCATTAATTTACTCAAATGTTCTGAGGTATATTTTGAAGGACTTAAATTATGGTCTGCTTTGTAGGATCCAACAGTAAGGGTGCAGGTTTATCTCTTACAAGCTCTGTGACCTTGCCCAAGTGACTTAGCATCTCTGAGCCTCACTTTCCTAATCTGTAAAATGGAAACAATAATAGAACCCAAGTTGTAAAGCTGAAGGAAAAAAAAGTAATATGGTAATGTATTTTGGCACAAAAGAGCAGTTACGCTGATGGTCATTATTTCTGAATACTGTTGCTAAGATTATTGAAAACCTGTTGTGTGTTAGGTGCTGTTCAAGGACTAGAATTTTAAGACTGTTCTTCACCTTTATCCCAGTTTTACCTGCAAAGTTCTGCCATGCACTGGAAAAACATACTGGTATTTCTAGGGAAGGGGACCACTCAGGTGACATTTTTGTTTCACCAGGTATATAAAGTATACAAAGGTTATAGTGTATCTTTTAAGTCCTTTGGACGTCTAGTTACCTTTCACTAGAATGATTCTAGTAGATCCTGATAGATACCTGAGACAAGGTCAGGTCAGTGATGTTGGTACCTTTTCTGGCTTAAGAGCATAGGGCAGAAACACAGGAAGAGAGGTCTTCCTTTTCCACTCCTGTTACTAAGAACCCTCTCGAATAATGACAATCTGAAACAGATCACTACATTGTTGCGTGTTGTAGAATCAAAGCAGTGTACAAAGCAAAGAGCACTGGCCTCCATTATACTTGCATTTCACTCGAGATTCACTTTTCTAGACCGTGGAGAAAGCAGATGTTCCAACACTTTCCAGGTACTGGAATATTACAAGCTGGCAATCTCCACCACTGCATGTTTGATCACACTATTCCCTGCAAATGGAATGCTGTTCCATCAAGGTCAGATTGACCAGTGCAAATACCCGATTTTATCGTACGGTCAGAACCACATTAACTTACTGAAATTCTGCCCAGCTCAGGGTCTACCTTCTCTGTGAAACCTCCCGTGAGATCCCAAGTTACAAACAACTCAATCTTCTTCAGAAGACACTGTATACTATATAAATAGTAATTTACATATAAATATATGTATATGTGTGTGTATTTCTCTGTTACATTAAGTTATAACTCCTGTGGTTTCTCTTCTTAACTAAACTGGACCCCCTTATCATCACAGTGGCCATGTACATCATTGTATCCTCCAAAAAATCCAGATAATAATATCATGGATTCAGTATATAGTTGTTTAATAGAAAACAATTAACTAACCACTGCAGAATACTAGTGTCTCTCAAGGTGTGTTCAGTGGATCATAAATCCTATGAGACAGTCCATGAAGGAAAAGATTTCAAATAAATTTGGGAGCTGTTGTCCACTACATCTCCTTATCAGAGACTCATAATTCACAAGACTCGTAAAAAGCTCTGTAGCAAAGAAACTGTTGACTTAGTTTGACCCAGTATTTCTCTTACAAGAGTATCAGTTCTGGAGGTCAAGGACATTTTCCACCTCTAATACAACATCTCTACTGCCTAGTAGAGTGCCTGGCACTTAGTAGACACCTAATAAATATTTGAATAAGTTTCAACATACATTCCCCTTTTAAGCTATAGAAGAAAAACACAGTATATAGTAGATTTTGATTTACTTGGGGAGAATAATAATATGAATAGATAAATTTACACAAATCATTTTTTAAAGTATATATATTTGATAATACTTTTTTCCACAAATCTACACAATTGCACATTTAGTGGTGATAGTACACGAACTACATTTGCTTCTGAAAACTTGCTAAGAAGGATGGCTACTAAAAACTACAACTTGAACCCAAAACAATTGATTTAGTTCATTGGTCCCCACTCCTTAGCAGTTTTAATATAGAAGAAAATAGACGCATATATTTCTTTTCTGCCATAATATGACATCATATAAGGAATGTGATTTTATTAGCTAGAAATAAGATTTGCTTTTGTTATTTTAGTACATTTGATCACATAAGAATAATTCTAGATTTTTTTCCCCTCCTGTGACTCTCATAGCATCCCCATCTAAAATAGACTTTGGAGATTTAGATCAAATGTCATATCAATTGTCCTAGACTGCTTACTATGTGCTTTCACTATAGATTTTAATGTCAATAGAGAAAGGAGAAGGAAAAGTCAGAGGGAAATGAAACAGGTGTATGCAACACCCCTCTCTACTACCGACATTTCTCAGAATTCTGGGGGAAGTTGCATCTATAAGTGGAAAGTTTTTCACCATGGAACTCACGGTGGTTGAACTTCTCATGAAGAATTTTTTTTTCACTACTGAAGAAAAATATGTTTGATTTTACCATAACTGAAAAGTTCTCCTGTTTCTACTTCTGAGGTTTGCCCTCAAGACTACTGTTGACCTAATGGAAGGGACTCCTATGCATGGAGGAAAAAGTGCACCATTCGAAGGAAAAGCTAAAGGAGTGGTATTCAGGTAGCTCCTCATTCCACCAATGAAAACATACACATAGATTTTCCACTTTACACCTCATTTTCCACCTTATTTTCATGATTTTGAAATGAATATGTAGGGTCTGATGAGTTTGTCAATAGTCTATAATTATTAGTGTTATTAAAATAGAATACAAATGATAAGCCATATGTAAAAATGCTGTGTGAATAAACTGCTATACCCCAAATAATACAAATGAGTGAATGGCAGTAAATGCTAAGAGGGATTAACAACATAAAGGATATTAAAAAAATGATGACCGTATTTCATATTTATGTGACTTTTTCTCTCTCACTCTTTTTTTTTTTTTTTTTTTTGCGGTCCGCGGGTCTCTCACTGCTGTGGCCTCTCCCGTTGCGGAGCACAGGCTCCGGACGCGCAAGCTCAGTGGCCATGGCTCGCGGGCCCAGCCGCTCTGCGGCATGTGGGATCTTCCCGGACCGGGGCACGAACCCGCGTCCCCTGCATCGGCAGGCAGAACACTCAACCACTGCGCCACCAGGGAAGCCCTTCTCTCTCACTCTTACTCAACTCCTAAATAACTAAGAGAATATGCTCACAAATGGTAAGCATGTTTTGGATGTTCGATGTGTGTTTGTGGGAAAGAACAAAAAAAAAAACTGCCTCAATTAGGTCAAATATCATACAAGAGATGAATGAGATTAGAGATGGGATTGGGATTTGTGTTAGTTACTCAATAGCTAACCAATCACAGATATGACAGTGTAGTGCAATATGCAAATATACTTTTAAACAACTTCTCTTAAGTTATCTACTGTCTGTAAAGACAATCACACTCAACTGCTCTGCACTTAACCCCAGAGCTTCTGAGTTAGAATCTGTTAGAAACAGGTACACGTTTCATTGCTTTGGCAACATTTACATGGCTCTGCATCAGGCAATACAACTGCTAAGATCACACGCTGGGAATTCAGGAAAGGCTAGTGTCCAGTTCTGGTCGTTCTACCACCCAACTGTGATCTAGGGTAAATTCCTGATGGAAAAAAAAAGAAAAGGAAAAACCCTGAAGATGCTGAAACAGTATTTCCTACTTCACAGGGTCGTCATGGGGATAAAAGATCATTAGGATAAAGTGCCTCTCACCCAGGAAACACTGATAAATGCTACTGATGCTACCATCATCATCATCATGACTGATCAAGAACATATTGCCACATGGAAATTCAACATTCCCTGGGCCATTCACAACTTTCCTTCAAAGGACTCATATTCTATGTGGGGTCTTAACACCTTCAAATAACAGAAAATACAAGTCTTTACGCCTTTTTTTCTGTAGCTAATTTTGGCATCTTTCACCTCTGTCCACTTAAGTGTTGGTTTAGCATATTCTTGTCACACAAAGAAGCTACTTCCCAAAGACAGGAACAATGTGTCAAGTGACAAAGACATTGAGTGAAGTCTTTCACATCCTAGATTGTCCACGGTACAGCTCAGCTGGTCTCTGGGTTGGAAAGCCTGGGTCTACTTTGCTCGTCTGTTACAGGGGAAGGGACATGGTCCTTAGCATGTGGTCTGTGAAACAGAGGCAGCTGCGGGTAGAATTATAACACAAGCAGAACTGGCTTCAATTCTTCCTTCTTAGGTCTTTTTCTTCTTGTTCAGCTGTTCAAGGAACTTGCCTGCCCTCTGTCCCTGCCAGGACGATGTTACATCTGCCTGGATAAGTAGGTCACCATTGTATATCAGGAAAGGTCTTATTTGTAATCATCAGGAACCAGATACGGCTAATTTGAGCAGAAAAGGAAACTTTTGGAAGTTCATGGTTAGGTCTCAGTAACTAGAAGCAGACTAAACAACCGAAAGCCAAGGCTATGCTATTGCAATTATAGGATCAGGCCAAAGTGATGTTATAAGTCCTAGCTGGCCTTGCTACCAAGCAGGAACAGGAAACAGGAGGTTGACCCAGCACTGCTGGCCTTGCTTCTTTACATCATTTATTTGTAATTCAAAATCCAAGAGAGGGGTGCAGTTGGCCAACCTGAGGTCGCCCGACTGTTTTCCATCTGTAAGGGAGACTGAGCATGTGAGTAAACAGTGTATCTGACATGTTCAGCTTGTATAACAAGAGGAGGCTCTGTTTCACACCAAGACCCACAAAGTGGAAAATTCCCCAAAGAGAAAGGAATTTCAGATCAGATGCTTGGAAAGTTAAAAACAACAACAACAAACAAATGCAGATGTGGAATTAAAGAAATGGAGTCATTAAGAACCTATATGTGGAGTGATTCAGACCTGAGTTCACATCTGGAGCAAGCTACTCAATCTTGCTGAGCTTCAATTTTCTTTAAAGGAAACAACGTGGAAGATGATATCCACATGTAACCTGTGGTACACATGAAGGAGGGTAGTACAGTATATGATGCCTGGCACATCCTATGCATTTTCTAAAACTACTAGTAGTACTATTATTATTGTTACTTATTATACAATTTATTGTAGAAATTAACAGGGAGAGTATTAATAAATGTTAATACAGTGCTAAGTGTCACATTTATGATCTCAACTAATTATTTGTTGATTCAACAAACATTCCACATATCAGAAAATAACCTGTTAGTGTGTGTGTATATATATATATATATATATATATATATATATATATATATTTTTTTTAACAGAAGAAAAGAAACCCTGAGGCTTAGAAAGTGTAAACAATGTACCAAAAGTCACTCATTTAAGAGGTAATGGAATATTATTCAGCCTTAAAAAAAATGAAGGAGATCCTTTCATTTGTGACAATATAGATGAAACAGGAGTGCATTATGCTGATGAAATAAGCCAGACAAGATAAATACGAATGATATCATTTATATAGGGAATCTAAAAAGAAAAAAAGCCACACTCATAGAAACAGAGTAGAAAACTGGTTGCCAGGGGCTGGGGTGTGGGTGGGGAGAAGGGGGGAAGACTGGTAAAAGGGTACAAACTTTCAGCTGCAGGATGAATAAGGTCTGAGGATCTACTGTATAACATAGTTACTACAGTCAATAATACTGTATTGTATAACTAACATTTTCTGAGAGAATAGAACTTAAGTGTTCTCACCAAAAAAAGAAAAAAAGGAAAAAGGTGTCATGAGCTGTTAGATGTATTAATTAACGTGATGGGAAGGATCCTTTTACAACAGATATGTATATCAAATCATCATGATATACTCTTTGACTATCTTACAATTTTGTCAATTATACCTCAATAAAACAGAAAAAAAAGAGGTAATAAAGATGAGACTCCAATCCAGGATTATCCAGCTCAAAAAACTACACTCTTAACCATTACAATATAGTATCCATCCATATGTTGTAACTGTAAAATGCTTAACACAAAGGAAACGTTAAATAAATGGTGTTTATTCTAACTCTAATGCTTACTAGATATTAGTTATGTGGTATGCTTTACATCTAACTACAAGGGTATAAGGTGCAAATTCTTGCTACAGAACATAAAAGCCCCTGTGGTACCCTGTAGGATAAACACAGTACCTGTAAATCTCTCATCTCTCAACCCAGAGTCTCCTCAAGTTGGAGGTCTTTACCCCCTTTATAATGTGGGAATAATGCCTTTCCCACATTTGCACTGGGCATGAAAATCCATACTTCCAGGTGTATACTGAACCTCCACTTAGCTCCTCGTCACCTTGGCATCACCAGACCAAAGATCATTTATTCCATTAATATAAATGATGTAGGGATAGAAGTACAGAATATACAGAGAGTGTTGGAGGAATCCAAACAACAAGTCCTCCACTCTCAAAACAAATTTTAGAGTTCCAAAAGTAAAGAGCAATGTGTGGAAATAAAACTAAAAATGAAACTAACATCTACAATTAGCCAAGTATTTATTATGGGCCAGGCTACTTACTAGGCACTTGATAAACATTACAGCTCATCTTCCTGCAGTCCTTCAAAGCATATAATATTGTTTCTATTTCATAGAGAAGAAAATTGTATCTAAGCAGGTTAGTGATTAGCCCAAGACCACAGGGCTAGGCTGTAAGAAAAGAAGGCCAAGTTTCAGTGGTCAAAATGGTGATGGATGTTACAACTAGAAGATTACGGCTAATCAAATAAAAATATTCAAAACGGTCCTAATGTATTATTAGGATTTCTTTAGAATAACTTGGGTGCCTTAGTGAATACAGTAGTGGTAGGCACTACAGTCTCTTTAATTTGCTAATCATACAAATCTACTTTAACATTCTTGGTGACAAGGAGCTAACTACCGATAAGACAGCTTCTTCAGTTTTGGGGCTACTGCAGGGTGAAATGCCGGAACGTCTTACTGCCTGCAATGTTACCCAGTTCTACCAGGGGGAATAAAGCAGAACAAGTAGCCACTGTTCTTGACAAATGGATACAGTTTCAGTTTTTCAAAATATGAGTGTCAGATTCATTCATTCATTGTATCAGATAGATCTGTCAAATGGCTTTGCCCATTTACTAATGGATGGCACACTGCAGACACACGTTGGGTCAAAGGACTCAATGTCACCTCATTGATACTGTCATCAATATAATTTGTATTGGCATTTTGTCTCACCCTGACTTTAAGGACTATGTGAGGAGATCCAAGTCTCCAGACCGTGGACTGATCACCTCTACTTGACACAGTATTCTCTGCTCATTTCCAGAGGGGACCAAGGATGAGCTCTTGTACTTCTGAGTCTATTCACCCTACCTGGCAACACATACTACCTGGGCTGATTGGATCAAGCAGGAGCCCCAGAGTTTAAATTTCCAGCTGCATTGGAGGAAACAGAGGCTATGCCCCAATCCCATAACCCCTCACTTCTTACTGCTAGCCTATCCTAGGCTGTTCTTGCTGATAGGAGTACTTCATGCTAAAAATTAATTTTGCTTACCTGATGGCAGTCACACAACCTCAACTGCCATTTTTATAAATAAGGCAACCACCAATGGAGTGTGATTTAGGGTTTTTCCTTCTGTAGACCCTGCCTACCCTATAAAATCTCCCATTACTGCATCATGGAGACTATAATCCCTTTCCGAGGGAATAGATTCTTTCCAACCATAAGATGAAATAAGAACTTACATTTCTGTACTGCCCAAAAGGAAATAAATTGATTACAAAATGCAGGAGAATGACTGATTTTCCACATTTGTTGTGTTCATTAAAGGGTTTTTGAATAGACTTGACAGTATTAAAGAAGTTCAACACACACAAAATAAAAATTAATAAATGAAGAGAAAAAAATTGCATTTACAACAAACAAAATAAACACATTGATATATAAAAGGTTGTTATACATCGATGAAAAATGGATGTCATAAAGTCACAAACTAAAAAGTATTAACAGCCAATAAAGATATGAAAATATGTTCAACCTTGCTATTATTAATAAAAGAAATACAAATAAAATAATTCAGGTGCCATATTTTACTAACTAGAATGACAAAGTTTTAAAAAACTTGATAATACTGGTATTGATATTGATAATACTGGTACTGATGAGCGTGTGTAAGAAACCACACTGGATGTTAAATTCTTGGTAGAAATAAAAAGCACGGTAACCTTTCTGGAAGACAATATGTCAGTATGTACCAGAACTGACAACCAGCCATTCAAGTTCTAGAAGTCCATTCTAAGGAAATAAACAAATGCTCTAAGACATATGAACAGGGATGCTTGTCTCATTGTTTAGCAAAGCAAAACAGGAATAATCTGGTTAAGTAAATAATAGAATGCTGTTCAACCATTAAAAATGATGCTGCAGATTTTTATTAGGTGATGAGTAATCATACTTATATTACTAAATAAAAATGTTATAGAACTGTTTTATAGTTTGATATAATAATTAAAGGTATTTTATACTTGCATTGTATTTATATGCACCCCATCACAAAAAAGTTTCAAAAGATACCCTCAAAAATGTTACAGAGATGATTTATCAGAAATGGGATTTTGAGTTATTTTTCCTTTTTTCTTTAAATCCTTTCAATTTTGGAGTTTCTGCAATGAGCCTGTATTATTTTTACAATTAAAAATATTTAAATTTACAACAAAAGGATCTAAATTCCTCCAGTTTTCCATTTATTTTCCACCCTGGCTCAGGGTATTTGTGTAAAAAAAAAAAATCAGCTTATTTTCTCTTTTGTATCAATCTAAATTTACTTTTCATAAGTTAACTATTTTAGTCTGAAAAAGTTTCACACAGGAAAATTGTTAAGGTCTGAGTATTCTATTACCTTTAAAAGCACTGGAAACTTTGAAATTATTTCTTTCAGAATTTTCATATAATACTGAAAGGCGAGGGGGAGATAGAAAAATGAAGGGAAATAGATAGTAGTAGTCAACTTCAATTAAGAAAAAGCAACAAGAGGCAGTTTGTACTCTTTTGGTACGGCAGAAGCCCCATGTGTCAACTCATGCTAAAAAATGTATATATACACACACATATATATGTTTGTGTGTATTATATGTATATGTGACACACACACATAATTAATCCACAGTCTTAGGCTAATCACTCATTGTGGCAGAAACAACGAGCTGTTGACTACACTTTAATTAGCTCCTCCAGCCTGTAGAGGCATCACTAGGACCAAGATAGGAACAACATTCTCCATCTCCGCTTGCATCTGGGTATGGTTCTATCCCAAAGAACGTGACCAGAGGTGACCTGAAGAGTTTATGTCTGAAGGATAACGAGTTGATAATTGTAGCTTGCAGCTTCCTCTCTCCTTTCCTTTTTAGGACAAACGTAGAGCCACTTGATGAAGGTGGTGGGTCCCTGAATAACTGAGCAGAAAACTGACCCTCAGACCACCGAAGTCCATACTACACTCCTGAGCGAGTGAGAAATGAACTGTCCATGTGTTGCTCCACTGAGGTTTAAGGTCTATTATTTAGTGTTTAACTAACGCATTTTTTCTTTAAACCTCAGTTGCCTTCTCTGTAAAATAGTCTTTGAAAAGGATCCACTGTAAGTTTTTTCCATTGCTTATGTTTTTATCTTAGTTTTTAATTCTCAGAAACATTGCGCGCATTTTACCTTCTAAGTTAGTAAGTCTACTTTTTTTCCCACAAAGACGGGTTCTTCAAGTGATGGAGAAGTCATAGCAGACTGTTGCTTCAGTTTAAGATACGCATTCACATATGAGATGAGAAGGGTGAGGATCCAGAGAAACGCCTTTGACAGAGGGGAGTGAGAGCATACTGAAGAATGTTTAGTAATAAAGAATTCAGATGGGAGAAACGGATGGGTTACATCTAACAGATTTGCTCAAAGGAATTCTGGAAAGGCAAATATGTGAAAATGTATAGCAAAGACATGAAATGCCTTTTGGTCCCTAAATGGATTTCATTTCAAAGACGTGCATATTGCAAATACATGTACCATAACACTTCTCTGTCCACTTCTAGAATTTTCTAAAGCCTGACAGAACATCTGCAGAGAGAGGATGTCATTCCAAGATAATCGACTGCAAGTTACTAAATTAAGATAAAAATGTCCTTAACCTTGAACAGTTTTTAAAGAGATTTCAGAAGAAAGGAGCCCTCCAGAGGGTTGTATAACTATATAATTGTACCCTTTCTAAAAGGCTATTTACAGATACATAATGTTTCCCCTCCATTCTTTAAAGTAAAATATAGGATAAAAAAAATAGTTTGGGGGTAATATTTGTTTGGGACAGCAGGCACTGCTAATCAGTACCACTCTCTCCTTATTCCTTACTATCAGAGCCCTGGTTTAGGAGACCCCATTATCCTTAAGGCTAAGGTGGCCAGTTTAAAATCTGAGCTGATGAGATCTAAGTGCAAGTCTGCTGACCATCTGTGGTAAAAAATTTGCTCTCTGAGTTAGACACTGCCTTTTTTTTCTTACTTAATTTCTGTTTTTTTTCCTTTTCTTTCTTCCTGCCCAAATTGTTGGAACACTATTGGAGATTCTGGGGTCACTTTGAAGCTATGTGGACATGCTAGAGATGTGGAAGCTGGAAGAGCGAAGCAACCCAGTCCCCTGGTGATGCCCTTCAGCAGCTGGACTAACGCTAGAGGGACTATCTCCAAACTTCCTGCTACCCGTGGAAAGTAAGGTAAATCACTCATTCACGTTCTGTTACCTACTAACTGATCCAGAACTCTAACCTCAGGGTTCTAGAACCCTTCTCAGTATCCCATAGTCATACTCATGTTCCGGACTCCTGATCATCAGACTTGCTTATAGCAGATGTATGGGGAGGGTGGGCTCTTCTGGAAGCCCTCGTACTTCCTCCCCTACCCCCACCACACACAAATAATGATCTTTATGTCCACTCATCCTTCTATCTACACTCAGAGGCCAGGGCCCCCAGGAAGGCTTCACCAACAACCCTTTACTCCTCTCTACATGCAGAAAGGGTAGAGGTGTGGGCTCTGGAATCAGACTTCCTAGACTTGAATTCTTAATCTGTTACTTACCAGTTTAGGACGTGGGCAAAGTAGTTACCTTCTCTGGACACCCCTGTAAAAGAGGAACACTAAGCAGCACCCATGTACCTTACTGAAAGGATTAAATGAGCAAATGCAGGTAAAGTTCTTGTAATTTTTTCTCGGGTCAATCAATTCTAGCTGCTATTGTTACCTTTGACTAATTTAGGGCAGAGTCCCTTTGCCCTCCTTTGGTTCTCTGGGCCCGTCTCATTCACAACACACACAACCGCATACTGCAGAGTTTTGAAAGGTGGTTCTCAAAATGTGGTCCCTGGGCCAGCAATATCAGCCACACCTGGGAACTGGTTAGAACTCTGGCACTGGAGCCCAGCAATCTGTGTTTTAACAATATTCTCAGGCAAATCTGATGCACACTAAAGGTTGACAACAACTGAGAACATCTGTCTCAGACTCTCCTGGAGGCATTCACCAAAAATAGAGTTACAGGACCTTACACCTGACCAGCTGGAGAAGGGGTCTAGTAATTGCCCTGGTTATCATGCTTGTCATGATTTTTCAGCACATAAAATGTTTGAGAATCACTGCCATTTTGAATGTGTGTTTCATTTGTCTGTTTTTCCAGTGGACTTTACTTCCTTGCAAGGAAGGTTTGTGAAGATTTGTTGCTGTTGTTTGCATTATTAGTTTTATTATGCTAATTCTAGAATCTCTGGTGCATAGTGCAATCTCAGGCAGGAAGTAGTGGCTCATTAAAACAGGTATCCCAAAAGTCTTAGTAGAACTTCAAGATTAATTCCTTCAGGAAGAGGTAAAATTGCCATTAGATGCAGATGATATGATACTATATATAGAAAACCCTAAAGACTCTACATGAAAACTACTACAACTGATAAACGAATTCAGCAAGGTAGCAGAATACAAGATTAACATACAGATATTGGTTGCATTTCTTTATACCAACAATGAAATATCGGAAAGGGAATGTAAAAAAACAATGCCTTTTAAAATCACAACCCCAAAAATAAAATACTTAGGAATAAACCTCACCAGGAAGGCAAAAGACTTATACGCTGAGAACTGTAAGACATTAATAAAGGAAAGTGAAGATGATTCAAAGAAATGGAAAGACATCTCATGTTCTTGGGTTGGAGGAATTAATATTGTTAAAATGCTCATACTACCCAAAGCAATCTACAGATTTAATGCGATCCCTATCAAATTATCCATGACATTTTTCACGCAATTAGAACAAATAATCCTAAAATTCATACAGAACCATAAAAGACCCAGAATTGCCAAAGCAATCCTGAAGAAAAAGAACAACGTTGGAGGCATAGCCACCCCAGACTCAGACAGTACTCCAAAGTCACAGTAATCAAAACAGCATGGTATTGGCACAAAAACAGACATATGGATCAATGGAACAGAATACAGAGCCCAGAAATAAACCCACACACCTCAGTTAATCTTTGACAATTAATCTCTGACAAAGGAGGCAAGAATATATAATGGGAAAGAGACAGGCTCTTCCGCAAGTGGTGTTGGTAAAGTTGGACAGCCTTATATAAACCAGTGAAGTTAGAACACATCCTTTCACCATACACAAAAATAAACTCAAAATGTCTTAAAGACTTAAACATAAGACATGACACCATAAAACGTCTAGAAGAGAACAGAGGCAAAATATTCTCTGACATAAATCATACCAATGTTTTCTTAGGTCAGTCTCTCAAGACAATAGAAATAAACATGAAAATAAACAAAGGGGACCGAATCAAACTTACAAGCTTTTGCACAGCAAAAGAAACCATAAACAAAATGAAAAGACAACCTACAGAATGGGAGAAAATATTTCCAAATGATGCGACCAGAAAGGGCTTAATTTCCAAAATATACAAACAGCTCATACAACTTGATGACAATAAAAGCAAACAACCCAATCAAAAAAATAGGCAGAAGACTTAAAGAGACATTTCTCCAAAGAAGAAATACAGATGGCCAATAGGCACATGAAAAGATGCTCAACACTGCCAATTATTAAAGAAATGCAAATCAAAACTACCATGAGGTACCACCTCACACCAGTCAGAATGGCCATCATTAAAAAGTCTACAAATAACATATGCTGGAGAGGGTGTGGAGAAAAGGGAACCCTCCTTCAACACTGTTGGTGGGAACGTAAGTTGGTGCAGCCACTGTGGAAAACAGTGTGGAGGTTCCTCAGAAAACTAAAAATAGACCTACCATATGATCCAGCAATCCCACTCCTGGGCGTATATCCAGACCAAACTATAATTCAAAAAGACACATTCACCCTGATCTTCACAGCAGCAATATTCACAATAGCCAAGACATGGAAACAACCTAAATGTCCATCAACAGATGAATGGATAAAGACGAGGTGGTACATATATACAATGAAATACTACTCAGCCATAAAAAAGAATGAAATAATGCCATTCGCAGCAGCAACATGGATGCAACTAGAGATTATCATACTAAGCAAAGTAAGTCAGAAAGAGAAAGACAAATACCATGATACCACTTATATGTGGAATCTAAAATATGACACAAATGAACCTATCTATGAAACAGAAACAGAATCAGAGACATAGAGAATAGACTGGTGGCTGCCAAGGGGGAAGCAGGTGGGAGAGGGATGAACTGGGAGTTTGGGATTAGCAGATGCAAACTGGTATATATAGATTGGCTAAACAACAAGGTCCTACTATATAGCACAGGGAACTATATTCAATATCCTGTGATAAACCATAATGGAAAAGAATATGAAAAAGAATGTATATACATATGTATAACAGAGTCACTTTGCTGTACAGCAGTAATTAACACAACGCTGTAAACCAAGTATACTTCAATAAAAAATAAGTTAATTAATTTTTTAAAGAGATTACTTCCTTCAGAAGAACAAGTACTACACATTCACAAAAAAAGTACCCTTTGAAAGTTTAAATTTTTGAATTTCTTTGCCACTTCCTTAGTTTTGATCATCTTGGACAATATATTTTTAATATTGACTTTTAAAAAGAATTGTGTTTCAGTGTTTGCTATCCCTTAGAGAGACAGAAACAGATAAGTACAACTAAATACTTACTTTTCAAAAGTCTCAAAAGTATAAGGGAAATGAAAGTAATTATATCTTCAAATGATTTGGGGGTATGTTTCTAATTTCATACTTCTGATGCGATTAAAGATTAAAACTGTATTAAGACATTTGAGACATGCCGCATTGGTATTAAATGAATTTAATTTTGTGTAAAGTGGTAGAAATATTTCTTCAGCAAACATACCTGCAGATATAAAATCACAACCATAAATCTACAAAAAAGCAAGCTATTGAATGAAATCTGATTGGTTATTTCCCTGCAGTATGGATCTGCTAATAATTTAATTTACTACTTGCTAACAGAAGCCAAAATTTAAATATACATATATATATGTGTGTGTGTATATATATATATCTTCAATGTTAAATCATTCATATATATGAACAAGGATACATACACATATATAACAATTGTTCATACATATATATATATATATATATATATATATATATATATATACAATTTAAATTAAAGAAAGTACATCCGGTGGCCTATTTTTTCCCCCCGATTTCTAAAGAACACCATATTCTATTCTAGGCAGTGGAATGTCAATCCACCTTAAGGGTTGTTCAATGAGCATATCTGAGAAACCACTGGTTTAGCCAATGATGTACTTATTGAGGGAGGCCCTAGTGCCACTGTCAAGAGCTTATCCACAGGAGAGATAAGAAGGTACTTGTTTGGTTTGTGAAAAGAAGGAGTAGTGAGGAATGGCAGGTAGCTGCAGGCTGATGACACGTGATGTCCATATATATGTAGAACCAACACACCCATAATTGCACCCATTTTCCATACCCAAATCCAAAACCTTTATATCATTAATCCCAGGCAAAAATGGTAAGATTCATGTGTGTTACTATCCCACGGCTTCAAGATGCCTACAAACTCATATGAGTATGTCTTAGTTTTATCAGTGGAGGACAAACCAGGCTTCTATCACCAAGCCCCATTCCATAACAGGCAAACCAGTCCAAGACTTCTCTGAGTGCTGCAGGAGAGTCTATGGAAGGGGCGCTCACTCCACTGTGATGCCTAAAATGCCTTTGCACAGAGCAAACATTCAATACATGCTGAGTGAATGAATGAGTGAACTGGTGTCATAAAACAGGCTTATTTCAGGGAAATTCCATTCAACAGGCTGGCATTCCTTCCTACCCATCTTAACTGTTAAGATTGCCATCAGACAAAAATTTAATTATAAAACGTTAGAGCTGAGGAAATTTTAGAAACTATCTACTCTCCAGAGGTATACAACTTTAATTTAGTGGTAAAAATCACTAGGAGTGATTTAGGAGTCTATCAGACCTGAGTCCAAATTCCACATCTACCATATTTTCGTGAGCAAATAACTACTTCTGAGGCTCTGTTCCATGTATGCATTACGGGATATCATAATAATACATACATTAATTGTATGACTATCAGGGGATGAAATGACACAATCCATTTGCCATGGTCGGCTAAGTAATTTGCACCAAGTAAGCACTCAAGACATTAGCCAATATTAATAGCGGAGAGATGAAAACAAAACTCTGGGACTGATGCCTACCCTAGCGGCCCCAGTGGTCATAATGACTTTCTTCCATTCAGCCTGCTCTCTTCTCACTACGACTAAGGAAGAGAAGATGAACAAATTAGGAATAACAATTTGAAAATGGTATTATACTCCCTGAATGAATGGAATTATAATAAAATGATTCATGAGTTCTGCAGAAATATGATGAGACTTTAGATCTTTATGTTAGTTCTCTACAAAACCAATTTATGGCCCTAAGATGCACCTTCCCACCCAGCCCCATCCTTACCAGGATCAAATATCATTGTAAATGGAAAAGTCAACAACACATAATCAACAAGCTAAGTTACAAGCCAGTGAAGTCTCGGAGGTTTGATAGAGAAAATTCAGATTTATCATTATATGTAAAAATAAGATGATATGAAGAACTCAATCTAAAAAATATTACCTGGAGATCTATAATCTCTACAATAGTGCTATAAAAAGTAAAGAGCCAGAAATCTATTTAGATGGTTTTCCTTATAAGAAAGCACTTTCTGTATAACTTTTAATGTACTATTGATGAGAACAATTCAACAAAATTCAAATAAATACCTGCAGATGTCCTACAAGAAGAAAAGAACAGAGTTAGATGTGACAGGGGATAACTGGACTTCAGGATGAGTAAGACCCTATACTTGACCTCAATAAATTAACGTGAAATACAGTGGATGAGTCATGCACAGAATGTCAGAATTCTAAAAGGCCAAGCTAAGTACCAAAAGGAACATGTGGGGACTCTTAAGAAGGAAATAAAATATTGGTTAGTTGATTCCGAAAAGGCAGAAGGGAGTAGGTTCCCTTTGGCTGCTCTTTGAAGAGATCACTTCCTTTCCCCCCTAGTCCTGAGGCTAGGGTGGCATGGGCAATAGAGGAATGTGGGGACTGAGAATCATTTCTACTCTCACCAGAGTGGCTGGAAGCAGATTTTCTTACCAGGATGTAGTAGTATGCTAATATTTAAGGGTTCTTGAGGTCAGAGAGAAGGGTTTGAATACTCCGGCTCCATCTCTTGCTGTGGGTCAAGTTTCTTACCTTTCCAACACCTTGGCGTCTTCATCTGAAAATTGGGGATGATGATAATGTCTCCCACCTGAGTGTGAGAACTATATGCTATAGTGCATACGCAGGGCTAAATTTGGTGCCTGGCAAACAGAAAGTGCTCAGTACGGCAGGCCAGTGTAGTGACAATAAAGGCAAAGATGATGGGGGTAGTGCCGGTGTTGCTTCTGCCCCCAGAACAGGCTCTGACTGGGAGAGAGTTAAAGCACCTTTGGGTTCATGGGGGTTTATATATAAGCAACGGTTGATCAATGTGAGCTGGTTGTCCAAATGATTATGTGCAATCTAAAAAAAAAATGGGCCTCGGATCTGCTCAGCTACTTAATAATATTAGCAGCGGTAGTAGTCAAAGAAGCTAAATTTTATTAAGTGTTTATATGCCAAACAACGTGCTGAACGTTTTAAAAGGATTTACTCACTTATTACAACGAGGCTATACGCTAGGTCCTGATAATGTTACTCGTCTCTTTCAGATGTTGACTGAGCCTCAGACGGGTTACAAAAGCACCTAAGATCCCGTTGTCAGTACATGACGGAAATGAGTTCAAATCCAGCCTGTCTGACTTGTTCTTAATCACTAAGGTATGAAATTAAGCATGTTGCCCTTTGCCTGATTCTCCTTCTGAGGGCTCAATATTTCACTTAGCTCTCTGAGTGCAGAAGAGAGAAAATTCTCTCTCCTTGACCCAACTTGGCATCAATATCCAACTCCCCTTCTCAAAATGGGTTGCTTCAATGAGCAGCAATGAATGCCGGGTCGTGGACCAGTCACCTTGATGACTAAGAGTCAGATACTAGGGAAAGAAAATGCTCTGTGACAAACCTACCCTTGTACAGAAACAAGACAGAAATGGGGGGACAGGGCAGAAGATAATGGAATAAGGCATAGGAAAAATAGCACCTGGCATCGTGATAGTAATAATAATAATAGTAGTAGTAGTAGTAATAGTAATAATAATAGACTTTACTATGCTCTAGGCATTGTATTAAGTGCTTGGTGTAAGTGACTTCATTTTAACATTGAAAACAAGTCTATGGGGATGAAATATTATTAACATCATTTTATAGGCAGGAGTATTGAGGTTCAGGTAATCAGGTAAATTGCCCAAGCTCATATGGTTAGCAAGTGGAAAGCAGAGATTTGAACCAGCACCTACACTCCTAACCATTATGCTATAACCATTATGCTGAAGACATAAGAATTCCAATGGTCTTTCCCCATAACCCACTCCTGCACTCCAGACTTAAATAGTCCAAGATCAAGAGAGAGCAAGCTTGGAGTTGCCACTCTTCAGTGAGTGTCAATCATTTCAAAACAGTGTATTTGCTAACAAGATGCAGGTCCTGTGATAATCTTCTCAACCAGGTATCAAGAAACAGGAAGCAAAGATTCAAGTAACAGTATGTTCCTACTTACGAGGAAGGTGGGACAGCATAGTTGACACTGGGCTTAACTGTTCTGGAAAACGTGGTCCCAGTAGGCATACACGCTGGTACATTTTCCCCACCTACCAAATACAAAAGAAGTATTTCATTTCCATGTTGCTCTTCAAAGTTCCACCTCATTCGTGCCTGTCATTCATCCTCTGGCCTCTTCCTGTCTCCATTTCTGTACAGAAAGGTGCTGAGCCTCTGCTCTCGGATACGAAAAGGGTGTGTTAGGAGAGGGAGCCATGGTACCTCAATGTCTTTTTTTTTTTTCATCTTAATTCTATTATGCCAACTCCACTGAACTTAATTAGAGTGAATACAGAATTACACAATTACCCTCTGTTCTATTCTTCAGATGTTATATTTTGATAACATTTACGACATGCTGCTCTCCCCTCGAACACCAGATGAACACTAGAAATGGATGTGTGTTGACATAAAATCTGTTATAATTACAATTAAAGTATAGCTTACATAATGATAGTGTTAACATAAAATTATAGATGTGTAGAGACAACGTGGTCATGCATTTTTTAGTATAAGTACCTGCTTAGACCAATATCTGTTAGCGGAATGAAGATGGAAGAGAATTTTGGTTAAGCCACAAAGGCTGTTTAAGGACTTGCAGATAGCTAAGGGGAACTCAAAGACCAGTAAGATAATATTTCCCCTGCCATGTTTTCGATTGCAAAGTGAAGGGAAGATGTGAAAGTAAGTACCCCTATGGAAATTACAAGACAAGTACATTTTTTTCCTTGAATACCTGGGTAAATGCTTAAATTCTAATGTATATCAGTGATGCAAATTTTCAACTGAGTTTGATAAATCATAAAATAATAATTATACATATATGTATATAAAACTGCATGGAACTAGACAGTTCAGAAGTACTTCTAATTAAAGAGGTACCCTATGACAACTAACTTAAACCTTACAAAATATGGTTCCAAGTACCCTATCAGAGTGAAAAGTAGGAGACTGAAAGGTTTATTGTACATGTTTGTAGTCATGGTGTCTTAACTAAAACTACTGTGTCACAAATACTACTAAAATAATTGTGACATTTTATTCACTTTTACTGCAAACAACAAAACAAACTATAGGTATTTTTTCATTTCAGGTAATTATTTTAGCTAACAGTTATTAAATGTTTTGAGAAGACAGAGCGCTAATTGCATTACTTCATTTTATCTTTAAAATAGCGCTTCCATGTAATTATTCTTAATATCTCCATTGTATTAAAGTGTATCTCTAGTTTAGACCTTTCTTCAGAACTGCAGACTTGTGTATCCAACTGTGTACTCAGCATCTCTACTTGGACGTCACGAAAACATCTCAAATCTTATACCTCCAAAACTGGTCTTTAATCCCCCAAACATGCTCTACCCCAAACTTTTTCCATCTTAGGTGACAGTAACCACACCTTTCCAGTTCCCCAGGCCCTAAATCTCAAATTCACCCTTGACCCCCTCTTCCTTTCCATTCTTGCATTCAATCTACCACGAAATGCTGTCACAACCTTCCCAATGTGCCACTTCTGAGAATTACCAGCCGCTAGCAGCCTGGTGCAGGCCACCAACATAGACCCCGAGGGTCCTGTAGTCGCCTCCCGAGATTCTCCCTGACTCCACTCTCTCCCCACATCCTCAAGGCCACAGATAGAGTTGTGCTTTTCAAACAAGAGACAGTTCATGCCACACTTCGGCTAAAATCCTGCCCCTGGCTGCCTACATTTAGAGTAAAAGACACAATGCATGTGATGGCCTCCCAGGACTTACCCAATCCATCCCATCACATATCCGACCTCCAGCCCTCCTGCTGTCTCTTCCTCCCCACTGACTAAGTCAGCCAGGGTGGCCTCCTTGATATTCCTCCAAGCTGCCCGGCATATTTCTGCCTTAGAGTTTTGGCAGAAAACTCTGGCAGAGATGGAGGATTCTGGTTATTCTTGCCCCCAGGGAGTGGTCTCCCCATCATACATTCTGACAACTCCCTCACTTCAAGTCTTTGCTCAAATGTCAACTTATAAAGTCCACCCTGACTACCCTATTTAAAATCAGAACCTACCTGTACACTTCTCCAGCACTCCCAACCCAAGCCTCTTCAGTGAGCTTCACATCCTTTTCCTTATCCCGTAGCGTCCATCAACTTGTGACAAAGCATAGAATTTATTTATAACATCCGTTTCCACACGAGAGTGTAAGGAGGGAGAAAGCATGCAAGAAGGAGCAAGCAGGCAAAGGCTCTTGTCTGATTTATTCATTGATACGTCCAAGCATAGAGAACAGGAAGATCCTTGATAAATAGTCCTGAAAAAGATACAGATGAGGAAACTAGTAGTAAAGCTCAGAAAGTTAAGTAACTTCATCAAGGTTCTAGAGCTGGAAGAGGGTCACAGTAGAATTCACACTTGGGGATGTCTAACTTCAAATCTCTTAGCCTCTCTGCTATCTTTTTTTTCTTCTTTGCGGTACGCGGGCCTCTCACTGTTGCAGCCTCTCCCGTTGCGGAGCACAGGCTCCGGATGCGCAGGCTCAGCAGCCATGGCTCACAGGCCCAGCCGCTCCGCAGCATGTGGGATCTTCCCGGATCGGGTCACGAACTCTCAACCACTGCGCCACCAGGGAAGCCCCTCTCTGCTATCTTAAGTCCATGCAATTCAGGATTTGTTTTAATCAGTGCCATGGAAATTCTCACTCCACTGAATAGGATCACTGAAGTGTTCTCTGTCTAGATTTATATATGTATTTTCCATTTAAACAAAGGAAACAGAAGAGGGCAATTCATCATGGGTTATTGCGGTAGTTTTACAGCAATTTTAGCAATAATGACATTTAAGTAATAGTGATATTTAATGATAGCATAATAATAATAAAATAATAGCTCTTAAATGTATTGAAGACGAATCGCATGCTAAACTCGGTGCTAAAATATTTCCATGTATATTTTGTGCAAAATCCTTATGAATATTCTATCAGATGAGCTTTATGTGTAACTCCACCAGGCATACTTCTCTTATTCCGCTTTCAAAGATAAGGAAATTGATGAGAAGTGTGGTAACCATTTAATCAAGATGAGACTGGTAATAAGTTGTGAGTATGAATTTAAATTCAGGTCTAACTCCAGAATTTGATTCTCAATCCATACATGAAAATTCTGATAATTCCTTTGATAAGGGTATGGTCTATGTTCTCTCCTGGAAAACATCCCCCATTATGTCTGCCTGTGCTCATACCTTCAGAACACAGTCAAGTTTGAAACATGATAAAAATGTTTAAATAGTGTGCTTTAATAAATGGAAATATCTTCATCTAAACAATAACAGAAAAAGGCAGGCTGAGCCCTTTGAAGTGGCTTCGTTGCTATCTTCCATCCAGAACAAGAGAAGGAATCAACAGCTGCAGAGTAAAGAAAGCATGAAACCCAGAGATGGAGGATTCTGTAAATGACCAATTACAAGACTATTAAGCCACACTTTCATAGCAAGAGGCAAAATATTCCATTAAACTGAAAATTCTTCTACCCCTCACTCCAAGGCCCACACAAACATTAATGTTGCATTTATTAGGATGTATTTCCTGTGCTCTATCAACTTGACTTTCAGCAACTGTATTAATACAATCCTTTCGCTTTGCACATATATCTGAATGATGGATTCCATTACTGGAGTTTTGTAGAAAGAGTGGAGTGAATGAAGTAAAGTTTGGGAAGAGCCATCATAATCCATAATGATGGGCACTGAATCAGGACAAGAAGAAACCTCTCTTCTCATTTATTTGAATGAAAATTCTACTGTATATTTATTGCCTCTGTACAGGGCCATCTGTTGAATAGTGGAAAACAAGCATCTTTCATTTGGAGGTAGGATTTGTGTGCTCAAGTTTCTATGGGCCTGCAGAATTAATCTTGTTTGAGAAATGAAATAAAATGTAATTTCTTACTGTAAGTAGATGTGGTTAAGCAACTGGCAACTTTGATGTCTTTAAATCACTGCAGTTTCAGGGTAGGCAAATCTATAATTATTTCAAGCACTTCTTTATTGGTGCAACAATTGAGCAGTGTACATGGTGGTCAACAACCTGGGCATTGTCAGACGACTCCAAGTTTGAATCTAGACTTTGCCACTCACCAGCTATGTGACTTTCAGCTATGAGAATCACTTTCTTCAGCTTTACAGTGTGGATTATTATATGCCCTTTGCAGAACTACTGTAAGAACTAAATGTATATGGGCACAGTGGCCCATAGTAAGGGCTCAAATTAGTACTGTGGTCACTACTAGTAGCATTGAGAAGAAATTAGAACTTCTATTCTCATAAAGTGGGATATGTGTCCCTTTATCATTGTAATTTCATATCATTTTACTTTTGACCTTATAATTTAATAGCTCGATCCAAGAAACATTTAGCAGTAAATATAATTGAAAGAAGATTACCTGTCAAACATGAAATACTGTAGCATCAAGTGTGCTGGCACAATACTCTTCTCAGATAATTAACCTGTAAACATATGTTATTGTCTTCTTTTTAATTAAGCACATTGAACATATATATTTACTGTGCCAATTGGCGAAAGGTCCATTAATTAATCAGTCTAACTATATGCTGCATAAACGTCTTCTAAACATAATCGTATATGTATTTTATTTGTTGGGAAAATGTGTTTGAGATTGTTCTTTTCTGCCTATTTAAAGTAAAAGAGGGTGAGAAGTAGAGTTAGGCTTAATGTACTTTGTACTCCATTATGCCATGAAAATGCTTCTGTGCCCTGGAGACAACAACAAAAGATTTGCTTTAATGACAAGAATCAAGTATGTTCTAAAGCTTCCAGGTAGGAGGCGTATAGGTTGCAGTTTATATCAGAAGTCTTTGCTCTCTCTCTCAACTGCGTCTAGATGGGAAAGATGTGGTCACAAATGCTTCAAGGTGACATAGTAAATGTTGGAAAAGAGGGGGGTAGGAGGCTGAGTTTTGAATATCTCAAACCTGAGCTAGAAGGATTTTATTTAAAGAAAATAGCAGATATTATTTTTCACTTAAGGAATGCCACTCAGCAAACCTGACATTAATGTAGGAAATTAGCTCTTTTAGCTATGATGCTTTCAAATGCACATGGCTGAAAACAAATTCAAAATAGTCAAAGGAAATTTAAAAACAAAAACCAAACAACAACAACAACCTCAACAAACAAGTACTAGAAATTCAGGGGTGCAGCCATATTCAGATACAGTTGGATCTGGAAGTTCCAGAGTATCAGCAGGGTTCCAGCTCTCTCTCCATCGCTCAGCCCTGCTTACCTCTGCAAGACTTTATTTTACAGAAAGTCTCTTCTTGTGCTGGATGGTAACTGGGAGTCCCAGAGTCGTATCTCCCCAGCTTAGAAATTCCAGAGAGAAAAGACAATTCTTCCATTTTTCTCTGAGAGAAAAGTCCTGGGGAGGAGTCTGATAGACTTAGCTGAGGTCAGATGCCTACCCATGAGCCAATCACCTGCTTTACTGGAGTTCAGTCCCTGGGAGACTCATCCCCGGGGCCCGTGAGGAGGCAGGATGGCATTATCTGGCAGTTCTCCAAGAAAAGCCTGCTGTCTTTGTAAGATGAAAGGGGAGAGGACATGGATAATGAAACCTGTATCTGCTTCTGTAAAATCCACAGAATCTTACTCCCTGCCCTGTGTCGATGACCATGCAGTAAGCTGACCCAGGAGGTCATTTTTCCCACAACAGTCTTTATATATATTGAAATGCCCACGGTCGCGAGACCCCTCCACAAGACCACCAGAGTCGAGAGTCAAAGCCAAACGGCAAGGGTCATTTATTGCAGGTTCGAACCTGGACCTCTGCGCACTCGTTGCCGGTGGCGCTAAGAGGTCCCGATGGAGTTTAGTTCAGCTCTTTTATAGACAGGTACAATCAAGTTCGGGACTTTCCAGGGGTGGGGAGTACTGATTGGTTAACCTTTAAACAAAGACACTAGTCGCCGTCTGATTGGCTGGATGATTACAAGGGGGGTCAGCAAGCGTAGTTACAGAAGCGAGAGCGGCTGGTTAAGTTTCGGTTTCCTGAGGTTTCGTTTCTCAATTGGAAATACTTAAGACGGGGCCATGGTTTCAAAAAGAAATAGTGCAAACAGGAAAACTGATGCAACCCTAACAGCGCTGCGGCCTCCACCAGCCCAACGGCAGGGCGGCGGGAGGCTGTGCGGCCAACTCCAGGCGGCGCTCCCAAATGTGGCAACCCAGCGCCGCGCCCTGGAAGGGCCCTTTCTCGGCCCTTCTCCTCAGAAAAGTAACTCCAGGAAAAGCACAGACTGAATGCTGGGCGTCAATTCAGTCTTATTCCCACCAAAGTAGAACACAGTCCCCTCATTCCCCCCTTTCTCATGAACCAGAGGAGCCAATCTTGGGTCCTTAAGGCTCAGTTTCTTCAATTTCTAAGGCCTCGTAGGGCTGATATTGTGTTCTTAATACCATTAGCTGAACTGCATTTATTTTTTCTCGGACAAAATCTATGACTCTACTGAGCATACAGGGGCCTATAGTGAAGAGGAGAAGGAGGCATAGTAGAGGGCCCAGGATGGGGAGGAGGAAGGGAAGCATTCCATGAAATCCTGACCAAAGGGGATTATCCGCTAATTCCTGCCGCAGCGAGCTAGGTCTTCCTGGAGCTGGTGGATCTTGGTTCTTACAATGCCTGATTTATTTGCATAGAAACAACATTTTTCTTTTAGGGCGAGGCATATCCCACCCTGTTCAGCTGTCAGCAAGTCTAAGCCCCTCCTATTCTGTAGGACTACCTCGGCCAATGAATCTAATTGGTCCTGTGAGTCCTGAATGGTACCAGAGAGGGCTTCTACATCTTCTATTAATTGCCTAGACAGCTGATTATAGGAGTGAAGGGAGACCCCAAGACCCGTACTTCCTGTGGCCACAGCTCCTGTAATTCCTAATCCTACCAGGAGGGGTATGACTGTAATGGCTCGTTTGGGTCTCCCTGCCCAAAGGTCAAAGCTGGGAATGGGCAGTGGGGTGTCTCCCGAGATTAGGTCTACATTGGGGAGGAGGGTGGCTAGGTTGCAGACCCCTGTCCAATTCGGGGGTAAATAGGTGTATGCTAGGTTATTTCCACAGACAAAAACAGTGGTGTTAGGACTACAGAGGGAGGAGTTCACGGGGATATACTGACTACATCCAGTGGATGAAAGGATTCCCAAGTCAATACTGGCGTTAGAGAGGGAATCGTTCTTAACAAAGCATGAGGTATTAAAGGTGGTTGAAAATTTTGAAAATTGTATGGGGAACGACTCGGGAAGTAAAGTAGGGTTACATCGTTCGCTGATGTTTAAATTGGCGAAGGTGGGGATGGCTATAGGGCGGGGCGGTCCTTGAGGAAGGCAGAGCCAGCAATCCTGTGCTAAGTTGGGGTTGGTGGCATTCAAAAGTGTAAAAGTAGCTTCTAGTATAGTCATGGTCTGGGGGTCCAATTCAGAGGGATTGACCTTAGGGAGAATTAGGGGTGGTAGTTGAGCTGTGGGTACAGATGCCGATAGACCTCTTCTATTTGTCTTCGGGTTTCTATCTGGCGTACTGCGTCCTGGGGCCCCCCACCGTCTGACATATGTGTGGGGGCCCTGGTATTCCAGCATACCGGGGTCCCGGGGGTGCCAGTGCATCCAGCCTGAAGGTATTTATTACCCTCACTAATGGTGGGGCTTTTATTATTCTGTAGTATGGCTGTGAAATAAGTCTTGTTATTGGCCCCTATACATTGCTGGTAAGAGGTATAGCACATGCTATGCATTGATTCCTGGAAGGCAGAACAGGGGCAAGTAGCTCGAGGGGGGAGTGGCTTAGGCTTATGGTAGCATTGCCAGCTTTGAGAGGCCCCGGTAACCCTATATTCCTGAACAAGATACGCAGTTATGCCCCCGCAGTCCTGCATATGAGTATACCCTCGGGGAACAACAGGAGTCTCCATAGTACCTCCCCTGCACTCGCACGGTGCACCGTATAGTTGTTGTATTAAAGTATTCTTATCGGGGGAAGGGCCGAGTCCTCCCCTCGTGGCCCGAGGGTTGAGGGTTAGGACTATCATTAGGGCTATCAGCAGTACCTTGGTCATCATGGGGGAGGGTACAGCGCAAGGTCAGTTTGAAGGGATTGTCCTTATTCCGGTCAACCGTCCAGGTGACGTCAGCTTTAGTGGACTTGATGAGGTCAGAAAATGGGTCCACCGGCTTGACGTGGGTGTAATGGATCCAGGCAGCTATGCTGTCCACCTTGATGGCCGTCGGCGTTGTCAGGATGATCTGGTAAGGTCCTTTCCACCTGGGTTCTAGGGTCTCTTGTCGATGGCGTTTGACAAGGACCCAGTCACCTGGCCGGAGCTGGTGTGGAGTAGGCGGGGGTCCTGTTGCATATAGCTCTTTTAGTTTGGGCCAGATTGTCTCGTGTGTCCGCTGTAAGGCTTGGAGGGAAGACAGGAGATTATTTTCTGGGTCCAATTGGATAAGGTTAGTCTTTAGGTTAGGGATGATAGGAGGAGGCCTACCATGCATTATTTCGTAGGGAGTAAATCCTAGCTTATAGGGGGAATTTCGCACCCTAAACAGAGCGTAGGGGAGTAGGACTACCCAGTTAGCGCCAGTCTCCATGGTCAATTTAGTCAAGGTCTCTTTTAGAGTTCTATTCATTCTTTCTACCTGTCCTGAACTCTGGGGGCGGTATGCACAATGTAATTTCCAATTAGCCCCAAGTATGGAAGCCAGATCCTGACTTACCTTAGAAACGAAGGCTGGCCCGTTGTCAGACCCTATCATAACTGGAAAGCCATATCTGGGCAGGATCTCTTCTAGTAGTTTCTTAGCTACTATTTGTGCAGTCTCTTTCTTGGTTGGGAATGCCTCAGTCCAACCTGAAAAGGTATCTATAAACACCAGTAAATATTTATACCCATATTTGCCAGGCTTTACCTCCGTGAAGTCCACTTCCCAGTAGGCTCCGGGCTGGTTTCCTCTTTCCCGGATGCCAGTGGTTGACGGGTGGGTGCTGGCATTATGGAGTTGGCAGACTGCACAGTCAGCAACCAGTCGTTCAGTCTTCTCGGAGACATTTTTAATTTTAAGTCCAGTCTGCCTGATAAGATCCTGTAGCCGTCGGGCGCCCAAGTGGGTGCTACGGTGGATCCGTTCAAGGACCAGGGTTCCTAGTTTCTCAGGAAGGAGGATATCGTTCTTAGCGTCCCGCCACCATCCGTCTCTAACCTGGGTTAGAGGGAGCTTGCTCATCCATCTGATGTCATCCTCCGAGTAGTCGGGTTGGGGCGGTAGTTCCCGGGGCCCTGGATCCGGCAGTTGCAGGGGAAGTAATGGTATTGGAGTGTGTGCCGCCTTTCGAGCCGTCTGGTCTGCCAAATTGTTGCCTCGGGTGACTGGATTCGTGGGTTTTTGATGCCCCGGGCAGTGTACAATGGCTAGCTTTTTGGGTTCCCATATGGCCGCTAGCAAGGCCAGGATTTCCTCTTTGTTCTTGATGTCTTTGCCCTCTGCTGTGAGTAGTCCCCGCTCTCGGTATATTGCCCCATGTATATGTGCGGTAGCAAAAGCATACCGGCTGTCTGTATATATGGTGGCTTTTTGGCCTTTGCTCATCTTGAGAGCTTGGGTCAGGGCAATTAATTCAGCTTTTTGGGCTGAGGTCCCCGGGGGGAGAGTCTCTGCCCATATCACCTCAGTTTCTGATGTTACCGCTGCCCCCGCATACCTCTGACCTTGCTGGACAAGGCTGCTGCCGTCAGTGAACCATGTGACTTGTGCATCCGGTAGGGGCTGGTCACGTAGGTCTTCCCGAACCCCATGGATCTGGGCCAGTACCTCTGCACAGTCACGGAGTGGGGAGTCCAAATCTGGGTCAGGTAATAGGGAGGCAGGGTTTAATGCCCGCGGCGGAGTGTAGCTGATTCTGAGGGGATTTAACAGTAGACCCTGGTAGTGGACCAGTCGAGCATTGCTCATCCATCGGTCGGGAGGCTGTTTGAGAACCCCGTCGATGGCGTGGGGGGTGGTGACATGCAACTCCTGTCCCATAGTTAGTTTGTCAGCATCCTTTACCATTAGGGCCGTGGCGGCGATCATCCGGAGGCAAGGAGGCCAGCCGGCAGCCACTGGGTCCAATTTCTTTGATAGGTAAGCGACAGGCCTGGGCCAAGGACCGAGGGGCTGGGTCAACACGGCCTTAGCTATGCCTTTGCTTTCATCCACAAAGAGGTGGAAGGGTTTGGAGACATCAGGGAGACCCAGGGCGGGTGCGGATAGCAAGGCAGTTTTGATCTGCTGAAATGATTGCTCAGCCTCCTCTGTCCATTTAAAGGGCGTCTGCTCTTTGGTGGCTAAGTATAGCGGTTTGGCCATTTCAGCAAATTTGGGTATCCATAAACGGCAGAACCCCGCTGACCCCCAAAATTCCCTCACCTGTCGAGGCGTGGTGGGTCTGGGGATGCGGAGGACGGTTTCCTTCCGTGCATCTGTGAGCCATCGTTGCCCCCCTTTCAATAGGTACCCCAGGTAAGTTACCTCAGGCCTGCAGATCTGCGCTTTCTTGGCAGAGGCCCGGTATCCCAGGGTGCCGAGAGTCTGTAGGAGGTTTCTGGTTCCCTGCAGGCAGGCTTCAGCGGTCTCAGCAGCTATTAAGAGATCATCAACATACTGCAGGAGGGTTACATTGGGGTTTTGTCTCCGGTACTCACTGAGATCCTCGTGTAGGGCCTCATCAAACAAGGTGGGCGAATTTTTGAATCCTTGGGGAAGTCTGGTCCAGGTGAGTTGTCCGTTTATGCCTCTCTCGGGATCCGACCATTCGAAGGCAAAGAGTTCTTGACTTTTGGGCACCAAGGGTAAACTAAAAAAGGCATCTTTGAGGTCCAGCACAGTATACCATTGTTTTCCTGGACTAAGGGCGCTCAAAAGAGTATATGGATTGGGCACAGTAGGATGGATGTCTATGACCCATCTGTTAACTTCTCTCAGGTCCTGCACTGGGCGGTAGTCTTTACTGTTAGGTTTGCGGACTGGCAGCAGGGGTGTATTCCAGGCCGACTGGCAGGGACGCAGTATCCCCAGGTCAAGAAGCCGGCGAATATGAGGAGTGATACCAGTCTTGGCCTCTAGGGGCATGGGATACTGTCGGACACGTGCAGGATCTGCTCCTGGTTTGATCTCTATGAATAGGGCTGGGCGATGTTTGGCTAGTCCCATCCCACCTGTTTCTGCCCATGCTTCGGGGAACTGCTGAAGCCATGACTCTATATCTTGATTTTGGGAGGGTGGTTCCTGGTGAAGTCGGTACTCATCTTCTAAGTTCAGGGTGAGCACAGATATGGGTTGGTCGTGAGGGTCTGTTACGATTGGCCCCTCTGGCCGAAAATGAATTTGTGCTCCCATTTTAGTGAGCAAGTCTCTCCCCAGTAAGGGGCAAGGGCTATCGGGAATGACCAGAAAGGAATGGGTTACTCTTCCCGTGCCCAAGTCCACAGTTCTCTGAGTGGTCCAGGGGTAATGTTTGACTCCCGTAGCTCCCTGGACCCAGGAGGATTTGTTAGAAACTTTCCTGTGGGGCTTAACCAAGACCGAATGCTGTGCCCCCGTATCCACCAGGAATTGGACTGGTTTCCCCTCCACTTGTAGGGTTACCCTGGGTTTGGGGAGGGGGTCCGAACCCCGTCCCCCCTACTCTGCATCATGTGTAAATAGGACTGGGGTGGCCTTCGGTTGCCATTGCCTCTGGTTGGGGCGCGGCTGCCTTTTCTTGGGGCATTCCCGAGCCCAGTGGCCTTTTTCCTTGCAATAGGCACATTGATCTCTGTCCAATGGTCGCCTGGGAGGTCGAGTGGCTGGGGGGCCCTCTTGATCTTTCTGAACAATGGCGGCCAGGACCTTAGTCATTTTCTCAGTGGCTTTAAGTTGTTTATCCTCTGGGGCGTCTCGGTTATTAAAGACGCGCTGGGCGATACAGAGTAGATCCTGTATCTGTTTGCCCTCCAGATCTTCTAACTTCTGGAGTTTCTTTTTAATATCAGGGGCTGCCTGGTTAACGAAGGACATTACAATGGCAGCCTGATTTTCGGGGGCCTCTGGATCCATAGGGGTATACTGCCTAAAGGTTTCCATTAATCTTTCTAAGTAAGAGGAGGGACTTTCTGTTTTACCTTGTATAATTGAATATACCTTGGCCAAATTAGTGGGCTTGCGCGCGGCAGCCCAGAGACCCGCCATTAGAGTCTGGCGATAAATGAGCAGTCGTCCCCTACCTTCTCCGGTGTTATAGTCCCATTCATCCTGCGGGGGGGCGAGTTAAGGGAAAGGCTGCATTGATGAGGTCAGGGTTAGCGGTGGGTTGACCATCATCTCCAGGAACCAGTTTTCTCGCCTCCAGCTGGATTCGCTCTCGTTCTTCAGTAGTGAATAGGATCCGGAGGAGCTGTTGGCAGTCATCCCAGGTGGGCTGATGAGTGAACATAACGCTATCTAGAAGAGCTATCAAGTCTTTAGGATTATCAGAGAAGCGGGCATTCTGGGTTTTCCAATTATATAAGTCACTGGTAGAGAATGGCCAATACTGGAGTCGGGGGTTCCCTGTCTCATCGGGAGGGCCTATTTCTCGCAGGGGTAGGGCTATGGTGGAATCCGGATGGCGGAACCCTGGGTCGCGCTGAGTGCGTCCACGGGTGCGTCCAGCCGACCCATGGGAGTTATTTTCATTGGGCAGGAGGACTGGTAGTGCTTCTGCCTCTCGGTTCTCCGGTTCTGACCTGGGTGGCCCCTCGGGAGGGGCCGCAGGAGGTTCTACCAAGGGGAGAGGAGCAGGGCCAGGAGCAGGAAGGGGGACCGGTTGTGGGGCCAAAGGAGGAGGTTGATATGGGGGGGGTCTAGGAGAAGGAGGTCTTGGCTATCAGAGAGTATGGGTGCAGTTGGGGCCTGAGGCTTGGGAGGTTTAGTTGGTCGGGCCGCAAGGATCTTACATGACCCTGATGACAAAAAGGGGGTCATCCAGGGAGGTGGGTTTTCTGTCAGGTCCTGCCATACCAGGATGTAGGGCATCTGGTCTGGATGGCCTTCTTTTCCTGGCAAGAAAACTCTAGATTTAACTTTTAGGATTATAGGAAGACAAAAGGTACCCTCGGTGGGCCAGCCAACCCCGAAAGTTGGCCATTCAGAGCGGCAGAAGGTAATTAGTTTTTTTTCTCCGGATGTCCAGACTGAGGTTGTGTCCTCGGGACTTTACATCCCCGAAATTAGCGAGAAGGAGGGAGAGCGGGGTACTCTGTGCTTGGCCCATGTCTAGGTCCTGGAAGAGATTGGTCAGAAAAGGTTACTCTGAAAACAAAAGTGATTAAGAGCAGTCCCAATAGCGGAGCCTGTAAAAGGAGGAAGGGGAGGTTATCGCGTGCGCGCTTCAGATGGGCTATCAGCCCCAGATGGGTCGTGGTGGACGTCTCCAACCACACCCGACTAGGTGTCCTATAGCGCGTCCGCCAGGACTGTCCTAGTCCCCAAAACAGAAGGTACCCTGAGCCGGCTTACTTACCGATCGGTTGTCAGCGATGACCCGTTGACCTGATGTCTGGTGGGCTCGGGGGCATCCCGGACGAGCCCCCAAATGAAATGCCCACGGTCACGAGACCCCTCCACAAGACCACCAGAGTCGAGAGTCAAAGCCAAACGGCAAGGGTCATTTATTGCAGGTTCGAACCTGGACCTCTGCGCACTCGTTGCCGGTGGCGCTAAGAGGTCCCGATGGAGTTTAGTTCAGCTCTTTTATAGACAGGTACAATCAAGTTCGGGACTTTCCAGGGGTGGGGAGTACTGATTGGTTAACCTTTAAACAAAGACACTAGTCGCCGTCTGATTGGCTGGATGATTACAAGGGGGGTCAGCAAGCGTAGTTACAGAAGCGAGAGCGGCTGGTTAAGTTTCGGTTTCCTGAGGTTTCGTTTCTCAATTGGAAATACTTAAGACGGGGCCATGGTTACAAAAAGAAATAGTGCAAACAGGAAAACTGATGCAACCCTAACAGCGCTGCGGCCTCCACCAGCCCAACGGCAGGGCGGCGGGAGGCTGTGCGGCCAACTCCAGGCGGCGCTCCCAAATGTGGCAACCCAGCGCCGCGCCCTGGAAGGGCCCTTTCTCGGCCCTTCTCCTCAGAAAAGAAACTCCAGGAAAAGCACAGACTGAATGCAGGGCGTCAATTCAGTCTTATTCCCACCAAAGTAGAACGCAGTCCCCTCAATATGACTAAGGAACACACTGGTAAAAGAATATGGGAGAAAGTCTGAGTATGACAAGTCAGCTAGACTGATATTAACTAAAAAAGCTGTGTGAAAATATCCTTAAAAAGTTGCCCCCAACTCACTCAAAGTCCAAAGTTGGAGCTGGAAATACAATGTCATGGAGTTTGGATAAGAACAGGTTTTCTCCAAGCTGAACTATGACACAGAGAGTAGAGGCTTCTAGAAACTATGCTTTTTCAAAGAAAAAACATCACATGAGAAAAATGAGGCCTAGAAAAATTAAATGACTTAAGGTAACATAGCTAATTAATGGCAGGACTGAGACTAGAGTATACTTTGTGTAACTGGCTATGGTCTTTTTTGTTTGTGTTTGTTATCACTTCAAAACGAGACAAACTTAAAGAAAGGAAACACAACCAAGGCTCAGTGGTTGGAAAAGGGATGGATGTGAACGCCCACTTGTTTCTTACGTATAAAGTTACCCCTCGCAGTGTTTTGGAGGAGAAAACGCTGGCTCTTCCCAACGTTGGTTACATACACTAAGATTCCAAAGACAAGACAAGTGCTTTGCAAACAAAGTAACTAGAACCAGCTCAGGCTTCCCCGCGCCGGGTCCTACGTTCCACGGTCAGAACCACCAACTGTATCCCCCCGGGTAACAAAGTGATTCAGAAAAGCTAGCGTCTTCAGAGAAGGGAGAAAACTTAGCCGGGAAGAGAGTCAGGAGAAAACTTGCTCAGCTTCTTGCTGGGGTCTGAAACGATCCCAACAGAGTCCTTAAACCCCTCAGGTTTCCCCAATCAAGCACCCTCGCCTCCAACCTGGGCCACCCCAGATCTGACTATCAGAGGAGAGAAGTCTGCGGACGCACGGAGAGCTGACCACCCCACGAGAAGGACCTACGCGCGGCCGCACCCACTCACCCGCCGCTCCCCGGGAGACTGGAGACCAGCGCGGGGTCCAAGGCCTGGGCGTGGCAGACTCGTCCCTCTCCGGGCCCAGCTCCAGCTCACCTCGGCGCGGCCCGCCTGGGCGCCGCCATCTTGACCAGAAAGGGGGCCTCGCGCCGGAGGCCCCTGAGCGGGCGCCCTGAGCGGAGCCGGAGCGCCGGGGAGCCCCAGGTCGGCGCCCTACGTCCCCGGCGCGCTCGCGCCCCGTCCACGAGCGACGAGAGTCCCGCACGCAGCACCCTACCCAGGCTTCCGCGGAACCGACGCCCCGCGCAGCCCGCACCACGGCTCAGGCGGCGCCGAGGGCAGCCCGGGCGGAAGAGCGGGCGCGGGGCACGCGCTCGGTAACCTGGCAACGCAGAGCAACCCGGCGTCTCCGGCGAACCCCAGCCTTCCACCACGAGGAAGCACGGACCCCCGCACCCGCCGCCCAGCCCGCGCCGCCCCTCGGTCGTTCCGCCCGCCGCTGCCCGCTGGCTATGGTCTTTTAAATCCATGATACAACGTCTATATGTAACAAATCTGTTAAACCCTAAATGTTTATGATATTCAAGTAATCCATTATCTGAATTATTCTTGACGATAAAACATCCAAAGACTTCTTAATTGTATGGGTATACGTACATAAAATACACGTGGAGGTAACTTCAAATATAGTATGTGCCTGTCTCTAATTCCTTCCCTCTCCGCTCTTTTAAAAAAATGCCCCTTTAAAAATTGCCCACTCACCATCTGTTAGGTAAATTTGCTGAAACACAGTAAATGTGGAGACAGAAATTGTTATAGAGACTATTCCAAATGGCACCGACACCTGTATTTATGAAATTTTTAAAAGGGTAAGTTAGAGTTGATTTTTTAAAAAAAAAAAATCCCACTATAGTAACACCACATCATCCTAGGTGCCCAGTTCTATCCAATTACATAAGATGGAGAAAGGACAGAGAGAGAGAGAAAGAAGAAAGGAAGAAAACCAAGTACTTATGTATAAAGTGTTGCTCCCAAAGTTTGAGATTATACTCAAGCATCAATGAACAGAAGGAAAACACTTACAAATTTACAAATGTATTTCATTTATGGTATGAGGGACACAGGTTTTAGATTTGCAACACGCTCCCACAAGGGTCAAATTGACCACGTTTTTCTATCTAGTTGCTCTTGAGAGAACAAAACAATTGAAACAGATGCTGTTCAATTCCAAGTCTATAGCTTAGACCATGTCACTGCACATGAAATATTGTTCATTCAGAGTCAGCACATAGCAAGAGTAATTTATACTCTCAGAGTGTTTGCTCTCAAGTCAATAGCAGAGAAGACTTGACTAAAAACGTTCCCATTAATTGCCATTGTAATATATCTTACTTATAGCCCATGAAACAGTGGTCAGGGGAGATTTATTCTTTGGACACCATATTATATAATCTCTCCACTTTAAGCCATCCCCCACTCGGCGATTATTTTTTAAATATGTTACTCGTAGTCAATATTAATTTACATTTAATCTTTCTTAGCATTAGGAGAGTATTATTTTGTACAGGCTCAGAAACAAATCTCCCGAAATTCCTCCCTGATGCTCCCTTCAGGCTGAAAATGCATTGCAGGGTGGCTGCAGTGACTTACTTCTAGTTGGCAGAGCCCTGGCCACACACTAATTTCATTAGCCTCAAACTCCTGGATTTGAAAGATCCACTGAATATGATTCCTGTCCTCTGACATGTCACTTACTAACCAATTCAGTGTGCATACAGAGGAGAGAAAGGACTTGCTCAGCTCTGGCCCACCGGCAGGCAGGTGAGAATTCCCAGTCAGAGACACTGTTTACATCTGAGTGGTCATTCTTGCCCGGGTCCTCATTTTCAGGAAGGAACTTCAATCCAGGCTTTGCTGGCAGCTGCAGCATTTGTTACATCCATTACTAGCTCCTTGTTCCTTCTTGCCCCCCAGTGCTTAGCATCCCCCATTTCAGTCACTAAGTCTTCCTTCCCCCAGCCTAGAAGCTTACCTCACCATAAATTTTTATCTCAAATGATAGGTTTGGCACATTCCCCACAGCAACCCACAGGGACTGGGGAAAAGAAAACTCAGATCTCTGGAGAGCTAAGAATTCAACCATTTAGAGGAGTTTCTTTTATACAGGACAGTCTTCATTGAGCTGAACCCTGCAATCCCAGAGAAGATTCACCTACCCGTTCTTTTCTTCTTTCCCTAAAGTGACTGTGTCTTTGAACAATGGGTCTGTGTTCCACTATTCTCTCTATTCATTTTGCAGGTTTACAGAGGCTGGGAAACTGGGGACTGGACTTACATGCCAGGAGCTTCTAAGATCACACGCAAAAATAAGGCTACGGGAAGAGATGGTTGGAATCTATCTCTGTATATTTGAACATGGGCAGTGGTTAACCAGGATGCTCACACCAAGCTTATATCCCGCTTGCAGCACAAGCTACAAGTTGGTGCATCCCTCCTACTACCAGCCTCTTCTCAATAAATGCAGGTGAAAACTGGGGGCTCTTTTCCCTCAGCTGTTCAATCCAACATGAATAGCTGCAATTTGCAAATTAGAGGAAAATGACAGTGTTTTCTCTGAATGGTTTTGGTCCCAACCCACACTGCTAATGTTGGCATTCAGTTCCTTTCCTTCCCAGCTCAGGGAACGAGGGAACTAAGCATAAGGCAAGCGTTCTCTTTTCTTGCAAGTGCCTCAGATCCACACACCAGAGAAGGAATCAGCTCCCCCTGGAATCTTTTTCAGCAAACACAATCCTTCAGCCTAGTCGGCAAGCTCTCTCTTGACTTTAAGATTTCCCTCTTTTTTCGACAGGCAGGCCCATCTGCAGTACTGCCCAAGCTCCAAGTGAAGGCACCAAAATAATTTTAAAAATGTCAAACAGCAAATGTGCCTTCAACCCCCAGAGCTCCAGTAAAACTACTGTGAGTTGCCCCTGTGGTTCTCAGGTGACCTCTGGCCTCATCCTCCCTGCAGCGCTGCCTCCTCAGGTTCTCTAGTTTAAGCTCAGAGGTAAAGGAAGTGCTTCTGGGTTTTGCTTACAACAACCCAGTCTCTTCCTGAAAGCATTACCTCAAAGTGAAGGCTGCCCAGAAGCACTTTTGGCCTTGCAAACATCTAGAGATCTCCATGGTGGCATACTCAAGAGGTGCTAGAGATGCTCAGAGGCTCAGAGGGGCCATACCAGGCTGCAGCTTTAGACAGGCACCCCTCCTTCTGGCACAAACACAAGCTTCATACTCCTGGGTGCTGATGTAGTGACAGCTTGAATCACAAGGAGTCCCCTCCAGAAACCCAACATGCTTCAGGAAAGGCACTTGAGAGGGAGCCAACTTTTTAGCTACGGGGAGCATAAGGGTCAGCCAGAACATCTGGAGAAGGGACTAACTGAGCTTGGGTCCTACCAGGCAGGGAGAGAGCTGTGCATTAGGAAAGGATCACTTCAAGACAGAGATGAACAAAAAACTTGGATATAGGGGTAGAGAAGGAAAAGAGAGGCAGAAATTGAAAGGGAGAACATAAAAACAGAGAGACAAAAAAAAAAAAAAAAAACAGCAGGGAGAAAGAGACACAAGGAGAGAGACACACAGGAAGAAAGACAGAGAAACAAGAGAATCCATAGTCACGCAGACCCTGAAACTCAATTTCTTCATCCAGAAGCCATCCATCTATACCCAGGGCGGCACAGGAGCCGTGGGGCCGAGGCTGCGGAAGCAGGCGGTGAGAGAGCACTGCAGCACCGCCCACGGCTCAGCTGCCCCGATCCGCCGTCCTCGCATCTTCCGCCGTTGCCCGCGGAGCTAGAGGACCGCCCGGCCTTGCTCAGCGCACCCTACTGCCTCCCTCCAGGCGCCTTCTTGTCTGGCTCTGAGAATCGTCCTCAAAACCCAGGACTGGGGTTGGGGGCTGCGTTAGGGAGGTCGTGGGAAAGGATGGGCACAGGGTGGGTGCAGAGAAAGCGATTGTGCTTCGCAGTTAGCATGAGCTCACCTCCGGGCTGTGAGCTGGCAGGAGTAGAAAGCTGATCGCCCGGCTCCTGCCAGTGGCCAGATCGCAAAGGCAGTTTAGACGGTGCAAACAACTGCCCAGAGCAAATCACCTGGGGGCACGTCTGCGGGTGGCTTCTCCCCGCTTGAGGACAGTCCCCACGCCTTCCGCCCCATGCCCTCGCAGAGACAGGTTACAGGTCGGGAAATCCAACCCGAGCGAAATGGGCAATTCACGTCCAAATGTAGGTGAAGACCTAGCCTTCGGTTTAAGAACTGCCTCCCTAAGCTCTTCTCGAATTTTTCCAAGGCAGCTGCAGCTTGTCGGGCGGCTTGGGGCAGGGAAGCTGGGGAGTTGAGAAATGCCTAGTTTCTAGGCGTCTTCTCATCTTTCATATTCCTTGCGCCTAGGTGGCTCTCACAGGAGCCCGGCACTTTTACAAGCCTGTTTTGGAACCATATTTCACTCGAATGCAAACCCATTTAAATCATCGCCTTGTTTTTCGGAGACTGTTTCTTCTAAATGGGGCCATAAATCCAGAATGTCAAGCCGGATGGAGTGGAGCGCGGACAGGGGAGAGATGGAAGGGAAATGAATCAAGCAGGGAAAGTACCTCCTCGGGTGAGGTGGGAGGGATTCGGCAGGATCTCCAGGGTGGAAATGAGCGAAGGCTGACCAGACCCCGCACCCCTGGAGTCCAAGCCAGCCTTCAGGATAAAGAGCGCGGGGAGCTACGGCGCGCTCTGCCCCGGAGGGAGCGCCCCCCTACCTGGAAAAGCCTCAGGATGTTGGCTACCATGATGGAGACCGAACTCCCCGAAGCCCCAATCACTCCAACTACTTTCTCGGGCTTGACGAAAACCGGAGGCTCGCCGTTGGTGCAGCGCACTTCGGAGGTGTCCTTCTGGATGAGCGCCTGGACGAAAGTGAGCGACTGTTCGAGCGCATAAGTGTCCCTGGAACAAGTGTCTAGGATCCGCGCTCCCAGCGTCACGTTGGGCAGCAGGTTGGGATCGATGTTGATCTGGTCCAGGGCGTAGAGCATCGCTTCCAGCCTGTGGATCCCGTTCTCCCTCTTGATGTCGCCGCAGGGCACTCCGCTGGGACCCTTCGCGTGCACCGGGAACAGCCCCCCGAGGGTGACGTCCCCCTCGATCCGAATGGAGTGCGGGGCGTACGTCTCCTGGCCGCGCGCCGCCGCCGCCAGCGCGCACAGAAGCACCTCCAGCACGCAGCAGGGAAACTTCATCAAAGTCAGGCCGCGGAGCAGCTTCCCCAGCTGGACCGTGCTGCTCCCGCGGCTGCGGCGGTGGCGGCGGCACTGGAGGGGACGGTGGCGGGCCCGCCGGAGTCCTGGCCCCTTGGCGTGAGCTCCTCCGGTGAAGCCCAGGGTCTCCTGCGGGCGAGGAGGGTAGGGGCGCCCGGGGAAGGGCAGCCGGCGAGGGTGGGGGGTCCCGTGGCGCCTGCCAGCTTGGGGCGCCGTGCGCTCTCGGGTTCCCCGGCCAGCGCGCCGCGCTCGAGCTCGCGCTCGGTGGCTTGCAGCTCGAGCTCTCCAACAGCCCAGCACTGGGGAGAGAGCGAGGATGGCTATCGCTTTAAATGCGCGTTCGGCTCCCTCTCCTCCTCCGCCCACTCCCTCCCACCCTCGCTCGCTCTCAGGCTCTCCCCACCCTTCCCAGCGCCCACCCTCCCCACGGTTTTGCAACATCACGCAGGGAGGGGCTGCGTGCTGAGGTAAGGGGGGAGGGAATGGGTGGGCGGCTGTAGGGCGGGGGGAGTACCTCCGATTGGGAGTTTCGAGGTCCCCAGGGAATCTGGGGATTGCAGGTCGCAGGCGAAGGCTGAGCTCCTGCTTCGGTCTCACTGTAGAAGCCGCTCGCTCGCCTACCTGCACCCACATGCAGATTCTAGGCACATGGTGGCATCAGCTCCGGACAGGGCGGTTCTAGCTGGGGCTGACTGCTTCCAACCCTGAGGTCCGGAGCCGGGGCTGTCAGCGCCGGGAGAATGCGAGGTAGTCGAAGGTGATGCCGCCAAGCATGAAGGGTAGTAGGGAGACCCCAGTCTCTACTGCTAATTCGTCTGTGCCAGTTTTACCTAAGAAAAACACACATACACACAGGAGCCTGATTTATGACCTAAAGAACCTTTACGCAGAGACTTCTCCGGGGCCAGGCACTGGGCTAGCCTGTAGGGAAAGACGCCAACAAGAAATGCTGGGAATGGAAATGCATCTTTGGTCTTCAGGGGTTACTGTGGCCGGAGCCGGATGAAGTAACCCTGGTCTCCAGTAAATCTGTGGCGGATTCGCTCCTTTTCTTCCTTTCATCGCAAGAGATGGAACAACTGAGAACTCTGCAGAGCGCACTTTCTTCTCTGGCGCTGACAGGTGTAAGGCTCCCTCCTACCCATTTCCAGAGATGCTTTTGGGCTGATGTCAGGTTTCCTCGGGCAGGAAATAGCAAGAAAGAGGTGACAGTAGGAGGAGCAGACAGAAATCTCCCCATCGATCCAGTGATCCAGTGATCGATTCTTTTTTTTTTTTTTTTTTTTCTGGCTGAAGATTTGGGGGGTTTGGGGAGTGGAATCAGGATGCCAGAGCAGGTAGTAGTGCAGTTAGGAAGCTGTTTTTCAAAGGTGTCCCATTCTGCAGGTCCAGCCCAAACTTGGCCCAGCAACAAGTGGCCCTAGTTCCTACACAAGGAAGGGCAATGTATCTGCCCTTGGTGTCCACGTGTACTGCTTATGGTGATCTCTACTCTTGCTGAGCCTTTCCGTTGGAGGGCAGCGAAACTGTCTTATACAGAATTGAGGGCGCAGAGAAAACCAAAACAAGACTATACTTTCTGTTGTAATGTTAGTGTACTAAAGAAAAATGTCCTTGCACATAAACAAAACAACACACACACACACACACACCTAAAAAGTCAGAAGTTGGGAAGTTGGTTGTCTCTTCCACCAACCACCTGTATGACCTTGGCACTTCTGTTCCTGTGCCTGAGTTTTACTTTGCCCATCTGTAAAATGATGAGATTGAATTGAATGTTTTACAGGTTAACTTTTAACTTTCAAATCCTCTGTTGAAATAGGCCATGCACCTTTGGCCATGGTGTTCTTTTTAGACCAATATCCTTTGTTGCTTTAAGTGTAGGGCACCCGTTTTTTGATACCCAAACAACACTTCAAACATTTCCTGGTACAGAGGATATTTTTTTTCTTGTTGACCACCCATTTATCGTCCTTCTAGGGAGAGTCCAGTCCATCATTTTCTTTTCAGGCCTGCCCCTCCTCCAGGTTTCAATACTTAAGGTTTGAGGAGGAAAAAAACCTTCTGGCTACAGTGTTCAAGGAAGGGAATAGAGGCTAACAAGAGCTATGCAGGGCTAATCCCTGGAGTTCTGCTGGAGTAACGAGGGTGATGACATAGGGTTACCACTGTCCAATAGACAATCCGTGCCGGAGTTAAAAGAAAAAGGAGCCTCCTTCCTCTAAATGCTTTATGTATATCTTTTGGACAATGTTACACTATTTGATTTTGTAAAAACATACCATTTTACTGCCATCTTCAAGAAAAGTGATGTAAAAGCTATGCGAAGCTACCCCTGTATACAATGTGATCATCCATCACTCATAGATGTGATGCCCTGCTATATAAGTGCACACCTTGTGCAACCTTATGCTGTGATGCGCCCGCCCCTTCCAGCCAGCCCTGGAGCTGCGAGCGTATAAGCCCGCAGCTGTGCCAGAAGCTCCCACATAAACAGGGAAATATTTGAATCCCATAATGAGAGATACCAGAGAGGAGAAAAGGCAGAGAGAAGAAGGGGTGGGGAAGAGAGAAAGGGACCTGGTTAAAACATGTGAACTCCTGGATCCACATGTGCCTGAAAGATTGCCTCTTTTTTTTCAATTATATAGTATTTTATTTCTGTTGTCTGAAGTCAAAATATCCTCTTGTAACTCACCTATTCTGCTATTCAATATATTGGATCAAAAAGGCTGGAACAAGTGAAATAGATATCCTGTTAAGGCAGCATTAGCTAATTTGGAAAGGGGGAAAGAAGCAAAGCAATAGAAAGGCATCCTTGGGAACACAAATACTGTGATCCTAGTATTTAGGCATCAGTGCCTCAGGCTATATTTGATAGAGACTGTATCCTTATTTAGTTTTTAATTTAAGGCTATTTAGTAGGCACTTGGTGCCAAAAAATATATTTGAAGAGCTGTGTTACAAGTAATAACACTTGATTTTTTACCTGCCCATGTGAAGATCTATGTTCTCCTCTTCCATTTCCAGGTCACAGCTTGCAACTGCTCAACAAATAGTTCTTGGCTGACTGTTGAATGTTGCCTTGTTCTGTGTTCTCTCTTTGCTCTACTCATTCTCCCCAAACATCTGGCAGCAATCATTATCTTCTTTTTGTTGCAGTCATCTGTGTGCATGTTTTATTTCCCTTGCTAAGCTGGAAGATCCTTGAGGGTAAGGGGCTAGGTATTATTTATCTTTTTACCTCGGACAATGTTCAGAATGGTGTTTTGTACCTAAGAAGCACTCATGTGTTGAATGAATCAGAATTGGTTAGCCATTCCCCACTGTCTTTATCTCACAATAACAGAAACATACAGTGGGCAGAGCAGAAACGACGGCAAATAAATTGTCCTCTTAGTCACAGAATGCAGTTTCTAGAACTTAAAGAATAATTAGTAGATTTTGAAATAATTTTGTTTTACAAAAATTTCATAAGATTGAAATACTCTAACCTTAAAGCTCTCGATCAACTCTAAAGGAGGGCTTTAATTGGCTCTTCCTGAGTCAAGTGTTTATTCCTGGGCCGATAACTGGGGCCATTGTCATAATAGAAAGTGTGATTTGTTACCAGAGAAAGAGGAAAGTGACGCTGGGCTTGCAAGATATTTATATATTCAGCCAGAGTGCATAGGATCTGGAACTTAATTGGTGACGCAGTGTTTGTTTGAGATTATATGAATGACAAATCTTTGTGTAAGGGTGATTAATCTAAAACTTGGCCAGTCATTGTCCTAGTGTCATATTAAATTGCAGGAGAATCTAGTTTTAGGCACAAAGATCATAAATATAAAATGTGTTCCCAGGCTTGGTTCTGTGTAGTCAGTAATCTATACTCACCCAGTCATTAATAAAAATGAAAGTTAAGGACTCAGTCCTAACTTATATGCTTAGCATTGTATTTTGTTAACAATCTCAGTTTTATTTTCTTTGTTCTCCCCTGTCCATCATCTTCTGCAGAAAATAATGTCTCCACTTTCAATTCCCTGTCTATTTAAATCCGATTTGTAATTTATAAAGTTGTCCTCCTTAAGGGCTGCTGCTTCTGCCACAGTAATGTACTCTGGCCATTATTATACTCTTCCATCTTTCATGGAGGTCTCCATCCATAGGTTTTGGTTTCATAGCTTTTTTTTTTTTTTGGCGGTACGCGGGCCTCTCACTGTTGTGGCCTCTCCCGACGCGGAGCACAGGCTCCGGACGCGCAGGCTCAGTGGCCATGGCTCACGGGCCCAGCTGCTCCGCGGCATGTGGCATCTTCCCGGACTGGGGCACGAACCCGTATCCCCTGCATCGGCAGGGGGACTTTCAACCAGTGCGCCACCAGGGAAGCACTATACTTATGATTTTATATTTGCTTATTTACTTTTGTCTCCCCCCTCAGCTCAAGAGAGACTATATTCATCTGTGTTAATCACTGCTGTATTTCCTGAACATGCCTATAAATCATACTGAAGAATGGTGCCTGAAATTTGGTAAGGGATCAATCAATTTTCTTGGCTGGATGAAGAAATGTGTTCATAAATTAATGAACAGATCTTCGGGGCTTCTGACTTGAGGACTAATGGGAAGAGGATGGCAAATGTTTGGGACAGGGTACTGCAAGAAGTAGTATTTAGAGTACTCTGATAGCTATCCTAACAGATAAGATTGTGTTCATTTAAGTAGTTTTAATGAGAGAGCTGGGAACTAGGGACACACAGCATTAAGGTTTTTATAATGCATTCTGTAGAGTTCTTTTTAAGTCTGTACAAATATCATTGAAAATATATGCATACATATACACCTCTGTTACTTTACTTAGTGCTTTACAAGAGCCCCACAAGGAAGGGGTAGTAGCAACTCTCAGCATCCTTCCTTTATGATGAGCTTAATTTATTCAAAGTTACATCATAATTTATTTGTAACTGTGAAACTAGACTTAGTTATTGAATAGACCTTCCCTAGAAACGTATGACATTAATAAAACCAACAAAAATTTGTTCAGTTTCCAATGACAGACACACTACAGACTCAATTATGGGCCATCCAGTTTAATGAAGGGAAGAAGTGATTTAACAAATATAGAGCAAACAGAATATGAAGTTTTATCCTCCGTTAATATTAGTAACGGATAGTGTGGGCTCCAATGCCTTCAAGATAGCTTGAGACCATCATCTCTGTGTCATGGGCAGGGGGATGTTCAGCCAGGATGTCTTTCACTGTCACTGAGAAAAATTTCCATAATATATAATGATACCTACTGAAACTGATATGGGGCATTCGGGTAATAAGGAATCCGTTAGCATATTTTTCCGGAAGCCTTGACTACAAAATGAAGACAGTAGATTTGGACACTTTCAGCCATGAAGAAGTTGTTTGGATATTCATCTTTATGCCTAATGAAATAAGCTTATTTCATCTCTGCAGCTTCCCATATACCATTTTCCCACCTCTGTTTTATGTTTGGAAAGACTTTTAGAAATTGAAAATCAAGTTAAAAAGTGAGTGACAACTTAAATGATATATGGGATATTTTGCTGACTTACAAGAGCATGCAGAATTAAATATGACCCAGTTCAAATGTTTATTTATTTATTTATTTATTTTTTGCGGTATGGGGGCCTCTCACTGCTGTGGCCTCTCCCGTTGCGGAGCACAGGCTCCGGACGCGCAGGCCCCGCGGCCATGGCCCACGGGCCCAGCAGCTCCGCGGCACGCGGGATCCTCCCGGACCGGGGCACGAACCCGCGTCCCCTGCATCGGCAGGCGGACCCCCAACCACCGCGCCACCAGGGAAGCCGTCAAATGTTTATTTTAACGTGTATGTTGAGGTGGAGTTTTCAAGGTGCCAGAAAATGAGAATTCAACTTCCAGTGTGTGTTACCAGCTCTGTTCATTGCACAGAATCATCTTCATAAAACATACTGTTTTCTATGTACCTGGTATATATCTCAATTAGTTTGAAGAATTTCTCAGATACCTCTTAATATGTAATGCTCCAATTCCAATCTTGCCATGTCCTGTACCAGTGACACAGCACACAGGAGTTTTATTTCTCTTTATTTCTCTGGGTTGTTCAGAACCCAATGAAAGAACAATGGAATGGGATCAAAGAGATCAGGGTTCTTGTCCCAGATTTACCATAAAATAATTGTGTCCTCTTGGGAAAATTATAGTCATTCTAGGTCCCTTTTCTTTACTTTGACAGAGCTGCTCTAGATGACCCCAAGTAATATAGCACTCTTTCAGTAGTGGCTTAGATGTTATCGGTATTCTGAAACAAATGAAGACAATGACACACGGAGCTGTGCAACATCTCTGTAACTCTGTTGTCTTAGAGTTGCCTCCATTTTACAGATGATAAGATGACTGTGCATAGAAGTAGATGTTTGGAACCAGCAGTTCCAAAGTAAGTGGAGGTAAACCACAAATTTCCTTCCTTCCTGAAACTCACTTAGCCAAAACATAGGCTTCTGAATATTAAGCTGTAAAGCATATTATCAGTACATTTTAAAAGAAGCTATTCTTCTAGGATTTCCAATTAATAGCAGGAGGTTTTGAAATTCTTAAAAGATCATCTAATTTTGTGAGATTTACAGCTCTACTTTCCTGTCAAGCAAGTTGTATTAGTGCCAGACAGTCATCTGAGCTTCTGGATGCTTCTCTGAACCTCTTGAAGTTTTCTTCTTGCTATCTGAAATTCATGCCAGATAAGCCTTTTTCTAGAGCGTATGTACAGACTTGTGTATTTTCATATAGGAAAGCGATGCAGTGAGTCAAGTCGTGGGTTAAGCCCTCATTCTCAGAGTGGTATTGAGCTCCTGGTGAAATATAATCATCATTTCCTCAGAATCGAAAAGCAGTTATCTCAGGTGTATAATCCCATTAACTATTTATACATTTACGTATGATACATGTATTTATTGTACCTACGAGGTGTGTTCTCTTTGGGAAGTACAAAGCTCTTAGAGACATAGGTTGTTCATTTTTTTGTTGTCCCACAAATACTGTGACCCTTTGAGCAGGAAGGTCTATATTTTACTAACATCTAGAACCAGCAGTTAACACGGTGTCTAAGATGTAGTCAATAATTATGAAATAGATAAATGAACACATTTTTATGCAAGGGCCAGGACATGGACAAATAGAAATTTTTCATTTTCAGTCACAAAGCAACAACAGACATAAAAATGATACCGACAACAAGTGCTACGGTCATTCAAAGAAGGCATAGAATAGATAGAAGGATCTCCTCTATGGCACAGGGAACTATACTCAATATTTTGTAATAACATCTGCATGGGGCACCTGCTCCACACCAGGCCCTATGACAGGTGCTTACATACTTTCCCTCTCCCCCATCCTATGGGGAAAGTACCTCTGCTATAGATTTAACATTTGCCTCCCCCAAAATTCGTACGTTGAAATCCTAACCCCCAAAGTGATGGTAACAGGAGGTGTGGCATTTGGGAGGTGATAAGGTCATGAGGGTAGAGCCCTCATGAACAAAATTAGTGCCCTCATAAAGGAGACCCCGCAGAGGTCCCTCGACCTTTCTGCCATGGGAGGTTACAGAGAAAACACGCCAACTGTGACCCAGGAAGAGGATACTCACCGGACTGTGAATTTGCTCGCACCCTGATCTTAGACTGCCAACCTCCAGAACTATGAGAAATAAATTTCTGTTGTTCATAAGCTACCCAGGCTCTGGTATTTTGTTATAGCAGCCCAGATGGATTACGATAACCTCTGTCCTTAGGTTTCAGACCCAGAACCTCAACTTTGTAGAGGTTACGAGGACCCTAAAGCCACTCAACCAGGCAGAGGCAGATTTGAAATTTAAATCTCCAATTCCACATGTAAGTCTATCAGACCCTGTCTCCAGACATGATGTCATGAACAAGAGCTAATGCAACAAAGAGTTTACATGCAGCAAAACAATTAGCAAACAAAGTAAGAATATAGTAGACCGACTGTTTTTGTCACCCAATAGCCATTCACCACTCTTCCAGTTGAACAGAAGCCATGCCCCGTGGGCACATTCAGCCCTGCTGTTTTCACTTCCCAGATTTGAGGGGTAGGAAATTATTATCCCTCCTGGCCATCAGCACCCTGACCTCTACCACCCACCGGGCCAGCTTCAAGAACAGCTGGATCCACCTGTTCAAATGAAACAGGTCTGCTCTCTGTGGTGTTGGCTTCTAGTTCAAGCAGCTCTCCCCACATGATAGCAAAGCTGGCTCCCAGCAGTTGCAAGCATGAATCCTACCAGCCTAGCAGTCCCAACAGATATCTTTTAAGTATTTTTCCCCAAAGCTCCAGTTAAAAGTCCTAGGCTGATTCCAATTTGAACTGCTCTGGACAAACATTTTCTTTAGAACCAAGAAGGCTGCCAGACAAAATACAGGATGCCCGCCTCGTTAAAGCTGAACTTCAGATAAACAGTAATTTTTTTAGTAGAAGTATGTTGCATGCAATGTTGAAGACACCCTAAAAAGTCGTGGTTTTCATCTGCGGTTCAGCTTTAACTGGGCGCCCCGTGTGGGCTTTGCCGGCTGTGGTGGGCGCTGAGCGGGGTCGGCGGGGACGGTGGGGGACTGTGGCCCGAGCCGGGTTGCACACCCAGCCCACAGCGTGCAGGGAGAGAGGGGCAGCCTCGTCTCCGCTGCAGGAGCTGAGACGGGGAGAAAGGGAGCGCCCCAAAAGGAAACCAGCTGCCCCTCCCAGGAGAGAGGAGATGGCTGTTCAGCAGCCAGAAACAGCAGAGGAGCCCGAGCACAGAAGCGGCGGCCTCTGAGGACGCGGCGCACATATTTCTGGTGGGCGAGGGGCACGCGGGCCGGTCCGTGGGAAAGAGGGGAGCCCGCGCCGGCCCCTCCGCCTCCCGAGCCTGTGCGTTTCCCTAAAAGAGCAGCAGCTGTGCAAACTGACGGTTCACAGTTGTGATAAATCGCCTTAGGAAAGCACTTCGATTAAAGTCACATCTAACTAGAACGCAAGAAGTCATCCCTGAACAAATCAATTGCGAGAGGGGCAGCTCTAGGCGCGCACCCACCCCGCTGCTGTTTTGCTTTCCCCGCAGGACGAGGGCCGCTCACCGGGTCGCGGGGACAGCGCGCTGTCTCAGCTGGGGAAGAGGCGCTTCCTCAGGACACATGCAAAACCCAAATTGTGAAAGGAGGCCTTTATTCCATTCCTTTGGGGGATTTCTTAATGACGTAAAGCCCAACTTGGTTTCAGATCAGCCTGTCGTTTCCGTGACAGAACCTTCCTGGGGGGTCCACCACCAGCGGGGTGGCCAGGCGCCACAGGGCTGTGCTCTCCTTCCCAAGCCAGTTCATCTCCATCTGTAGCATTTTCAGAGAAACTCTCGGATAGGTTTTCTCCAACAGGTTCTTTTTCCTTCAGTTTATAAAGTCATTCTCCTGCACAAAATGAACGGCCTGAAGACATCACTGAGCCTCTTTTTCTCCCAGGGCCAGGGCCAGCACGGCCCCCAGACCACAGGAGCGCAGGGCCTCACAATGGGCTTCAGGCCTTCCCCTCCCCTTCCGCCCCTCCCGCCCCCCGCCCTACCCCTCCCCTCCTCCCCTGCAGAAATCACATCCCTTCCTCCAGACTCCCCACTTCAGCTTGACTTCCAGCAGATCTTTACCCTGCCAGTTAGTAATTCAGAACTAATTAGGTGATTGCTTTCATTTATGGTAGCAGTTGGGGTGGGGGGGATGAAATGGCTTTGCCCCTATTCTTGTTGGAAAAATAAATTACACCCACTGTCACTTGAGATCTTATTTTCCCCCCAATCAAGCAAATTAGCAGCGTGGTTCATTTTCCCAGCATTCACTCCTGAACAGACGGCAGTGCCCTGGAACGTGGCTTAGAGCTGTGTGGTCAGTGCAATTGTTTGGGGCTGTTTGTGCCGACAATGACAGGAAACGCCTGTCTCCCGAAAGAAGAGTGGCCCTTGTCTTGCTTAGGCCAACGAGCTGCCCAGAGCGCTGCCCGCCTGGCTTCTGAGGAAGATGTACACCGCCATCTAGTGGAAATGGGGGCTCACTGCAGTGTGCTCGTTCTCCCGCCTTTCCTTCTGGCCGGTAAGAACAAGCAATAATGCTTCTTGTAAGTTCCTAAAAATAGGGGAGGTCTTATATCACCAGGAGTGAAATGTTTGCCTCAATGTCTGTAATGAAAGTGCAACCCCGTGCTTGCACAACGTCTGTCTTGTCAGTAGCCCTCTTTCATCCCGATGTTTAGGTCCAAGACAGGATCGTCATTGTCTGAGCAATGGGTATCTCTCCGAAGCTGGGTAGTTCTCCCCTGTCCCAAGTAGTGTGGGAGGAGACAGTCAGCACCTTCACAGACGCCTTCATCTCTGCAGCCTCGCCATCACTCCTCATCTCGCCCACAGCAAGCCCGATTCCAAAGTGCACAGGGTAGAGGCGTTCGAAAGTTGGCTTGTTCAACCAGGGGCATTGCCACTTCCCAGAGGGAGCCAGAAACACACCCACATCCTAAGACTCTTTTCAGTCTTGGCGTTGAGGGGGTTCCCACTCTGTCCCCTGACTACACACAAGTCAGTGTCTTTTTCCTTTCCGCTCATTCTACCTACATGAAGAGCACGTTGATCTCCCCAGTTTTAACACAGGAACCATGATTTTCCTGGGTTTTGTGTATGCGGGGGGGAGAGAATGGGAGAGAGAGCAAGTACATCCCAATATGGAAGGGCTTGGGGCCGTGGTTCTCAACCAGGGGCAATTTTGCACCCAGGAGACATTTGAAAGTGACTTGGGACACTTTGGATGGTCACAGCTTAGAGGAGGCTAAAAGTCCTTCCATCACAGGACAGGCCCACAGCAAAGAAGCATCCAACCCCACCCAGCAGTCGTGCTGAGGCTGAGAAAGCCTGGTTTAGGCTCGCAGATATCGCCCTCCAGCAAGCCGGTTAGAACACTGATTGTCCTCAAATGGCCCACACTGCAGAGGCTGTGGATAGATAATGCATCCTCTCCCAAGTCAGTACTGACCGCCGTTTTTCTTCTTTGAGACTCTTCCATTTTAAACATAATTTAGCTGTCTCTTTTTTTTCTCTCTGCTCTGCTGAGAAGAGAAAGGATTGGAAAGGGGGAGGGGAAGGTGACAGAACAGGAGGATTAGAGGCCTGACCTGTTTCTCCTGGAGAAGCTGGGCACATTCCTCTCTCACACGTGCTTTGTGACCGAGCAGGGTACAATTAAAAGCACAATAATTTGCTTGTTATTCAAGTCAGGCATTAGTCCAGGTAATGGCGTGCTTGGTGTAGAGATGGATTTCCTTGTTCGGAGCTAAACACAGGACTAGCTGAATTCTCCATGGAGAAATCTTGATTTGTTCAGGTCTTTCATGTTTTCTACAGAGAAGGGATTATGTCTTCCTAAAGAGGGGCGTTGCTTAAAAAGCTACAAAGTATAAGAAAAGGATTTAGGGCAGAGGGGCCTGTGGTTACGTAGCTGAGGGGTACAGGGAATTTCAGAGCCAAGGATTATTTAAAGCCATAAAGTTAAAGAAATAATTGCTTTAGGGACTTCCCTGGTGGTGCAGTGGTTAAGAATCCACCTGCCAGTGCAGGGAACACGGTTTCGAGCCCTGGTGCGGGAAGATCCCACATGCCGTGGAGCAACTAAGCCCGTGTGCCACAACTACGGAGCCTGCGTGCCACAACTACTGAAGCCCACGCGCCTAAAGCCCGTGCTCTGCAACAAGAGAAGTCACCCAGTGAGAAGCCCGTGAACCGCAACGAAGAGTAACCCCTGCTCACCACAACTAGAGAAAGCCCACGCGCAGCAACAAAGACCTAATGTAGCCAAAAATAAAAATAAATTTTAAAAAATTTATTAAAAAACATTGCTTTAGCACTACTGCATCAGTGCTGGCGAGTACACTGTAAAGGCAATTAAGCATGAGCTAATATTCATTTTACTTTGGCTAATTACTGCATGGATCCAGGAGAGGGAGGGGAAAGAAAACATGCCCCTTCCCTGGCAATCGGGGAGGACGTTGGTTTTGGTTTCTTTGCCTTATAGGCACGCTTATTAGTTGGGGTGCCCAGAATCCAGCCATCACAAGGGCCTTATTAGTTAAAACACAGGAAAATTGTTCTCTCAAGGCAGAACAGTGAATGCTCTGCTGTCCCAGTGACCAAGCAGAAGCCACTATTAGTTTTAACTCCATCGATTATTGTTAGCCAGAGAGGACATGACATACACAGTCCTGACTTCACCCATGTGCCTGCTGAGCCTGGGTCAGGGGCTCTCAACCCAGAGCAACTCTGCCCCCCTCCCCCCAGCTCCCCGCGCCCCGGACAATTGACAAGTTCAGGAGCCATTTCTGCTGTCACAGCTGGGGAAGGACTGCTGGCGTCCGCTGGGCAGAGGCCAGGGATACTGTAGGAGTATCCCACAATGCCCAGGACAGCCCACAGCAAAGAATTATCGGACACAAAATGTCACCAGTGGCAAAAGTAAGAGGTCCTGGTGTAGACAGAGGCAATTTCCTCTCCTTGAGTAGGTGAAGGTCTTCAGAATCTTCGCTTCCTCAAATACATAATGGACAAGTCATCAGATGACCGTATTTCATGCTAACTAACACGCTTTTCTTCCCCCTTTGCTACACTGGGTATTCATTCTCCCACTTCAGGAAATCGAGTGACGCTAAGAAAAACTTGCCCTGGAAGAATGGTCCGCGGGGGCGAACCGAGACCCAAGTCGGTGCCCGCCCTCTTCTTCCCCGATTCACACACACACGCACCCAAGAGAGAAGACAGCGAGCTTCTCTGCAATCCCCTGGTTCGGAGTTTTGAGAAGTTTTATTCCCTTCTCTGAGATTACCCATTCTTCCCTGCATGAAGCATGTTCAGCGAAGTCATTTGTCCTGCAGCTTTACAGGAGTTAAGAGCCCGCAGCAGTGAGATATCCATTTCCTCCCTGGAGAATGAGGACTCCCCCTGAGGGAGGTTAATGCTCAGGACAGGAGCATCCCTGGAGCTGGTGACAGCCAAGGGGCTGTGACTCAGGACTGTCCCAGGCAGGCCATCAACTCTCTGGGAGAGCCTCAAGGATGCACTTAGCCTCCGTTTACAGGAGGTGAGGAGGGCAGAGTGCTGCAGACAGGGAGCGGGGCGCCACTCCCAGACTAGACCCTAGCCGGCACCCTGCAAGAGACAGAAAACCTCTCCCCTCAGGTCCCACCAGCCCTGCTCTCCCCTTCTGTGCACCCCTTTCAAATGCGTTTTTCTGCTTTGCCCCCTCCCATTCAATCCGTTCTAGGTACAGTGGTCACTGTGATCCTGGTAAGTCCCAAGTCAGATCCTGTTGCTCGGAGCTCAAAACCCTTCAGAGGCTCCCATTTGGATTCGAATAAAAGCAGTCTTCTCCCTCTCCCCCCCCCCCCCCCCCGTCTCTCTCTCTCTCTCTCTCTCTCTCTCACACACACACACACACACACACACACACACACACACACCGTCCCTCCCCTTCCCTCAAGCCCTTCCAGACACACTGGCACGCTGTCCCTGGCTGTTCCTAGCAGCTCCCTCCCCATAGCCTCCTGCACTTACTATTCTCTCTGCCTAGAATGTTCTTTCTCTCCATATCTACAGGGGCTGCTCTCTCCAGTCCGTACACATGTCCCCTTCTAATTAGGGTAGCCCTCCTTCCCTTTGATGCTTTATTGTTCCCGTAACCTGCATCATCTGGTAACATGCTAAAAACTTCCATGCTTTTATTTGCGGGTCCTTCCCTACCCCACCTCTCACTCCCAGATTGCAAGGATCTCTGTATAATGTTTTCACAGCTGTCTATCTCGAGGACCAAGTACAGTGACTGGCTCCAGCAAGCACTCAGATATTCGTTGAAGAAATTAGGAAATGGACCAGGCTACTTAGCTTCAGAAGCTCTTTCATGGAAGTTCCCATCCCCTCCGTACCAGTTCTCAGCTAGTTGACTGAAGACTAGCACCCTGACAATGAGGCAGCGCTAAACTGTGAATGACAAAAATATTTACTGTGTCTCCGAGGGCCACTTGTGTTTGGTGTTTTATTTTTTTAATAGTTTTTAAAAATAATTTTTAAATTAATTTATTTATTTATTTTTGGCTGCGTTGGGTCTTCGTTGCTGTGCGTGGGCTTTCTCTAGTTGCGGCGAGCAGGGGCTACTCCTCGTTGCGGTGTGTGGGCTTCTCACTGTGGTGGCTTCTCTTGTTGCGGAGCACGGGCTCTAGGTGCATGCACTTCAGTAGTTGTGGCACACGGGCTTCAGTAGCTGTGGCTCGCAGGCTCTAGAGTGCAGGCTCAGTAGTTGTGGCGCACGGGCTTAGTTTTTCCGCGGCATGTGGGATCTTCCCGGACCAGGGCTCGAACCCGTGTCTCCTGCATGGGCAGGCGGATTCTTAACCACTGCGCCACCAGGGAAGTCCATGTTTGGTTTTTAATTGTAGTGAAATGCACATAAAATTGTATCATCGTATCACTTATGAGTGTAGAGTTTAGAAACGTTCAGGAGATTCACGTTGTGCGGCAGCCAATCTCCAGAACTCTTTTCTTCTGGAAAAACTGGAACTCTCTGCCCTCCAGCAACTGCTACCCCCAGCCCCTGGCACCCACCATTCGAATTTCTGTCTGTATGAACTTGACCACTCTAGGTGCCTCATACAAGTGGAATCGAGAGCATTTGTCTTTCTATGACTGGTAGGTTAGCATCATGTCCTCAAGATTCATCCATGTTGTAGCCTGTGTCAGAACTTCCTCTTTAAGGCTGAATAATATTCTGTTGTGTATACACCCTGTTTTGCTTATCTATTCATCTGTCAGTGGGCAGTTGGGTTGCTTCCACAGTTTAGTTATCGTGAACAATGTTGCTATGAACATAGGTATACAAAGTATCTTGGAAAACCTGCTTTCAGTTGTGTTGGGTATATACCCAGAAGTGGAACTGGACCATACGGTAATCCTACTTTTAATTTTGAGGAACCACCATGATATTTTGAACAATGGCTGTACCATTTTACATTCTCACCAGTAGTGCACAGGGTTCCAATTTCCTACATCCTCATCAACCCTTGTTATTTTTTGTTTTCATAGTAGCCACCCTAATGTGTGTAAGGTGGTGTCTCACTGTAGTCTTGACTTGCATTTTCCTAATGATCAGTGATGCTGAGCATCTTTTGATGTGTTTATGGGCCATTTATGCATCTTCTTAGCAGAAATGTCTAATCAAGTCCTTTGCCCATTCTTTAGCCAGGTTGTTTGCTTTGTGGTTGAGTTTTAGGAGTTCTCTGTACACTCTAGATATTAATCCCTTATCAGATATATGATTTCCAAACATCTCCTCTCATTCTGTGATTGCCCTTTTCCTCTGTTGATAGGGTCTTGATGCACAGAGTTTTAAAAATTTTCATGAAGTCCAATTTCTCTATTTTCCTTTTGTTGCCTGTGCCTTCAGTGTCATATTCAAGAAATCATTGCCAAAATCTAATGCCATTAAACTTTGGGGCACTTGTGCTTTTTAAAAGGACCTTTTAATGACAAGTTCCCCAGTTTGGGGAGTTCAGAGCCCTGAAACCTAACTATAAGTGTTCCCAATGCAGAAAGTACATAAGAACCAGAGTGCTTAATCAACATTTCTGTTGGCAAGCGAGGTCCCAAGGAGCGTGTGGAAGCACAGCAGAAGTAACATGGAGGACTTTTAGGAATGTTCTCTGCCACCTTAGTTTCCTCCCTCTTTCTCCATATATCCCTCCCATTTTTCCTTCCTTCCTTTCAGATAACATGTCTGGGGCAGGATATGGTGAAGAAAATGCTTTTACCTCACTCCCCTATAACAACACTGACCACCCCATGAGCCTTGGAGAAGCAATTTGCCTAATTTGGAGACAAAAACTCCATTCAAGCCCTGCTGGGATGCAAGTTCAAATCTGCGTGACCACAAAACCCACGTTCATGGACCCACTTGCCTCTATTGCTTTTTTAAGTTATCGGAATGCTGGATGAGGAATGTTGTCTGTTATTAACTAGAAAAACATGATCCCCCTTTGAGCCTTCATGTCATTACCTATAAGATGAAAATGGACAAGCACAGCACATTTCCAGTGTTACTTTTGAAGTTTTCAGTGCTATCTTACATGAAAATAACATGAAGAAACAGAAGCAAACCTGCCTGATTCCCCCTTATGCCTTGACTACTTGGCCTGCAGAGAGGCCTCCAAGACCCTCCTTGGACGATCCAGGGTTCAGCCCAGCACTGAGCTAGACGACCACGGGCTCCCCTTCCAGCCCAGTGAGTCTTTGCATGACTGTTTTGGGTTTTTTTTTCTAGACTCCCATTTCTTAAAAGTTTGAGAGCCAGTCACAGATCTCCATTTCATCCAAGGGCTGGCATGTCACGAGGTCACCAATATTTGTTTTATGTACTGCTAAGAGGTTAAGGGGCAGTATAATTTCAGAGAAAAGTTAGGTTCGCTGGAAGTCAGGAACCCCAGTATCCTGCCCTTAAACACTCGAATGACCTTGAGCAATGAAAGGTCTCCAGACCTTCATTTCTCATCTTCAAATGAGAAGACAAATTGGACAACATCACTGTTTCCTAAAGTGTGGTGTGTACACCACTGTGGAAAGTAAGCAATAGGTAGAAAAAAGTTAGGTGCTTTTATCTTATGTATATATCTATAAATACTTAAATAGCCTCTCAGCTCTACAGTATCTTAGCTATTATTGCTACAGCAAGGCTGAAGTCAGTGACACACACACAAGCAAGACCCAATGCTAGTACATGCGGTGAAGGTATCGCACCTTCAGGAATTGTCCTTTCCACCCAAACTGTCCAGAAAGATTGACACCGATGAAATGGATCGCTATTGTGGATCCTCATATACCAAATTCCCATGAGCTTTGCTGAGAAGACCTCAGCAGTGCATCAAAGCATCCCTTTGATGCAATGTGAATAAGGTTTAAAAAAGTTATTAATGGGGGAGGCAAATGTTAAATCTATAGCAGAGGTACTTTCCCCATAGGATGGGGGAGAGGGAAAGTATGTAAGCACCTGTCATAGGGCCTGGTGTGGAGCAGGTGCCCCATGCAGATGTTATTACAAAATATTGAGTATAGTTCCCTGTGCCATAGAGGAGATCCTTCTATCTATTCTATGCCTTCTTTGAATGACCGTAGCACTTGTTGTCGGTATCATTTTTATGTCTGTTGTTGCTTTGTGACTGAAAATGAAAAATTTCTATTTGTCCATGTCCTGGCCCTTGCATAAAAATGTGTTCATTTATCTATTTCATAATTATTGACTACATCTTAGACACCGTGTTAACTGCTGGTTCTAGATGTTAGTAAAATATAGACCTTCCTGCTCAAAGGGTCACAGTATTTGTGGGACAACAAAAAAATGAACAACCTATGTCTCTAAGAGCTTTGTACTTCCCAAAGAGAACACACCTCGTAGGTACAATAAATACATGTATCATACGTAAATGTATAAATAGTTAATGGGATTATACACCTGAGATAACTGCTTTTCGATTCTGAGGAAATGATGATTATATTTCACCAGGAGCTCAATACCACTCTGAGAATGAGGGCTTAACCCACGACTTGACTCACTGCATCGCTTTCCTATATGAAAATACACAAGTCTGTACATACGCTCTAGAAAAAGGCTTATCTGGCATGAATTTCAGATAGCAAGAAGAAAACTTCAAGAGGTTCAGAGAAGCATCCAGAAGCTCAGATGACTGTCTGGCACTAATACAACTTGCTTGACAGGAAAGTAGAGCTGTAAATCTCACAAAATTAGATGATCTTTTAAGAATTTCAAAACCTCCTGCTATTAATTGGAAATCCTAGAAGAATAGCTTCTTTTAAAATGTACTGATAATATGCTTTACAGCTTAATATTCAGAAGCCTATGTTTTGGCTAAGTGAGTTTCAGGAAGGAAGGAAATTTGTGGTTTACCTCCACTTACTTTGGAACTGCTGGTTCCAAACATCTACTTCTATGCACAGTCATCTTATCATCTGTAAAATGGAGGCAACTCTAAGACAACAGAGTTACAGAGATGTTGCACAGCTCCGTGTGTCATTGTCTTCATTTGTTTCAGAATACCGATAACATCTAAGCCACTACTGAAAGAGTGCTATATTACTTGGGGTCATCTAGAGCAGCTCTGTCAAAGTAAAGAAAAGGGACCTAGAATGACTATAATTTTCCCAAGAGGACACAATTATTTTATGGTAAATCTGGGACAAGAACCCTGATCTCTTTGATCCCATTCCATTGTTCTTTCATTGGGTTCTGAACAACCCAGAGAAATAAAGAGAAATAAAACTCCTGTGTGCTGTGTCACTGGTACAGGACATGGCAAGATTGGAATTGGAGCATTACATATTAAGAGGTATCTGAGAAATTCTTCAAACTAATTGAGATATATACCAGGTACATAGAAAACAGTATGTTTTATGAAGATGATTCTGTGCAATGAACAGAGCTGGTAACACACACTGGAAGTTGAATTCTCATTTTCTGGCACCTTGAAAACTCCACCTCAACATACACGTTAAAATAAACATTTGACGGCTTCCCTGGTGGCGCGGTGGTTGGGGGTCCGCCTGCCGATGCAGGGGACGCGGGTTCGTGCCCCGGTCCGGGAGGATCCCGCGTGCCGCGGAGCTGCTGGGCCCGTGGGCCATGGCCGCGGGGCCTGCGCGTCCGGAGCCTGTGCTCCGCAACGGGAGAGGCCACAGCAGTGAGAGGCCCCCATACCGCAAAAAATAAATAAATAAATAAATAAACATTTGAACTGGGTCATATTTAATTCTGCATGCTCTTGTAAGTCAGCAAAATATCCCATATATCATTTAAGTTGTCACTCACTTTTTAACTTGATTTTCAATTTCTAAAAGTCTTTCCAAACATAAAACAGAGGTGGGAAAATGGTATATGGGAAGCTGCAGAGATGAAATAAGCTTATTTCATTAGGCATAAAGATGAATATCCAAACAACTTCTTCATGGCTGAAAGTGTCCAAATCTACTGTCTTCATTTTGTAGTCAAGGCTTCCGGAAAAATATGCTAACGGATTCCTTATTACCCGAATGCCCCATATCAGTTTCAGTAGGTATCATTATATATTATGGAAATTTTTCTCAGTGACAGTGAAAGACATCCTGGCTGAACATCCCCCTGCCCATGACACAGAGATGATGGTCTCAAGCTATCTTGAAGGCATTGGAGCCCACACTATCCGTTACTAATATTAACGGAGGATAAAACTTCATATTCTGTTTGCTCTATATTTGTTAAATCACTTCTTCCCTTCATTAAACTGGATGGCCCATAATTGAGTCTGTAGTGTGTCTGTCATTGGAAACTGAACAAATTTTTGTTGGTTTTATTAATGTCATACGTTTCTAGGGAAGGTCTATTCAATAACTAAGTCTAGTTTCACAGTTACAAATAAATTATGATGTAACTTTGAATAAATTAAGCTCATCATAAAGGAAGGATGCTGAGAGTTGCTACTACCCCTTCCTTGTGGGGCTCTTGTAAAGCACTAAGTAAAGTAACAGAGGTGTATATGTATGCATATATTTTCAATGATATTTGTACAGACTTAAAAAGAACTCTACAGAATGCATTATAAAAACCTTAATGCTGTGTGTCCCTAGTTCCCAGCTCTCTCATTAAAACTACTTAAATGAACACAATCTTATCTGTTAGGATAGCTATCAGAGTACTCTAAATACTACTTCTTGCAGTACCCTGTCCCAAACATTTGCCATCCTCTTCCCATTAGTCCTCAAGTCAGAAGCCCCGAAGATCTGTTCATTAATTTATGAACACATTTCTTCATCCAGCCAAGAAAATTGATTGATCCCTTACCAAATTTCAGGCACCATTCTTCAGTATGATTTATAGGCATGTTCAGGAAATACAGCAGTGATTAACACAGATGAATATAGTCTCTCTTGAGCTGAGGGGGGAGACAAAAGTAAATAAGCAAATATAAAATCATAAGTATAGTGCTTCCCTGGTGGCGCACTGGTTGAAAGTCCCCCTGCCGATGCAGGGGATACGGGTTCGTGCCCCAGTCCGGGAAGATGCCACATGCCGCGGAGCAGCTGGGCCCGTGAGCCATGGCCACTGAGCCTGCGCGTCCGGAGCCTGTGCTCCGCGTCGGGAGAGGCCACAACAGTGAGAGGCCCGCGTACCGCCAAAAAAAAAAAAAAGCTATGAAACCAAAACCTATGGATGGAGACCTCCATGAAAGATGGAAGAGTATAATAATGGCCAGAGTACATTACTGTGGCAGAAGCAGCAGCCCTTAAGGAGGACAACTTTATAAATTACAAATCGGATTTAAATAGACAGGGAATTGAAAGTGGAGACATTATTTTCTGCAGAAGATGATGGACAGGGGAGAACAAAGAAAATAAAACTGAGATTGTTAACAAAATACAATGCTAAGCATATAAGTTAGGACTGAGTCCTTAACTTTCATTTTTATTAATGACTGGGTGAGTATAGATTACTGACTACACAGAACCAAGCCTGGGAACACATTTTATATTTATGATCTTTGTGCCTAAAACTAGATTCTCCTGCAATTTAATATGACACTAGGACAATGACTGGCCAAGTTTTAGATTAATCACCCTTACACAAAGATTTGTCATTCATATAATCTCAAACAAACACTGCGTCACCAATTAAGTTCCAGATCCTATGCACTCTGGCTGAATATATAAATATCTTGCAAGCCCAGCGTCACTTTCCTCTTTCTCTGGTAACAAATCACACTTTCTATTATGACAATGGCCCCAGTTATCGGCCCAGGAATAAACACTTGACTCAGGAAGAGCCAATTAAAGCCCTCCTTTAGAGTTGATCGAGAGCTTTAAGGTTAGAGTATTTCAATCTTATGAAATTTTTGTAAAACAAAATTATTTCAAAATCTACTAATTATTCTTTAAGTTCTAGAAACTGCATTCTGTGACTAAGAGGACAATTTATTTGCCGTCGTTTCTGCTCTGCCCACTGTATGTTTCTGTTATTGTGAGATAAAGACAGTGGGGAATGGCTAACCAATTCTGATTCATTCAACACATGAGTGCTTCTTAGGTACAAAACACCATTCTGAACATTGTCCGAGGTAAAAAGATAAATAATACCTAGCCCCTTACCCTCAAGGATCTTCCAGCTTAGCAAGGGAAATAAAACATGCACACAGATGACTGCAACAAAAAGAAGATAATGATTGCTGCCAGATGTTTGGGGAGAATGAGTAGAGCAAAGAGAGAACACAGAACAAGGCAACATTCAACAGTCAGCCAAGAACTATTTGTTGAGCAGTTGCAAGCTGTGACCTGGAAATGGAAGAGGAGAACATAGATCTTCACATGGGCAGGTAAAAAATCAAGTGTTATTACTTGTAACACAGCTCTTCAAATATATTTTTTGGCACCAAGTGCCTACTAAATAGCCTTAAATTAAAAACTAAATAAGGATACAGTCTCTATCAAATATAGCCTGAGGCACTGATGCCTAAATACTAGGATCACAGTATTTGTGTTCCCAAGGATGCCTTTCTATTGCTTTGCTTCTTTCCCCCTTTCCAAATTAGCTAATGCTGCCTTAACAGGATATCTATTTCACTTGTTCCAGCCTTTTTGATCCAATATATTGAATAGCAGAATAGGTGAGTTACAAGAGGATATTTTGACTTCAGACAACAGAAATAAAATACTATATAATTGAAAAAAAAGAGGCAATCTTTCAGGCACATGTGGATCCAGGAGTTCACATGTTTTAACCAGGTCCCTTTCTCTCTTCCCCACCCCTTCTTCTCTCTGCCTTTTCTCCTCTCTGGTATCTCTCATTATGGGATTCAAATATTTCCCTGTTTATGTGGGAGCTTCTGGCACAGCTGCGGGCTTATACGCTCGCAGCTCCAGGGCTGGCTGGAAGGGGCGGGCGCATCACAGCATAAGGTTGCACAAGGTGTGCACTTATATAGCAGGGCATCACATCTATGAGTGATGGATGATCACATTGTATACAGGGGTAGCTTCGCATAGCTTTTACATCACTTTTCTTGAAGATGGCAGTAAAATGGTATGTTTTTACAAAATCAAATAGTGTAACATTGTCCAAAAGATATACATAAAGCATTTAGAGGAAGGAGGCTCCTTTTTCTTTTAACTCCGGCACGGATTGTCTATTGGACAGTGGTAACCCTATGTCATCACCCTCGTTACTCCAGCAGAACTCCAGGGATTAGCCCTGCATAGCTCTTGTTAGCCTCTATTCCCTTCCTTGAACACTGTAGCCAGAAGGTTTTTTTCCTCCTCAAACCTTAAGTATTGAAACCTGGAGGAGGGGCAGGCCTGAAAAGAAAATGATGGACTGGACTCTCCCTAGAAGGACGATAAATGGGTGGTCAACAAGAAAAAAAATATCCTCTGTACCAGGAAATGTTTGAAGTGTTGTTTGGGTATCAAAAAACGGGTGCCCTACACTTAAAGCAACAAAGGATATTGGTCTAAAAAGAACACCATGGCCAAAGGTGCATGGCCTATTTCAACAGAGGATTTGAAAGTTAAAAGTTAACCTGTAAAACATTCAATTCAATCTCATCATTTTACAGATGGGCAAAGTAAAACTCAGGCACAGGAACAGAAGTGCCAAGGTCATACAGGTGGTTGGTGGAAGAGACAACCAACTTCCCAACTTCTGACTTTTTAGGTGTGTGTGTGTGTGTGTGTTGTTTTGTTTATGTGCAAGGACATTTTTCTTTAGTACACTAACATTACAACAGAAAGTATAGTCTTGTTTTGGTTTTCTCTGCGCCCTCAATTCTGTATAAGACAGTTTCGCTGCCCTCCAACGGAAAGGCTCAGCAAGAGTAGAGATCACCATAAGCAGTACACGTGGACACCAAGGGCAGATACATTGCCCTTCCTTGTGTAGGAACTAGGGCCACTTGTTGCTGGGCCAAGTTTGGGCTGGACCTGCAGAATGGGACACCTTTGAAAAACAGCTTCCTAACTGCACTACTACCTGCTCTGGCATCCTGATTCCACTCCCCAAACCCCCCAAATCTTCAGCCAGAAAAAAAAAAAAAAAAAAAAGAATCGATCACTGGATCACTGGATCGATGGGGAGATTTCTGTCTGCTCCTCCTACTGTCACCTCTTTCTTGCTATTTCCTGCCCGAGGAAACCTGACATCAGCCCAAAAGCATCTCTGGAAATGGGTAGGAGGGAGCCTTACACCTGTCAGCGCCAGAGAAGAAAGTGCGCTCTGCAGAGTTCTCAGTTGTTCCATCTCTTGCGATGAAAGGAAGAAAAGGAGCGAATCCGCCACAGATTTACTGGAGACCAGGGTTACTTCATCCGGCTCCGGCCACAGTAACCCCTGAAGACCAAAGATGCATTTCCATTCCCAGCATTTCTTGTTGGCGTCTTTCCCTACAGGCTAGCCCAGTGCCTGGCCCCGGAGAAGTCTCTGCGTAAAGGTTCTTTAGGTCATAAATCAGGCTCCTGTGTGTATGTGTGTTTTTCTTAGGTAAAACTGGCACAGACGAATTAGCAGTAGAGACTGGGGTCTCCCTACTACCCTTCATGCTTGGCGGCATCACCTTCGACTACCTCGCATTCTCCCGGCGCTGACAGCCCCGGCTCCGGACCTCAGGGTTGGAAGCAGTCAGCCCCAGCTAGAACCGCCCTGTCCGGAGCTGATGCCACCATGTGCCTAGAATCTGCATGTGGGTGCAGGTAGGCGAGCGAGCGGCTTCTACAGTGAGACCGAAGCAGGAGCTCAGCCTTCGCCTGCGACCTGCAATCCCCAGATTCCCTGGGGACCTCGAAACTCCCAATCGGAGGTACTCCCCCCGCCCTACAGCCGCCCACCCATTCCCTCCCCCCTTACCTCAGCACGCAGCCCCTCCCTGCGTGATGTTGCAAAACCGTGGGGAGGGTGGGCGCTGGGAAGGGTGGGGAGAGCCTGAGAGCGAGCGAGGGTGGGAGGGAGTGGGCGGAGGAGGAGAGGGAGCCGAACGCGCATTTAAAGCGATAGCCATCCTCGCTCTCTCCCCAGTGCTGGGCTGTTGGAGAGCTCGAGCTGCAAGCCACCGAGCGCGAGCTCGAGCGCGGCGCGCTGGCCGGGGAACCCGAGAGCGCACGGCGCCCCAAGCTGGCAGGCGCCACGGGACCCCCCACCCTCGCCGGCTGCCCTTCCCCGGGCGCCCCTACCCTCCTCGCCCGCAGGAGACCCTGGGCTTCACCGGAGGAGCTCACGCCAAGGGGCCAGGACTCCGGCGGGCCCGCCACCGTCCCCTCCAGTGCCGCCGCCACCGCCGCAGCCGCGGGAGCAGCACGGTCCAGCTGGGGAAGCTGCTCCGCGGCCTGACTTTGATGAAGTTTCCCTGCTGCGTGCTGGAGGTGCTTCTGTGCGCGCTGGCGGCGGCGGCGCGCGGCCAGGAGACGTACGCCCCGCACTCCATTCGGATCGAGGGGGACGTCACCCTCGGGGGGCTGTTCCCGGTGCACGCGAAGGGTCCCAGCGGAGTGCCCTGCGGCGACATCAAGAGGGAGAACGGGATCCACAGGCTGGAAGCGATGCTCTACGCCCTGGACCAGATCAACATCGATCCCAACCTGCTGCCCAACGTGACGCTGGGAGCGCGGATCCTAGACACTTGTTCCAGGGACACTTATGCGCTCGAACAGTCGCTCACTTTCGTCCAGGCGCTCATCCAGAAGGACACCTCCGAAGTGCGCTGCACCAACGGCGAGCCTCCGGTTTTCGTCAAGCCCGAGAAAGTAGTTGGAGTGATTGGGGCTTCGGGGAGTTCGGTCTCCATCATGGTAGCCAACATCCTGAGGCTTTTCCAGGTAGGGGGGCGCTCCCTCCGGGGCAGAGCGCGCCGTAGCTCCCCGCGCTCTTTATCCTGAAGGCTGGCTTGGACTCCAGGGGTGCGGGGTCTGGTCAGCCTTCGCTCATTTCCACCCTGGAGATCCTGCCGAATCCCTCCCACCTCACCCGAGGAGGTACTTTCCCTGCTTGATTCATTTCCCTTCCATCTCTCCCCTGTCCGCGCTCCACTCCATCCGGCTTGACATTCTGGATTTATGGCCCCATTTAGAAGAAACAGTCTCCGAAAAACAAGGCGATGATTTAAATGGGTTTGCATTCGAGTGAAATATGGTTCCAAAACAGGCTTGTAAAAGTGCCGGGCTCCTGTGAGAGCCACCTAGGCGCAAGGAATATGAAAGATGAGAAGACGCCTAGAAACTAGGCATTTCTCAACTCCCCAGCTTCCCTGCCCCAAGCCGCCCGACAAGCTGCAGCTGCCTTGGAAAAATTCGAGAAGAGCTTAGGGAGGCAGTTCTTAAACCGAAGGCTAGGTCTTCACCTACATTTGGACGTGAATTGCCCATTTCGCTCGGGTTGGATTTCCCGACCTGTAACCTGTCTCTGCGAGGGCATGGGGCGGAAGGCGTGGGGACTGTCCTCAAGCGGGGAGAAGCCACCCGCAGACGTGCCCCCAGGTGATTTGCTCTGGGCAGTTGTTTGCACCGTCTAAACTGCCTTTGCGATCTGGCCACTGGCAGGAGCCGGGCGATCAGCTTTCTACTCCTGCCAGCTCACAGCCCGGAGGTGAGCTCATGCTAACTGCGAAGCACAATCGCTTTCTCTGCACCCACCCTGTGCCCATCCTTTCCCACGACCTCCCTAACGCAGCCCCCAACCCCAGTCCTGGGTTTTGAGGACGATTCTCAGAGCCAGACAAGAAGGCGCCTGGAGGGAGGCAGTAGGGTGCGCTGAGCAAGGCCGGGCGGTCCTCTAGCTCCGCGGGCAACGGCGGAAGATGCGAGGACGGCGGATCGGGGCAGCTGAGCCGTGGGCGGTGCTGCAGTGCTCTCTCACCGCCTGCTTCCGCAGCCTCGGCCCCACGGCTCCTGTGCCGCCCTGGGTATAGATGGATGGCTTCTGGATGAAGAAATTGAGTTTCAGGGTCTGCGTGACTATGGATTCTCTTGTTTCTCTGTCTTTCTTCCTGTGTGTCTCTCTCCTTGTGTCTCTTTCTCCCTGCTGTTTTTTTTTTTTTTTTTTGTCTCTCTGTTTTTATGTTCTCCCTTTCAATTTCTGCCTCTCTTTTCCTTCTCTACCCCTATATCCAAGTTTTTTGTTCATCTCTGTCTTGAAGTGATCCTTTCCTAATGCACAGCTCTCTCCCTGCCTGGTAGGACCCAAGCTCAGTTAGTCCCTTCTCCAGATGTTCTGGCTGACCCTTATGCTCCCCGTAGCTAAAAAGTTGGCTCCCTCTCAAGTGCCTTTCCTGAAGCATGTTGGGTTTCTGGAGGGGACTCCTTGTGATTCAAGCTGTCACTACATCAGCACCCAGGAGTATGAAGCTTGTGTTTGTGCCAGAAGGAGGGGTGCCTGTCTAAAGCTGCAGCCTGGTATGGCCCCTCTGAGCCTCTGAGCATCTCTAGCACCTCTTGAGTATGCCACCATGGAGATCTCTAGATGTTTGCAAGGCCAAAAGTGCTTCTGGGCAGCCTTCACTTTGAGGTAATGCTTTCAGGAAGAGACTGGGTTGTTGTAAGCAAAACCCAGAAGCACTTCCTTTACCTCTGAGCTTAAACTAGAGAACCTGAGGAGGCAGCGCTGCAGGGAGGATGAGGCCAGAGGTCACCTGAGAACCACAGGGGCAACTCACAGTAGTTTTACTGGAGCTCTGGGGGTTGAAGGCACATTTGCTGTTTGACATTTTTAAAATTATTTTGGTGCCTTCACTTGGAGCTTGGGCAGTACTGCAGATGGGCCTGCCTGTCGAAAAAAGAGGGAAATCTTAAAGTCAAGAGAGAGCTTGCCGACTAGGCTGAAGGATTGTGTTTGCTGAAAAAGATTCCAGGGGGAGCTGATTCCTTCTCTGGTGTGTGGATCTGAGGCACTTGCAAGAAAAGAGAACGCTTGCCTTATGCTTAGTTCCCTCGTTCCCTGAGCTGGGAAGGAAAGGAACTGAATGCCAACATTAGCAGTGTGGGTTGGGACCAAAACCATTCAGAGAAAACACTGTCATTTTCCTCTAATTTGCAAATTGCAGCTATTCATGTTGGATTGAACAGCTGAGGGAAAAGAGCCCCCAGTTTTCACCTGCATTTATTGAGAAGAGGCTGGTAGTAGGAGGGATGCACCAACTTGTAGCTTGTGCTGCAAGCGGGATATAAGCTTGGTGTGAGCATCCTGGTTAACCACTGCCCATGTTCAAATATACAGAGATAGATTCCAACCATCTCTTCCCGTAGCCTTATTTTTGCGTGTGATCTTAGAAGCTCCTGGCATGTAAGTCCAGTCCCCAGTTTCCCAGCCTCTGTAAACCTGCAAAATGAATAGAGAGAATAGTGGAACACAGACCCATTGTTCAAAGACACAGTCACTTTAGGGAAAGAAGAAAAGAACGGGTAGGTGAATCTTCTCTGGGATTGCAGGGTTCAGCTCAATGAAGACTGTCCTGTATAAAAGAAACTCCTCTAAATGGTTGAATTCTTAGCTCTCCAGAGATCTGAGTTTTCTTTTCCCCAGTCCCTGTGGGTTGCTGTGGGGAATGTGCCAAACCTATCATTTGAGATAAAAATTTATGGTGAGGTAAGCTTCTAGGCTGGGGGAAGGAAGACTTAGTGACTGAAATGGGGGATGCTAAGCACTGGGGGGCAAGAAGGAACAAGGAGCTAGTAATGGATGTAACAAATGCTGCAGCTGCCAGCAAAGCCTGGATTGAAGTTCCTTCCTGAAAATGAGGACCCGGGCAAGAATGACCACTCAGATGTAAACAGTGTCTCTGACTGGGAATTCTCACCTGCCTGCCGGTGGGCCAGAGCTGAGCAAGTCCTTTCTCTCCTCTGTATGCACACTGAATTGGTTAGTAAGTGACATGTCAGAGGACAGGAATCATATTCAGTGGATCTTTCAAATCCAGGAGTTTGAGGCTAATGAAATTAGTGTGTGGCCAGGGCTCTGCCAACTAGAAGTAAGTCACTGCAGCCACCCTGCAATGCATTTTCAGCCTGAAGGGAGCATCAGGGAGGAATTTCGGGAGATTTGTTTCTGAGCCTGTACAAAATAATACTCTCCTAATGCTAAGAAAGATTAAATGTAAATTAATATTGACTACGAGTAACATATTTAAAAAATAATCGCCGAGTGGGGGATGGCTTAAAGTGGAGAGATTATATAATATGGTGTCCAAAGACTAAATCTCCCCTGACCACTGTTTCATGGGCTATAAGTAAGATATATTACAATGGAAATTAATGGGAACGTTTTTAGTCAAGTCTTCTCTGCTATTGACTTGAGAGCAAACACTCTGAGAGTATAAATTACTCTTGCTATGTGCTGACTCTGAATGAACAATATTTCATGTGCAGTGACATGGTCTAAGCTATAGACTTGGAATTGAACAGCATCTGTTTCAATTGTTTTGTTCTCTCAAGAGCAACTAGATAGAAAAACGTGGTCAATTTGACCCTTGTGGGAGCGTGTTGCAAATCTAAAACCTGTGTCCCTCATACCATAAATGAAATACATTTGTAAATTTGTAAGTGTTTTCCTTCTGTTCATTGATGCTTGAGTATAATCTCAAACTTTGGGAGCAACACTTTATACATAAGTACTTGGTTTTCTTCCTTTCTTCTTTCTCTCTCTCTCTGTCCTTTCTCCATCTTATGTAATTGGATAGAACTGGGCACCTAGGATGATGTGGTGTTACTATAGTGGGATTTTTTTTTTTAAAAAATCAACTCTAACTTACCCTTTTAAAAATTTCATAAATACAGGTGTCGGTGCCATTTGGAATAGTCTCTATAACAATTTCTGTCTCCACATTTACTGTGTTTCAGCAAATTTACCTAACAGATGGTGAGTGGGCAATTTTTAAAGGGGCATTTTTTTAAAAGAGCGGAGAGGGAAGGAATTAGAGACAGGCACATACTATATTTGAAGTTACCTCCACGTGTATTTTATGTACGTATACCCATACAATTAAGAAGTCTTTGGATGTTTTATCTTCAAGAATAATTCAGATAATGGATTACTTGAATATCATAAACATTTAGGGTTTAACAGATTTGTTACATATAGACGTTGTATCATGGATTTAAAAGACCATAGCCAGCGGGCAGCGGCGGGCGGAACGACCGAGGGGCGGCGCGGGCTGGGCGGCGGGTGCGGGGGTCCGTGCTTCCTCGTGGTGGAAGGCTGGGGTTCGCCGGAGACGCCGGGTTGCTCTGCGTTGCCAGGTTACCGAGCGCGTGCCCCGCGCCCGCTCTTCCGCCCGGGCTGCCCTCGGCGCCGCCTGAGCCGTGGTGCGGGCTGCGCGGGGCGTCGGTTCCGCGGAAGCCTGGGTAGGGTGCTGCGTGCGGGACTCTCGTCGCTCGTGGACGGGGCGCGAGCGCGCCGGGGACGTAGGGCGCCGACCTGGGGCTCCCCGGCGCTCCGGCTCCGCTCAGGGCGCCCGCTCAGGGGCCTCCGGCGCGAGGCCCCCTTTCTGGTCAAGATGGCGGCGCCCAGGCGGGCCGCGCCGAGGTGAGCTGGAGCTGGGCCCGGAGAGGGACGAGTCTGCCACGCCCAGGCCTTGGACCCCGCGCTGGTCTCCAGTCTCCCGGGGAGCGGCGGGTGAGTGGGTGCGGCCGCGCGTAGGTCCTTCTCGTGGGGTGGTCAGCTCTCCGTGCGTCCGCAGACTTCTCTCCTCTGATAGTCAGATCTGGGGTGGCCCAGGTTGGAGGCGAGGGTGCTTGATTGGGGAAACCTGAGGGGTTTAAGGACTCTGTTGGGATCGTTTCAGACCCCAGCAAGAAGCTGAGCAAGTTTTCTCCTGACTCTCTTCCCGGCTAAGTTTTCTCCCTTCTCTGAAGACGCTAGCTTTTCTGAATCACTTTGTTACCCGGGGGGATACAGTTGGTGGTTCTGACCGTGGAACGTAGGACCCGGCGCGGGGAAGCCTGAGCTGGTTCTAGTTACTTTGTTTGCAAAGCACTTGTCTTGTCTTTGGAATCTTTGTGTATGTAACCAACGTTGGGAAGAGCCAGCGTTTTCTCCTCCAAAACACTGCGAGGGGTAACTTTATACGTAAGAAACAAGTGGGCGTTCACATCCATCCCTTTTCCAACCACTGAGCCTTGGTTGTGTTTCCTTTCTTTAAGTTTGTCTCGTTTTGAAGTGATAACAAACACAAACAAAAAAGACCATAGCCAGTTACACAAAGTATACTCTAGTCTCAGTCCTGCCATTAATTAGCTATGTTACCTTAAGTCATTTAATTTTTCTAGGCCTCATTTTTCTCATGTGATGTTTTTTCTTTGAAAAAGCATAGTTTCTAGAAGCCTCTACTCTCTGTGTCATAGTTCAGCTTGGAGAAAACCTGTTCTTATCCAAACTCCATGACATTGTATTTCCAGCTCCAACTTTGGACTTTGAGTGAGTTGGGGGCAACTTTTTAAGGATATTTTCACACAGCTTTTTTAGTTAATATCAGTCTAGCTGACTTGTCATACTCAGACTTTCTCCCATATTCTTTTACCAGTGTGTTCCTTAGTCATATTGAGGGGACTGCGTTCTACTTTGGTGGGAATAAGACTGAATTGACGCCCTGCATTCAGTCTGTGCTTTTCCTGGAGTTTCTTTTCTGAGGAGAAGGGCCGAGAAAGGGCCCTTCCAGGGCGCGGCGCTGGGTTGCCACATTTGGGAGCGCCGCCTGGAGTTGGCCGCACAGCCTCCCGCCGCCCTGCCGTTGGGCTGGTGGAGGCCGCAGCGCTGTTAGGGTTGCATCAGTTTTCCTGTTTGCACTATTTCTTTTTGTAACCATGGCCCCGTCTTAAGTATTTCCAATTGAGAAACGAAACCTCAGGAAACCGAAACTTAACCAGCCGCTCTCGCTTCTGTAACTACGCTTGCTGACCCCCCTTGTAATCATCCAGCCAATCAGACGGCGACTAGTGTCTTTGTTTAAAGGTTAACCAATCAGTACTCCCCACCCCTGGAAAGTCCCGAACTTGATTGTACCTGTCTATAAAAGAGCTGAACTAAACTCCATCGGGACCTCTTAGCGCCACCGGCAACGAGTGCGCAGAGGTCCAGGTTCGAACCTGCAATAAATGACCCTTGCCGTTTGGCTTTGACTCTCGACTCTGGTGGTCTTGTGGAGGGGTCTCGTGACCGTGGGCATTTCATTTGGGGGCTCGTCCGGGATGCCCCCGAGCCCACCAGACATCAGGTCAACGGGTCATCGCTGACAACCGATCGGTAAGTAAGCCGGCTCAGGGTACCTTCTGTTTTGGGGACTAGGACAGTCCTGGCGGACGCGCTATAGGACACCTAGTCGGGTGTGGTTGGAGACGTCCACCACGACCCATCTGGGGCTGATAGCCCATCTGAAGCGCGCACGCGATAACCTCCCCTTCCTCCTTTTACAGGCTCCGCTATTGGGACTGCTCTTAATCACTTTTGTTTTCAGAGTAACCTTTTCTGACCAATCTCTTCCAGGACCTAGACATGGGCCAAGCACAGAGTACCCCGCTCTCCCTCCTTCTCGCTAATTTCGGGGATGTAAAGTCCCGAGGACACAACCTCAGTCTGGACATCCGGAGAAAAAAAACTAATTACCTTCTGCCGCTCTGAATGGCCAACTTTCGGGGTTGGCTGGCCCACCGAGGGTACCTTTTGTCTTCCTATAATCCTAAAAGTTAAATCTAGAGTTTTCTTGCCAGGAAAAGAAGGCCATCCAGACCAGATGCCCTACATCCTGGTATGGCAGGACCTGACAGAAAACCCACCTCCCTGGATGACCCCCTTTTTGTCATCAGGGTCATGTAAGATCCTTGCGGCCCGACCAACTAAACCTCCCAAGCCTCAGGCCCCAACTGCACCCATACTCTCTGATAGCCAAGACCTCCTTCTCCTAGACCCCCCCCATATCAACCTCCTCCTTTGGCCCCACAACCGGTCCCCCTTCCTGCTCCTGGCCCTGCTCCTCTCCCCTTGGTAGAACCTCCTGCGGCCCCTCCCGAGGGGCCACCCAGGTCAGAACCGGAGAACCGAGAGGCAGAAGCACTACCAGTCCTCCTGCCCAATGAAAATAACTCCCATGGGTCGGCTGGACGCACCCGTGGACGCACTCAGCGCGACCCAGGGTTCCGCCATCCGGATTCCACCATAGCCCTACCCCTGCGAGAAATAGGCCCTCCCGATGAGACAGGGAACCCCCGACTCCAGTATTGGCCATTCTCTACCAGTGACTTATATAATTGGAAAACCCAGAATGCCCGCTTCTCTGATAATCCTAAAGACTTGATAGCTCTTCTAGATAGCGTTATGTTCACTCATCAGCCCACCTGGGATGACTGCCAACAGCTCCTCCGGATCCTATTCACTACTGAAGAACGAGAGCGAATCCAGCTGGAGGCGAGAAAACTGGTTCCTGGAGATGATGGTCAACCCACCGCTAACCCTGACCTCATCAATGCAGCCTTTCCCTTAACTCGCCCCCCCGCAGGATGAATGGGACTATAACACCGGAGAAGGTAGGGGACGACTGCTCATTTATCGCCAGACTCTAATGGCGGGTCTCTGGGCTGCCGCGCGCAAGCCCACTAATTTGGCCAAGGTATATTCAATTATACAAGGTAAAACAGAAAGTCCCTCCTCTTACTTAGAAAGATTAATGGAAACCTTTAGGCAGTATACCCCTATGGATCCAGAGGCCCCCGAAAATCAGGCTGCCATTGTAATGTCCTTCGTTAACCAGGCAGCCCCTGATATTAAAAAGAAACTCCAGAAGTTAGAAGATCTGGAGGGCAAACAGATACAGGATCTACTCTGTATCGCCCAGCGCGTCTTTAATAACCGAGACGCCCCAGAGGATAAACAACTTAAAGCCACTGAGAAAATGACTAAGGTCCTGGCCGCCATTGTTCAGAAAGATCAAGAGGGCCCCCCAGCCACTCGACCTCCCAGGCGACCATTGGACAGAGATCAATGTGCCTATTGCAAGGAAAAAGGCCACTGGGCTCGGGAATGCCCCAAGAAAAGGCAGCCGCGCCCCAACCAGAGGCAATGGCAACCGAAGGCCACCCCAGTCCTATTTACACATGATGCAGAGTAGGGGGGACGGGGTTCGGACCCCCTCCCCAAACCCAGGGTAACCCTACAAGTGGAGGGGAAACCAGTCCAATTCCTGGTGGATACGGGGGCACAGCATTCGGTCTTGGTTAAGCCCCACAGGAAAGTTTCTAACAAATCCTCCTGGGTCCAGGGAGCTACGGGAGTCAAACATTACCCCTGGACCACTCAGAGAACTGTGGACTTGGGCACGGGAAGAGTAACCCATTCCTTTCTGGTCATTCCCGATAGCCCTTGCCCCTTACTGGGGAGAGACTTGCTCACTAAAATGGGAGCACAAATTCATTTTCGGCCAGAGGGGCCAATCGTAACAGACCCTCACGACCAACCCATATCTGTGCTCACCCTGAACTTAGAAGATGAGTACCGACTTCACCAGGAACCACCCTCCCAAAATCAAGATATAGAGTCATGGCTTCAGCAGTTCCCCGAAGCATGGGCAGAAACAGGTGGGATGGGACTAGCCAAACATCGCCCAGCCCTATTCATAGAGATCAAACCAGGAGCAGATCCTGCACGTGTCCGACAGTATCCCATGCCCCTAGAGGCCAAGACTGGTATCACTCCTCATATTCGCCGGCTTCTTGACCTGGGGATACTGCGTCCCTGCCAGTCGGCCTGGAATACACCCCTGCTGCCAGTCCGCAAACCTAACAGTAAAGACTACCGCCCAGTGCAGGACCTGAGAGAAGTTAACAGATGGGTCATAGACATCCATCCTACTGTGCCCAATCCATATACTCTTTTGAGCGCCCTTAGTCCAGGAAAACAATGGTATACTGTGCTGGACCTCAAAGATGCCTTTTTTAGTTTACCCTTGGTGCCCAAAAGTCAAGAACTCTTTGCCTTCGAATGGTCGGATCCCGAGAGAGGCATAAACGGACAACTCACCTGGACCAGACTTCCCCAAGGATTCAAAAATTCGCCCACCTTGTTTGATGAGGCCCTACACGAGGATCTCAGTGAGTACCGGAGACAAAACCCCAATGTAACCCTCCTGCAGTATGTTGATGATCTCTTAATAGCTGCTGAGACCGCTGAAGCCTGCCTGCAGGGAACCAGAAACCTCCTACAGACTCTCGGCACCCTGGGATACCGGGCCTCTGCCAAGAAAGCGCAGATCTGCAGGCCTGAGGTAACTTACCTGGGGTACCTATTGAAAGGGGGGCAACGATGGCTCACAGATGCACGGAAGGAAACCGTCCTCCGCATCCCCAGACCCACCACGCCTCGACAGGTGAGGGAATTTTGGGGGTCAGCGGGGTTCTGCCGTTTATGGATACCCAAATTTGCTGAAATGGCCAAACCGCTATACTTAGCCACCAAAGAGCAGACGCCCTTTAAATGGACAGAGGAGGCTGAGCAATCATTTCAGCAGATCAAAACTGCCTTGCTATCCGCACCCGCCCTGGGTCTCCCTGATGTCTCCAAACCCTTCCACCTCTTTGTGGATGAAAGCAAAGGCATAGCTAAGGCCGTGTTGACCCAGCCCCTCGGTCCTTGGCCCAGGCCTGTCGCTTACCTATCAAAGAAATTGGACCCAGTGGCTGCCGGCTGGCCTCCTTGCCTCCGGATGATCGCCGCCACGGCCCTAATGGTAAAGGATGCTGACAAACTAACTATGGGACAGGAGTTGCATGTCACCACCCCCCACGCCATCGACGGGGTTCTCAAACAGCCTCCCGACCGATGGATGAGCAATGCTCGACTGGTCCACTACCAGGGTCTACTGTTAAATCCCCTCAGAATCAGCTACACTCCGCCGCGGGCATTAAACCCTGCCTCCCTATTACCTGACCCAGATTTGGACTCCCCACTCCGTGACTGTGCAGAGGTACTGGCCCAGATCCATGGGGTTCGGGAAGACCTACGTGACCAGCCCCTACCGGATGCACAAGTCACATGGTTCACTGACGGCAGCAGCCTTGTCCAGCAAGGTCAGAGGTATGCGGGGGCAGCGGTAACATCAGAAACTGAGGTGATATGGGCAGAGACTCTCCCCCCGGGGACCTCAGCCCAAAAAGCTGAATTAATTGCCCTGACCCAAGCTCTCAAGATGAGCAAAGGCCAAAAAGCCACCATATATACAGACAGCCGGTATGCTTTTGCTACCGCACATATACATGGGGCAATATACCGAGAGCGGGGACTACTCACAGCAGAGGGCAAAGACATCAAGAACAAAGAGGAAATCCTGGCCTTGCTAGCGGCCATATGGGAACCCAAAAAGCTAGCCATTGTACACTGCCCGGGGCATCAAAAACCCACGAATCCAGTCACCCGAGGCAACAATTTGGCAGACCAGACGGCTCGAAAGGCGGCACACACTCCAATACCATTACTTCCCCTGCAACTGCCGGATCCAGGGCCCCGGGAACTACCGCCCCAACCCGACTACTCGGAGGATGACATCAGATGGATGAGCAAGCTCCCTCTAACCCAGGTTAGAGACGGATGGTGGCGGGACGCTAAGAACGATATCCTCCTTCCTGAGAAACTAGGAACCCTGGTCCTTGAACGGATCCACCGTAGCACCCACTTGGGCGCCCGACGGCTACAGGATCTTATCAGGCAGACTGGACTTAAAATTAAAAATGTCTCCGAGAAGACTGAACGACTGGTTGCTGACTGTGCAGTCTGCCAACTCCATAATGCCAGCACCCACCCGTCAACCACTGGCATCCGGGAAAGAGGAAACCAGCCCGGAGCCTACTGGGAAGTGGACTTCACGGAGGTAAAGCCTGGCAAATATGGGTATAAATATTTACTGGTGTTTATAGATACCTTTTCAGGTTGGACTGAGGCATTCCCAACCAAGAAAGAGACTGCACAAATAGTAGCTAAGAAACTACTAGAAGAGATCCTGCCCAGATATGGCTTTCCAGTTATGATAGGGTCTGACAACGGGCCAGCCTTCGTTTCTAAGGTAAGTCAGGATCTGGCTTCCATACTTGGGGCTAATTGGAAATTACATTGTGCATACCGCCCCCAGAGTTCAGGACAGGTAGAAAGAATGAATAGAACTCTAAAAGAGACCTTGACTAAATTGACCATGGAGACTGGCGCTAACTGGGTAGTCCTACTCCCCTACGCTCTGTTTAGGGTGCGAAATTCCCCCTATAAGCTAGGATTTACTCCCTACGAAATAATGCATGGTAGGCCTCCTCCTATCATCCCTAACCTAAAGACTAACCTTATCCAATTGGACCCAGAAAATAATCTCCTGTCTTCCCTCCAAGCCTTACAGCGGACACACGAGACAATCTGGCCCAAACTAAAAGAGCTATATGCAACAGGACCCCCGCCTACTCCACACCAGCTCCGGCCAGGTGACTGGGTCCTTGTCAAACGCCATCGACAAGAGACCCTAGAACCCAGGTGGAAAGGACCTTACCAGATCATCCTGACAACGCCGACGGCCATCAAGGTGGACAGCATAGCTGCCTGGATCCATTACACCCACGTCAAGCCGGTGGACCCATTTTCTGACCTCATCAAGTCCACTAAAGCTGACGTCACCTGGACGGTTGACCGGAATAAGGACAATCCCTTCAAACTGACCTTGCGCTGTACCCTCCCCCATGATGACCAAGGTACTGCTGATAGCCCTAATGATAGTCCTAACCCTCAACCCTCGGGCCACGAGGGGAGGACTCGGCCCTTCCCCCGATAAGAATACTTTAATACAACAACTATACGGTGCACCGTGCGAGTGCAGGGGAGGTACTATGGAGACTCCTGTTGTTCCCCGAGGGTATACTCATATGCAGGACTGCGGGGGCATAACTGCGTATCTTGTTCAGGAATATAGGGTTACCGGGGCCTCTCAAAGCTGGCAATGCTACCATAAGCCTAAGCCACTCCCCCCTCGAGCTACTTGCCCCTGTTCTGCCTTCCAGGAATCAATGCATAGCATGTGCTATACCTCTTACCAGCAATGTATAGGGGCCAATAACAAGACTTATTTCACAGCCATACTACAGAATAATAAAAGCCCCACCATTAGTGAGGGTAATAAATACCTTCAGGCTGGATGCACTGGCACCCCCGGGACCCCGGTATGCTGGAATACCAGGGCCCCCACACATATGTCAGACGGTGGGGGGCCCCAGGACGCAGTACGCCAGATAGAAACCCGAAGACAAATAGAAGAGGTCTATCGGCATCTGTACCCACAGCTCAACTACCACCCCTAATTCTCCCTAAGGTCAATCCCTCTGAATTGGACCCCCAGACCATGACTATACTAGAAGCTACTTTTACACTTTTGAATGCCACCAACCCCAACTTAGCACAGGATTGCTGGCTCTGCCTTCCTCAAGGACCGCCCCGCCCTATAGCCATCCCCACCTTCGCCAATTTAAACATCAGCGAACGATGTAACCCTACTTTACTTCCCGAGTCGTTCCCCATACAATTTTCAAAATTTTCAACCACCTTTAATACCTCATGCTTTGTTAAGAACGATTCCCTCTCTAACGCCAGTATTGACTTGGGAATCCTTTCATCCACTGGATGTAGTCAGTATATCCCCGTGAACTCCTCCCTCTGTAGTCCTAACACCACTGTTTTTGTCTGTGGAAATAACCTAGCATACACCTATTTACCCCCGAATTGGACAGGGGTCTGCAACCTAGCCACCCTCCTCCCCAATGTAGACCTAATCTCGGGAGACACCCCACTGCCCATTCCCAGCTTTGACCTTTGGGCAGGGAGACCCAAACGAGCCATTACAGTCATACCCCTCCTGGTAGGATTAGGAATTACAGGAGCTGTGGCCACAGGAAGTACGGGTCTTGGGGTCTCCCTTCACTCCTATAATCAGCTGTCTAGGCAATTAATAGAAGATGTAGAAGCCCTCTCTGGTACCATTCAGGACTCACAGGACCAATTAGATTCATTGGCCGAGGTAGTCCTACAGAATAGGAGGGGCTTAGACTTGCTGACAGCTGAACAGGGTGGGATATGCCTCGCCCTAAAAGAAAAATGTTGTTTCTATGCAAATAAATCAGGCATTGTAAGAACCAAGATCCACCAGCTCCAGGAAGACCTAGCTCGCTGCGGCAGGAATTAGCGGATAATCCCCTTTGGTCAGGATTTCATGGAATGCTTCCCTTCCTCCTCCCCATCCTGGGCCCTCTACTATGCCTCCTTCTCCTCTTCACTATAGGCCCCTGTATGCTCAGTAGAGTCATAGATTTTGTCCGAGAAAAAATAAATGCAGTTCAGCTAATGGTATTAAGAACACAATATCAGCCCTACGAGGCCTTAGAAATTGAAGAAACTGAGCCTTAAGGACCCAAGATTGGCTCCTCTGGTTCATGAGAAAGGGGGGAATGAGGGGACTGTGTTCTACTTTGGTGGGAATAAGACTGAATTGACGCCCAGCATTCAGTCTGTGCTTTTCCTGGAGTTACTTTTCTGAGGAGAAGGGCCGAGAAAGGGCCCTTCCAGGGCGCGGCGCTGGGTTGCCACATTTGGGAGCGCCGCCTGGAGTTGGCCGCACAGCCTCCCGCCGCCCTGCCGTTGGGCTGGTGGAGGCCGCAGCGCTGTTAGGGTTGCATCAGTTTTCCTGTTTGCACTATTTCTTTTTGAAACCATGGCCCCGTCTTAAGTATTTCCAATTGAGAAACGAAACCTCAGGAAACCGAAACTTAACCAGCCGCTCTCGCTTCTGTAACTACGCTTGCTGACCCCCCTTGTAATCATCCAGCCAATCAGACGGCGACTAGTGTCTTTGTTTAAAGGTTAACCAATCAGTACTCCCCACCCCTGGAAAGTCCCGAACTTGATTGTACCTGTCTATAAAAGAGCTGAACTAAACTCCATCGGGACCTCTTAGCGCCACCGGCAACGAGTGCGCAGAGGTCCAGGTTCGAACCTGCAATAAATGACCCTTGCCGTTTGGCTTTGACTCTCGACTCTGGTGGTCTTGTGGAGGGGTCTCGCGACCGTGGGCATTTCAATATATATAAAGACTGTTGTGGGAAAAATGACCTCCTGGGTCAGCTTACTGCATGGTCATCGACACAGGGCAGGGAGTAAGATTCTGTGGATTTTACAGAAGCAGATACAGGTTTCATTATCCATGTCCTCTCCCCTTTCATCTTACAAAGACAGCAGGCTTTTCTTGGAGAACTGCCAGATAATGCCATCCTGCCTCCTCACGGGCCCCGGGGATGAGTCTCCCAGGGACTGAACTCCAGTAAAGCAGGTGATTGGCTCATGGGTAGGCATCTGACCTCAGCTAAGTCTATCAGACTCCTCCCCAGGACTTTTCTCTCAGAGAAAAATGGAAGAATTGTCTTTTCTCTCTGGAATTTCTAAGCTGGGGAGATACGACTCTGGGACTCCCAGTTACCATCCAGCACAAGAAGAGACTTTCTGTAAAATAAAGTCTTGCAGAGGTAAGCAGGGCTGAGCGATGGAGAGAGAGCTGGAACCCTGCTGATACTCTGGAACTTCCAGATCCAACTGTATCTGAATATGGCTGCACCCCTGAATTTCTAGTACTTGTTTGTTGAGGTTGTTGTTGTTGTTTGGTTTTTGTTTTTAAATTTCCTTTGACTATTTTGAATTTGTTTTCAGCCATGTGCATTTGAAAGCATCATAGCTAAAAGAGCTAATTTCCTACATTAATGTCAGGTTTGCTGAGTGGCATTCCTTAAGTGAAAAATAATATCTGCTATTTTCTTTAAATAAAATCCTTCTAGCTCAGGTTTGAGATATTCAAAACTCAGCCTCCTACCCCCCTCTTTTCCAACATTTACTATGTCACCTTGAAGCATTTGTGACCACATCTTTCCCATCTAGACGCAGTTGAGAGAGAGAGCAAAGACTTCTGATATAAACTGCAACCTATACGCCTCCTACCTGGAAGCTTTAGAACATACTTGATTCTTGTCATTAAAGCAAATCTTTTGTTGTTGTCTCCAGGGCACAGAAGCATTTTCATGGCATAATGGAGTACAAAGTACATTAAGCCTAACTCTACTTCTCACCCTCTTTTACTTTAAATAGGCAGAAAAGAACAATCTCAAACACATTTTCCCAACAAATAAAATACATATACGATTATGTTTAGAAGACGTTTATGCAGCATATAGTTAGACTGATTAATTAATGGACCTTTCGCCAATTGGCACAGTAAATATATATGTTCAATGTGCTTAATTAAAAAGAAGACAATAACATATGTTTACAGGTTAATTATCTGAGAAGAGTATTGTGCCAGCACACTTGATGCTACAGTATTTCATGTTTGACAGGTAATCTTCTTTCAATTATATTTACTGCTAAATGTTTCTTGGATCGAGCTATTAAATTATAAGGTCAAAAGTAAAATGATATGAAATTACAATGATAAAGGGACACATATCCCACTTTATGAGAATAGAAGTTCTAATTTCTTCTCAATGCTACTAGTAGTGACCACAGTACTAATTTGAGCCCTTACTATGGGCCACTGTGCCCATATACATTTAGTTCTTACAGTAGTTCTGCAAAGGGCATATAATAATCCACACTGTAAAGCTGAAGAAAGTGATTCTCATAGCTGAAAGTCACATAGCTGGTGAGTGGCAAAGTCTAGATTCAAACTTGGAGTCGTCTGACAATGCCCAGGTTGTTGACCACCATGTACACTGCTCAATTGTTGCACCAATAAAGAAGTGCTTGAAATAATTATAGATTTGCCTACCCTGAAACTGCAGTGATTTAAAGACATCAAAGTTGCCAGTTGCTTAACCACATCTACTTACAGTAAGAAATTACATTTTATTTCATTTCTCAAACAAGATTAATTCTGCAGGCCCATAGAAACTTGAGCACACAAATCCTACCTCCAAATGAAAGATGCTTGTTTTCCACTATTCAACAGATGGCCCTGTACAGAGGCAATAAATATACAGTAGAATTTTCATTCAAATAAATGAGAAGAGAGGTTTCTTCTTGTCCTGATTCAGTGCCCATCATTATGGATTATGATGGCTCTTCCCAAACTTTACTTCATTCACTCCACTCTTTCTACAAAACTCCAGTAATGGAATCCATCATTCAGATATATGTGCAAAGCGAAAGGATTGTATTAATACAGTTGCTGAAAGTCAAGTTGATAGAGCACAGGAAATACATCCTAATAAATGCAACATTAATGTTTGTGTGGGCCTTGGAGTGAGGGGTAGAAGAATTTTCAGTTTAATGGAATATTTTGCCTCTTGCTATGAAAGTGTGGCTTAATAGTCTTGTAATTGGTCATTTACAGAATCCTCCATCTCTGGGTTTCATGCTTTCTTTACTCTGCAGCTGTTGATTCCTTCTCTTGTTCTGGATGGAAGATAGCAACGAAGCCACTTCAAAGGGCTCAGCCTGCCTTTTTCTGTTATTGTTTAGATGAAGATATTTCCATTTATTAAAGCACACTATTTAAACATTTTTATCATGTTTCAAACTTGACTGTGTTCTGAAGGTATGAGCACAGGCAGACATAATGGGGGATGTTTTCCAGGAGAGAACATAGACCATACCCTTATCAAAGGAATTATCAGAATTTTCATGTATGGATTGAGAATCAAATTCTGGAGTTAGACCTGAATTTAAATTCATACTCACAACTTATTACCAGTCTCATCTTGATTAAATGGTTACCACACTTCTCATCAATTTCCTTATCTTTGAAAGCGGAATAAGAGAAGTATGCCTGGTGGAGTTACACATAAAGCTCATCTGATAGAATATTCATAAGGATTTTGCACAAAATATACATGGAAATATTTTAGCACCGAGTTTAGCATGCGATTCGTCTTCAATACATTTAAGAGCTATTATTTTATTATTATTATGCTATCATTAAATATCACTATTACTTAAATGTCATTATTGCTAAAATTGCTGTAAAACTACCGCAATAACCCATGATGAATTGCCCTCTTCTGTTTCCTTTGTTTAAATGGAAAATACATATATAAATCTAGACAGAGAACACTTCAGTGATCCTATTCAGTGGAGTGAGAATTTCCATGGCACTGATTAAAACAAATCCTGAATTGCATGGACTTAAGATAGCAGAGAGGGGCTTCCCTGGTGGCGCAGTGGTTGAGAGTTCGTGACCCGATCCGGGAAGATCCCACATGCTGCGGAGCGGCTGGGCCTGTGAGCCATGGCTGCTGAGCCTGCGCATCCGGAGCCTGTGCTCCGCAACGGGAGAGGCTGCAACAGTGAGAGGCCCGCGTACCGCAAAGAAGAAAAAAAAGATAGCAGAGAGGCTAAGAGATTTGAAGTTAGACATCCCCAAGTGTGAATTCTACTGTGACCCTCTTCCAGCTCTAGAACCTTGATGAAGTTACTTAACTTTCTGAGCTTTACTACTAGTTTCCTCATCTGTATCTTTTTCAGGACTATTTATCAAGGATCTTCCTGTTCTCTATGCTTGGACGTATCAATGAATAAATCAGACAAGAGCCTTTGCCTGCTTGCTCCTTCTTGCATGCTTTCTCCCTCCTTACACTCTCGTGTGGAAACGGATGTTATAAATAAATTCTATGCTTTGTCACAAGTTGATGGACGCTACGGGATAAGGAAAAGGATGTGAAGCTCACTGAAGAGGCTTGGGTTGGGAGTGCTGGAGAAGTGTACAGGTAGGTTCTGATTTTAAATAGGGTAGTCAGGGTGGACTTTATAAGTTGACATTTGAGCAAAGACTTGAAGTGAGGGAGTTGTCAGAATGTATGATGGGGAGACCACTCCCTGGGGGCAAGAATAACCAGAATCCTCCATCTCTGCCAGAGTTTTCTGCCAAAACTCTAAGGCAGAAATATGCCGGGCAGCTTGGAGGAATATCAAGGAGGCCACCCTGGCTGACTTAGTCAGTGGGGAGGAAGAGACAGCAGGAGGGCTGGAGGTCGGATATGTGATGGGATGGATTGGGTAAGTCCTGGGAGGCCATCACATGCATTGTGTCTTTTACTCTAAATGTAGGCAGCCAGGGGCAGGATTTTAGCCGAAGTGTGGCATGAACTGTCTCTTGTTTGAAAAGCACAACTCTATCTGTGGCCTTGAGGATGTGGGGAGAGAGTGGAGTCAGGGAGAATCTCGGGAGGCGACTACAGGACCCTCGGGGTCTATGTTGGTGGCCTGCACCAGGCTGCTAGCGGCTGGTAATTCTCAGAAGTGGCACATTGGGAAGGTTGTGACAGCATTTCGTGGTAGATTGAATGCAAGAATGGAAAGGAAGAGGGGGTCAAGGGTGAATTTGAGATTTAGGGCCTGGGGAACTGGAAAGGTGTGGTTACTGTCACCTAAGATGGAAAAAGTTTGGGGTAGAGCATGTTTGGGGGATTAAAGACCAGTTTTGGAGGTATAAGATTTGAGATGTTTTCGTGACGTCCAAGTAGAGATGCTGAGTACACAGTTGGATACACAAGTCTGCAGTTCTGAAGAAAGGTCTAAACTAGAGATACACTTTAATACAATGGAGATATTAAGAATAATTACATGGAAGCGCTATTTTAAAGATAAAATGAAGTAATGCAATTAGCGCTCTGTCTTCTCAAAACATTTAATAACTGTTAGCTAAAATAATTACCTGAAATGAAAAAATACCTATAGTTTGTTTTGTTGTTTGCAGTAAAAGTGAATAAAATGTCACAATTATTTTAGTAGTATTTGTGACACAGTAGTTTTAGTTAAGACACCATGACTACAAACATGTACAATAAACCTTTCAGTCTCCTACTTTTCACTCTGATAGGGTACTTGGAACCATATTTTGTAAGGTTTAAGTTAGTTGTCATAGGGTACCTCTTTAATTAGAAGTACTTCTGAACTGTCTAGTTCCATGCAGTTTTATATACATATATGTATAATTATTATTTTATGATTTATCAAACTCAGTTGAAAATTTGCATCACTGATATACATTAGAATTTAAGCATTTACCCAGGTATTCAAGGAAAAAAATGTACTTGTCTTGTAATTTCCATAGGGGTACTTACTTTCACATCTTCCCTTCACTTTGCAATCGAAAACATGGCAGGGGAAATATTATCTTACTGGTCTTTGAGTTCCCCTTAGCTATCTGCAAGTCCTTAAACAGCCTTTGTGGCTTAACCAAAATTCTCTTCCATCTTCATTCCGCTAACAGATATTGGTCTAAGCAGGTACTTATACTAAAAAATGCATGACCACGTTGTCTCTACACATCTATAATTTTATGTTAACACTATCATTATGTAAGCTATACTTTAATTGTAATTATAACAGATTTTATGTCAACACACATCCATTTCTAGTGTTCATCTGGTGTTCGAGGGGAGAGCAGCATGTCGTAAATGTTATCAAAATATAACATCTGAAGAATAGAACAGAGGGTAATTGTGTAATTCTGTATTCACTCTAATTAAGTTCAGTGGAGTTGGCATAATAGAATTAAGATGAAAAAAAAAAAAGACATTGAGGTACCATGGCTCCCTCTCCTAACACACCCTTTTCGTATCCGAGAGCAGAGGCTCAGCACCTTTCTGTACAGAAATGGAGACAGGAAGAGGCCAGAGGATGAATGACAGGCACGAATGAGGTGGAACTTTGAAGAGCAACATGGAAATGAAATACTTCTTTTGTATTTGGTAGGTGGGGAAAATGTACCAGCGTGTATGCCTACTGGGACCACGTTTTCCAGAACAGTTAAGCCCAGTGTCAACTATGCTGTCCCACCTTCCTCGTAAGTAGGAACATACTGTTACTTGAATCTTTGCTTCCTGTTTCTTGATACCTGGTTGAGAAGATTATCACAGGACCTGCATCTTGTTAGCAAATACACTGTTTTGAAATGATTGACACTCACTGAAGAGTGGCAACTCCAAGCTTGCTCTCTCTTGATCTTGGACTATTTAAGTCTGGAGTGCAGGAGTGGGTTATGGGGAAAGACCATTGGAATTCTTATGTCTTCAGCATAATGGTTATAGCATAATGGTTAGGAGTGTAGGTGCTGGTTCAAATCTCTGCTTTCCACTTGCTAACCATATGAGCTTGGGCAATTTACCTGATTACCTGAACCTCAATACTCCTGCCTATAAAATGATGTTAATAATATTTCATCCCCATAGACTTGTTTTCAATGTTAAAATGAAGTCACTTACACCAAGCACTTAATACAATGCCTAGAGCATAGTAAAGTCTATTATTATTACTATTACTACTACTACTACTATTATTATTATTACTATCACGATGCCAGGTGCTATTTTTCCTATGCCTTATTCCATTATCTTCTGCCCTGTCCCCCCATTTCTGTCTTGTTTCTGTACAAGGGTAGGTTTGTCACAGAGCATTTTCTTTCCCTAGTATCTGACTCTTAGTCATCAAGGTGACTGGTCCACGACCCGGCATTCATTGCTGCTCATTGAAGCAACCCATTTTGAGAAGGGGAGTTGGATATTGATGCCAAGTTGGGTCAAGGAGAGAGAATTTTCTCTCTTCTGCACTCAGAGAGCTAAGTGAAATATTGAGCCCTCAGAAGGAGAATCAGGCAAAGGGCAACATGCTTAATTTCATACCTTAGTGATTAAGAACAAGTCAGACAGGCTGGATTTGAACTCATTTCCGTCATGTACTGACAACGGGATCTTAGGTGCTTTTGTAACCCGTCTGAGGCTCAGTCAACATCTGAAAGAGACGAGTAACATTATCAGGACCTAGCGTATAGCCTCGTTGTAATAAGTGAGTAAATCCTTTTAAAACGTTCAGCACGTTGTTTGGCATATAAACACTTAATAAAATTTAGCTTCTTTGACTACTACCGCTGCTAATATTATTAAGTAGCTGAGCAGATCCGAGGCCCATTTTTTTTTTAGATTGCACATAATCATTTGGACAACCAGCTCACATTGATCAACCGTTGCTTATATATAAACCCCCATGAACCCAAAGGTGCTTTAACTCTCTCCCAGTCAGAGCCTGTTCTGGGGGCAGAAGCAACACCGGCACTACCCCCATCATCTTTGCCTTTATTGTCACTACACTGGCCTGCCGTACTGAGCACTTTCTGTTTGCCAGGCACCAAATTTAGCCCTGCGTATGCACTATAGCATATAGTTCTCACACTCAGGTGGGAGACATTATCATCATCCCCAATTTTCAGATGAAGACGCCAAGGTGTTGGAAAGGTAAGAAACTTGACCCACAGCAAGAGATGGAGCCGGAGTATTCAAACCCTTCTCTCTGACCTCAAGAACCCTTAAATATTAGCATACTACTACATCCTGGTAAGAAAATCTGCTTCCAGCCACTCTGGTGAGAGTAGAAATGATTCTCAGTCCCCACATTCCTCTATTGCCCATGCCACCCTAGCCTCAGGACTAGGGGGGAAAGGAAGTGATCTCTTCAAAGAGCAGCCAAAGGGAACCTACTCCCTTCTGCCTTTTCGGAATCAACTAACCAATATTTTATTTCCTTCTTAAGAGTCCCCACATGTTCCTTTTGGTACTTAGCTTGGCCTTTTAGAATTCTGACATTCTGTGCATGACTCATCCACTGTATTTCACGTTAATTTATTGAGGTCAAGTATAGGGTCTTACTCATCCTGAAGTCCAGTTATCCCCTGTCACATCTAACTCTGTTCTTTTCTTCTTGTAGGACATCTGCAGGTATTTATTTGAATTTTGTTGAATTGTTCTCATCAATAGTACATTAAAAGTTATACAGAAAGTGCTTTCTTATAAGGAAAACCATCTAAATAGATTTCTGGCTCTTTACTTTTTATAGCACTATTGTAGAGATTATAGATCTCCAGGTAATATTTTTTAGATTGAGTTCTTCATATCATCTTATTTTTACATATAATGATAAATCTGAATTTTCTCTATCAAACCTCCGAGACTTCACTGGCTTGTAACTTAGCTTGTTGATTATGTGTTGTTGACTTTTCCATTTACAATGATATTTGATCCTGGTAAGGATGGGGCTGGGTGGGAAGGTGCATCTTAGGGCCATAAATTGGTTTTGTAGAGAACTAACATAAAGATCTAAAGTCTCATCATATTTCTGCAGAACTCATGAATCATTTTATTATAATTCCATTCATTCAGGGAGTATAATACCATTTTCAAATTGTTATTCCTAATTTGTTCATCTTCTCTTCCTTAGTCGTAGTGAGAAGAGAGCAGGCTGAATGGAAGAAAGTCATTATGACCACTGGGGCCGCTAGGGTAGGCATCAGTCCCAGAGTTTTGTTTTCATCTCTCCGCTATTAATATTGGCTAATGTCTTGAGTGCTTACTTGGTGCAAATTACTTAGCCGACCATGGCAAATGGATTGTGTCATTTCATCCCCTGATAGTCATACAATTAATGTATGTATTATTATGATATCCCGTAATGCATACATGGAACAGAGCCTCAGAAGTAGTTATTTGCTCACGAAAATATGGTAGATGTGGAATTTGGACTCAGGTCTGATAGACTCCTAAATCACTCCTAGTGATTTTTACCACTAAATTAAAGTTGTATACCTCTGGAGAGTAGATAGTTTCTAAAATTTCCTCAGCTCTAACGTTTTATAATTAAATTTTTGTCTGATGGCAATCTTAACAGTTAAGATGGGTAGGAAGGAATGCCAGCCTGTTGAATGGAATTTCCCTGAAATAAGCCTGTTTTATGACACCAGTTCACTCATTCATTCACTCAGCATGTATTGAATGTTTGCTCTGTGCAAAGGCATTTTAGGCATCACAGTGGAGTGAGCGCCCCTTCCATAGACTCTCCTGCAGCACTCAGAGAAGTCTTGGACTGGTTTGCCTGTTATGGAATGGGGCTTGGTGATAGAAGCCTGGTTTGTCCTCCACTGATAAAACTAAGACATACTCATATGAGTTTGTAGGCATCTTGAAGCCGTGGGATAGTAACACACATGAATCTTACCATTTTTGCCTGGGATTAATGATATAAAGGTTTTGGATTTGGGTATGGAAAATGGGTGCAATTATGGGTGTGTTGGTTCTACATATATATGGACATCACGTGTCATCAGCCTGCAGCTACCTGCCATTCCTCACTACTCCTTCTTTTCACAAACCAAACAAGTACCTTCTTATCTCTCCTGTGGATAAGCTCTTGACAGTGGCACTAGGGCCTCCCTCAATAAGTACATCATTGGCTAAACCAGTGGTTTCTCAGATATGCTCATTGAACAACCCTTAAGGTGGATTGACATTCCACTGCCTAGAATAGAATATGGTGTTCTTTAGAAATCGGGGGGAAAAAATAGGCCACCGGATGTACTTTCTTTAATTTAAATTGTATATATATATATATATATATATATATATATATATATATGTATGAACAATTGTTATATATGTGTATGTATCCTTGTTCATATATATGAATGATTTAACATTGAAGATATATATATATACACACACACATATATATATGTATATTTAAATTTTGGCTTCTGTTAGCAAGTAGTAAATTAAATTATTAGCAGATCCATACTGCAGGGAAATAACCAATCAGATTTCATTCAATAGCTTGCTTTTTTGTAGATTTATGGTTGTGATTTTATATCTGCAGGTATGTTTGCTGAAGAAATATTTCTACCACTTTACACAAAATTAAATTCATTTAATACCAATGCGGCATGTCTCAAATGTCTTAATACAGTTTTAATCTTTAATCGCATCAGAAGTATGAAATTAGAAACATACCCCCAAATCATTTGAAGATATAATTACTTTCATTTCCCTTATACTTTTGAGACTTTTGAAAAGTAAGTATTTAGTTGTACTTATCTGTTTCTGTCTCTCTAAGGGATAGCAAACACTGAAACACAATTCTTTTTAAAAGTCAATATTAAAAATATATTGTCCAAGATGATCAAAACTAAGGAAGTGGCAAAGAAATTCAAAAATTTAAACTTTCAAAGGGTACTTTTTTTGTGAATGTGTAGTACTTGTTCTTCTGAAGGAAGTAATCTCTTTAAAAAATTAATTAACTTATTTTTTATTGAAGTATACTTGGTTTACAGCGTTGTGTTAATTACTGCTGTACAGCAAAGTGACTCTGTTATACATATGTATATACATTCTTTTTCATATTCTTTTCCATTATGGTTTATCACAGGATATTGAATATAGTTCCCTGTGCTATATAGTAGGACCTTGTTGTTTAGCCAATCTATATATACCAGTTTGCATCTGCTAATCCCAAACTCCCAGTTCATCCCTCTCCCACCTGCTTCCCCCTTGGCAGCCACCAGTCTATTCTCTATGTCTCTGATTCTGTTTCTGTTTCATAGATAGGTTCATTTGTGTCATATTTTAGATTCCACATATAAGTGGTATCATGGTATTTGTCTTTCTCTTTCTGACTTACTTTGCTTAGTATGATAATCTCTAGTTGCATCCATGTTGCTGCTGCGAATGGCATTATTTCATTCTTTTTTATGGCTGAGTAGTATTTCATTGTATATATGTACCACCTCGTCTTTATCCATTCATCTGTTGATGGACATTTAGGTTGTTTCCATGTCTTGGCTATTGTGAATATTGCTGCTGTGAAGATCAGGGTGAATGTGTCTTTTTGAATTATAGTTTGGTCTGGATATACGCCCAGGAGTGGGATTGCTGGATCATATGGTAGGTCTATTTTTAGTTTTCTGAGGAACCTCCACACTGTTTTCCACAGTGGCTGCACCAACTTACGTTCCCACCAACAGTGTTGAAGGAGGGTTCCCTTTTCTCCACACCCTCTCCAGCATATGTTATTTGTAGACTTTTTAATGATGGCCATTCTGACTGGTGTGAGGTGGTACCTCATGGTAGTTTTGATTTGCATTTCTTTAATAATTGGCAGTGTTGAGCATCTTTTCATGTGCCTATTGGCCATCTGTATTTCTTCTTTGGAGAAATGTCTCTTTAAGTCTTCTGCCTATTTTTTTGATTGGGTTGTTTGCTTTTATTGTCATCAAGTTGTATGAGCTGTTTGTATATTTTGGAAATTAAGCCCTTTCTGGTCGCATCATTTGGAAATATTTTCTCCCATTCTGTAGGTTGTCTTTTCATTTTGTTTATGGTTTCTTTTGCTGTGCAAAAGCTTGTAAGTTTGATTCGGTCCCCTTTGTTTATTTTCATGTTTATTTCTATTGTCTTGAGAGACTGACCTAAGAAAACATTGGTATGATTTATGTCAGAGAATATTTTGCCTCTGTTCTCTTCTAGACGTTTTATGGTGTCATGTCTTATGTTTAAGTCTTTAAGACATTTTGAGTTTATTTTTGTGTATGGTGAAAGGATGTGTTCTAACTTCACTGGTTTATATAAGGCTGTCCAACTTTACCAACACCACTTGCGGAAGAGCCTGTCTCTTTCCCATTATATATTCTTGCCTCCTTTGTCAGAGATTAATTGTCAAAGATTAACTGAGGTGTGTGGGTTTATTTCTGGGCTCTGTATTCTGTTCCATTGATCCATATGTCTGTTTTTGTGCCAATACCATGCTGTTTTGATTACTGTGACTTTGGAGTACTGTCTGAGTCTGGGGTGGCTATGCCTCCAACGTTGTTCTTTTTCTTCAGGATTGCTTTGGCAATTCTGGGTCTTTTATGGTTCTGTATGAATTTTAGGATTATTTGTTCTAATTGCGTGAAAAATGTCATGGATAATTTGATAGGGATCGCATTAAATCTGTAGATTGCTTTGGGTAGTATGAGCATTTTAACAATATTAATTCCTCCAACCCAAGAACATGAGATGTCTTTCCATTTCTTTGAATCATCTTCACTTTCCTTTATTAATGTCTTACAGTTCTCAGCGTATAAGTCTTTTGCCTTCCTGGTGAGGTTTATTCCTAAGTATTTTATTTTTGGGGTTGTGATTTTAAAAGGCATTGTTTTTTTACATTCCCTTTCCGATATTTCATTGTTGGTATAAAGAAATGCAACCAATATCTGTATGTTAATCTTGTATTCTGCTACCTTGCTGAATTCGTTTATCAGTTGTAGTAGTTTTCATGTAGAGTCTTTAGGGTTTTCTATATATAGTATCATATCATCTGCATCTAATGGCAATTTTACCTCTTCCTGAAGGAATTAATCTTGAAGTTCTACTAAGACTTTTGGGATACCTGTTTTAATGAGCCACTACTTCCTGCCTGAGATTGCACTATGCACCAGAGATTCTAGAATTAGCATAATAAAACTAATAATGCAAACAACAGCAACAAATCTTCACAAACCTTCCTTGCAAGGAAGTAAAGTCCACTGGAAAAACAGACAAATGAAACACACATTCAAAATGGCAGTGATTCTCAAACATTTTATGTGCTGAAAAATCATGACAAGCATGATAACCAGGGCAATTACTAGACCCCTTCTCCAGCTGGTCAGGTGTAAGGTCCTGTAACTCTATTTTTGGTGAATGCCTCCAGGAGAGTCTGAGACAGATGTTCTCAGTTGTTGTCAACCTTTAGTGTGCATCAGATTTGCCTGAGAATATTGTTAAAACACAGATTGCTGGGCTCCAGTGCCAGAGTTCTAACCAGTTCCCAGGTGTGGCTGATATTGCTGGCCCAGGGACCACATTTTGAGAACCACCTTTCAAAACTCTGCAGTATGCGGTTGTGTGTGTTGTGAATGAGACGGGCCCAGAGAACCAAAGGAGGGCAAAGGGACTCTGCCCTAAATTAGTCAAAGGTAACAATAGCAGCTAGAATTGATTGACCCGAGAAAAAATTACAAGAACTTTACCTGCATTTGCTCATTTAATCCTTTCAGTAAGGTACATGGGTGCTGCTTAGTGTTCCTCTTTTACAGGGGTGTCCAGAGAAGGTAACTACTTTGCCCACGTCCTAAACTGGTAAGTAACAGATTAAGAATTCAAGTCTAGGAAGTCTGATTCCAGAGCCCACACCTCTACCCTTTCTGCATGTAGAGAGGAGTAAAGGGTTGTTGGTGAAGCCTTCCTGGGGGCCCTGGCCTCTGAGTGTAGATAGAAGGATGAGTGGACATAAAGATCATTATTTGTGTGTGGTGGGGGTAGGGGAGGAAGTACGAGGGCTTCCAGAAGAGCCCACCCTCCCCATACATCTGCTATAAGCAAGTCTGATGATCAGGAGTCCGGAACATGAGTATGACTATGGGATACTGAGAAGGGTTCTAGAACCCTGAGGTTAGAGTTCTGGATCAGTTAGTAGGTAACAGAACGTGAATGAGTGATTTACCTTACTTTCCACGGGTAGCAGGAAGTTTGGAGATAGTCCCTCTAGCGTTAGTCCAGCTGCTGAAGGGCATCACCAGGGGACTGGGTTGCTTCGCTCTTCCAGCTTCCACATCTCTAGCATGTCCACATAGCTTCAAAGTGACCCCAGAATCTCCAATAGTGTTCCAACAATTTGGGCAGGAAGAAAGAAAAGGAAAAAAAACAGAAATTAAGTAAGAAAAAAAAGGCAGTGTCTAACTCAGAGAGCAAATTTTTTACCACAGATGGTCAGCAGACTTGCACTTAGATCTCATCAGCTCAGATTTTAAACTGGCCACCTTAGCCTTAAGGATAATGGGGTCTCCTAAACCAGGGCTCTGATAGTAAGGAATAAGGAGAGAGTGGTACTGATTAGCAGTGCCTGCTGTCCCAAACAAATATTACCCCCAAACTATTTTTTTTATCCTATATTTTACTTTAAAGAATGGAGGGGAAACATTATGTATCTGTAAATAGCCTTTTAGAAAGGGTACAATTATATAGTTATACAACCCTCTGGAGGGCTCCTTTCTTCTGAAATCTCTTTAAAAACTGTTCAAGGTTAAGGACATTTTTATCTTAATTTAGTAACTTGCAGTCGATTATCTTGGAATGACATCCTCTCTCTGCAGATGTTCTGTCAGGCTTTAGAAAATTCTAGAAGTGGACAGAGAAGTGTTATGGTACATGTATTTGCAATATGCACGTCTTTGAAATGAAATCCATTTAGGGACCAAAAGGCATTTCATGTCTTTGCTATACATTTTCACATATTTGCCTTTCCAGAATTCCTTTGAGCAAATCTGTTAGATGTAACCCATCCGTTTCTCCCATCTGAATTCTTTATTACTAAACATTCTTCAGTATGCTCTCACTCCCCTCTGTCAAAGGCGTTTCTCTGGATCCTCACCCTTCTCATCTCATATGTGAATGCGTATCTTAAACTGAAGCAACAGTCTGCTATGACTTCTCCATCACTTGAAGAACCCGTCTTTGTGGGAAAAAAAGTAGACTTACTAACTTAGAAGGTAAAATGCGCGCAATGTTTCTGAGAATTAAAAACTAAGATAAAAACATAAGCAATGGAAAAAACTTACAGTGGATCCTTTTCAAAGACTATTTTACAGAGAAGGCAACTGAGGTTTAAAGAAAAAATGCGTTAGTTAAACACTAAATAATAGACCTTAAACCTCAGTGGAGCAACACATGGACAGTTCATTTCTCACTCGCTCAGGAGTGTAGTATGGACTTCGGTGGTCTGAGGGTCAGTTTTCTGCTCAGTTATTCAGGGACCCACCACCTTCATCAAGTGGCTCTACGTTTGTCCTAAAAAGGAAAGGAGAGAGGAAGCTGCAAGCTACAATTATCAACTCGTTATCCTTCAGACATAAACTCTTCAGGTCACCTCTGGTCACGTTCTTTGGGATAGAACCATACCCAGATGCAAGCGGAGATGGAGAATGTTGTTCCTATCTTGGTCCTAGTGATGCCTCTACAGGCTGGAGGAGCTAATTAAAGTGTAGTCAACAGCTCGTTGTTTCTGCCACAATGAGTGATTAGCCTAAGACTGTGGATTAATTATGTGTGTGTGTCACATATACATATAATACACACAAACATATATATGTGTGTGTATATATACATTTTTTAGCATGAGTTGACACATGGGGCTTCTGCCGTACCAAAAGAGTACAAACTGCCTCTTGTTGCTTTTTCTTAATTGAAGTTGACTACTACTATCTATTTCCCTTCATTTTTCTATCTCCCCCTCGCCTTTCAGTATTATATGAAAATTCTGAAAGAAATAATTTCAAAGTTTCCAGTGCTTTTAAAGGTAATAGAATACTCAGACCTTAACAATTTTCCTGTGTGAAACTTTTTCAGACTAAAATAGTTAACTTATGAAAAGTAAATTTAGATTGATACAAAAGAGAAAATAAGCTGATTTTTTTTTTTTACACAAATACCCTGAGCCAGGGTGGAAAATAAATGGAAAACTGGAGGAATTTAGATCCTTTTGTTGTAAATTTAAATATTTTTAATTGTAAAAATAATACAGGCTCATTGCAGAAACTCCAAAATTGAAAGGATTTAAAGAAAAAAGGAAAAATAACTCAAAATCCCATTTCTGATAAATCATCTCTGTAACATTTTTGAGGGTATCTTTTGAAACTTTTTTGTGATGGGGTGCATATAAATACAATGCAAGTATAAAATACCTTTAATTATTATATCAAACTATAAAACAGTTCTATAACATTTTTATTTAGTAATATAAGTATGATTACTCATCACCTAATAAAAATCTGCAGCATCATTTTTAATGGTTGAACAGCATTCTATTATTTACTTAACCAGATTATTCCTGTTTTGCTTTGCTAAACAATGAGACAAGCATCCCTGTTCATATGTCTTAGAGCATTTGTTTATTTCCTTAGAATGGACTTCTAGAACTTGAATGGCTGGTTGTCAGTTCTGGTACATACTGACATATTGTCTTCCAGAAAGGTTACCGTGCTTTTTATTTCTACCAAGAATTTAACATCCAGTGTGGTTTCTTACACACGCTCATCAGTACCAGTATTATCAATATCAATACCAGTATTATCAAGTTTTTTAAAACTTTGTCATTCTAGTTAGTAAAATATGGCACCTGAATTATTTTATTTGTATTTCTTTTATTAATAATAGCAAGGTTGAACATATTTTCATATCTTTATTGGCTGTTAATACTTTTTAGTTTGTGACTTTATGACATCCATTTTTCATCGATGTATAACAACCTTTTATATATCAATGTGTTTATTTTGTTTGTTGTAAATGCAATTTTTTTCTCTTCATTTATTAATTTTTATTTTGTGTGTGTTGAACTTCTTTAATACTGTCAAGTCTATTCAAAAACCCTTTAATGAACACAACAAATGTGGAAAATCAGTCATTCTCCTGCATTTTGTAATCAATTTATTTCCTTTTGGGCAGTACAGAAATGTAAGTTCTTATTTCATCTTATGGTTGGAAAGAATCTATTCCCTCGGAAAGGGATTATAGTCTCCATGATGCAGTAATGGGAGATTTTATAGGGTAGGCAGGGTCTACAGAAGGAAAAACCCTAAATCACACTCCATTGGTGGTTGCCTTATTTATAAAAATGGCAGTTGAGGTTGTGTGACTGCCATCAGGTAAGCAAAATTAATTTTTAGCATGAAGTACTCCTATCAGCAAGAACAGCCTAGGATAGGCTAGCAGTAAGAAGTGAGGGGTTATGGGATTGGGGCATAGCCTCTGTTTCCTCCAATGCAGCTGGAAATTTAAACTCTGGGGCTCCTGCTTGATCCAATCAGCCCAGGTAGTATGTGTTGCCAGGTAGGGTGAATAGACTCAGAAGTACAAGAGCTCATCCTTGGTCCCCTCTGGAAATGAGCAGAGAATACTGTGTCAAGTAGAGGTGATCAGTCCACGGTCTGGAGACTTGGATCTCCTCACATAGTCCTTAAAGTCAGGGTGAGACAAAATGCCAATACAAATTATATTGATGACAGTATCAATGAGGTGACATTGAGTCCTTTGACCCAACGTGTGTCTGCAGTGTGCCATCCATTAGTAAATGGGCAAAGCCATTTGACAGATCTATCTGATACAATGAATGAATGAATCTGACACTCATATTTTGAAAAACTGAAACTGTATCCATTTGTCAAGAACAGTGGCTACTTGTTCTGCTTTATTCCCCCTGGTAGAACTGGGTAACATTGCAGGCAGTAAGACGTTCCGGCATTTCACCCTGCAGTAGCCCCAAAACTGAAGAAGCTGTCTTATCGGTAGTTAGCTCCTTGTCACCAAGAATGTTAAAGTAGATTTGTATGATTAGCAAATTAAAGAGACTGTAGTGCCTACCACTACTGTATTCACTAAGGCACCCAAGTTATTCTAAAGAAATCCTAATAATACATTAGGACCGTTTTGAATATTTTTATTTGATTAGCCGTAATCTTCTAGTTGTAACATCCATCACCATTTTGACCACTGAAACTTGGCCTTCTTTTCTTACAGCCTAGCCCTGTGGTCTTGGGCTAATCACTAACCTGCTTAGATACAATTTTCTTCTCTATGAAATAGAAACAATATTATATGCTTTGAAGGACTGCAGGAAGATGAGCTGTAATGTTTATCAAGTGCCTAGTAAGTAGCCTGGCCCATAATAAATACTTGGCTAATTGTAGATGTTAGTTTCATTTTTAGTTTTATTTCCACACATTGCTCTTTACTTTTGGAACTCTAAAATTTGTTTTGAGAGTGGAGGACTTGTTGTTTGGATTCCTCCAACACTCTCTGTATATTCTGTACTTCTATCCCTACATCATTTATATTAATGGAATAAATGATCTTTGGTCTGGTGATGCCAAGGTGACGAGGAGCTAAGTGGAGGTTCAGTATACACCTGGAAGTATGGATTTTCATGCCCAGTGCAAATGTGGGAAAGGCATTATTCCCACATTATAAAGGGGGTAAAGACCTCCAACTTGAGGAGACTCTGGGTTGAGAGATGAGAGATTTACAGGTACTGTGTTTATCCTACAGGGTACCACAGGGGCTTTTATGTTCTGTAGCAAGAATTTGCACCTTATACCCTTGTAGTTAGATGTAAAGCATACCACATAACTAATATCTAGTAAGCATTAGAGTTAGAATAAACACCATTTATTTAACGTTTCCTTTGTGTTAAGCATTTTACAGTTACAACATATGGATGGATACTATATTGTAATGGTTAAGAGTGTAGTTTTTTGAGCTGGATAATCCTGGATTGGAGTCTCATCTTTATTACCTCTTTTTTTTCTGTTTTATTGAGGTATAATTGACAAAATTGTAAGATAGTCAAAGAGTATATCATGATGATTTGATATACATATCTGTTGTAAAAGGATCCTTCCCATCACGTTAATTAATACATCTAACAGCTCATGACACCTTTTTCCTTTTTTTCTTTTTTTGGTGAGAACACTTAAGTTCTATTCTCTCAGAAAATGTTAGTTATACAATACAGTATTATTGACTGTAGTAACTATGTTATACAGTAGATCCTCAGACCTTATTCATCCTGCAGCTGAAAGTTTGTACCCTTTTACCAGTCTTCCCCCCTTCTCCCCACCCACACCCCAGCCCCTGGCAACCAGTTTTCTACTCTGTTTCTATGAGTGTGGCTTTTTTTCTTTTTAGATTCCCTATATAAATGATATCATTCGTATTTATCTTGTCTGGCTTATTTCATCAGCATAATGCACTCCTGTTTCATCTATATTGTCACAAATGAAAGGATCTCCTTCATTTTTTTTAAGGCTGAATAATATTCCATTACCTCTTAAATGAGTGACTTTTGGTACATTGTTTACACTTTCTAAGCCTCAGGGTTTCTTTTCTTCTGTTAAAAAAAAATATATATATATATATATATATATATATATATATATATATACACACACACTAACAGGTTATTTTCTGATATGTGGAATGTTTGTTGAATCAACAAATAATTAGTTGAGATCATAAATGTGACACTTAGCACTGTATTAACATTTATTAATACTCTCCCTGTTAATTTCTACAATAAATTGTATAATAAGTAACAATAATAATAGTACTACTAGTAGTTTTAGAAAATGCATAGGATGTGCCAGGCATCATATACTGTACTACCCTCCTTCATGTGTACCACAGGTTACATGTGGATATCATCTTCCACGTTGTTTCCTTTAAAGAAAATTGAAGCTCAGCAAGATTGAGTAGCTTGCTCCAGATGTGAACTCAGGTCTGAATCACTCCACATATAGGTTCTTAATGACTCCATTTCTTTAATTCCACATCTGCATTTGTTTGTTGTTGTTGTTTTTAACTTTCCAAGCATCTGATCTGAAATTCCTTTCTCTTTGGGGAATTTTCCACTTTGTGGGTCTTGGTGTGAAACAGAGCCTCCTCTTGTTATACAAGCTGAACATGTCAGATACACTGTTTACTCACATGCTCAGTCTCCCTTACAGATGGAAAACAGTCGGGCGACCTCAGGTTGGCCAACTGCACCCCTCTCTTGGATTTTGAATTACAAATAAATGATGTAAAGAAGCAAGGCCAGCAGTGCTGGGTCAACCTCCTGTTTCCTGTTCCTGCTTGGTAGCAAGGCCAGCTAGGACTTATAACATCACTTTGGCCTGATCCTATAATTGCAATAGCATAGCCTTGGCTTTCGGTTGTTTAGTCTGCTTCTAGTTACTGAGACCTAACCATGAACTTCCAAAAGTTTCCTTTTCTGCTCAAATTAGCCGTATCTGGTTCCTGATGATTACAAATAAGACCTTTCCTGATATACAATGGTGACCTACTTATCCAGGCAGATGTAACATCGTCCTGGCAGGGACAGAGGGCAGGCAAGTTCCTTGAACAGCTGAACAAGAAGAAAAAGACCTAAGAAGGAAGAATTGAAGCCAGTTCTGCTTGTGTTATAATTCTACCCGCAGCTGCCTCTGTTTCACAGACCACATGCTAAGGACCATGTCCCTTCCCCTGTAACAGACGAGCAAAGTAGACCCAGGCTTTCCAACCCAGAGACCAGCTGAGCTGTACCGTGGACAATCTAGGATGTGAAAGACTTCACTCAATGTCTTTGTCACTTGACACATTGTTCCTGTCTTTGGGAAGTAGCTTCTTTGTGTGACAAGAATATGCTAAACCAACACTTAAGTGGACAGAGGTGAAAGATGCCAAAATTAGCTACAGAAAAAAAGGCGTAAAGACTTGTATTTTCTGTTATTTGAAGGTGTTAAGACCCCACATAGAATATGAGTCCTTTGAAGGAAAGTTGTGAATGGCCCAGGGAATGTTGAATTTCCATGTGGCAATATGTTCTTGATCAGTCATGATGATGATGATGGTAGCATCAGTAGCATTTATCAGTGTTTCCTGGGTGAGAGGCACTTTATCCTAATGATCTTTTATCCCCATGACGACCCTGTGAAGTAGGAAATACTGTTTCAGCATCTTCAGGGTTTTTCCTTTTCTTTTTTTTTCCATCAGGAATTTACCCTAGATCACAGTTGGGTGGTAGAACGACCAGAACTGGACACTAGCCTTTCCTGAATTCCCAGCGTGTGATCTTAGCAGTTGTATTGCCTGATGCAGAGCCATGTAAATGTTGCCAAAGCAATGAAACGTGTACCTGTTTCTAACAGATTCTAACTCAGAAGCTCTGGGGTTAAGTGCAGAGCAGTTGAGTGTGATTGTCTTTACAGACAGTAGATAACTTAAGAGAAGTTGTTTAAAAGTATATTTGCATATTGCACTACACTGTCATATCTGTGATTGGTTAGCTATTGAGTAACTAACACAAATCCCAATCCCATCTCTAATCTCATTCATCTCTTGTATGATATTTGACCTAATTGAGGCAGTTTTTTTTTTTGTTCTTTCCCACAAACACACATCGAACATCCAAAACATGCTTACCATTTGTGAGCATATTCTCTTAGTTATTTAGGAGTTGAGTAAGAGTGAGAGAGAAGGGCTTCCCTGGTGGCGCAGTGGTTGAGTGTTCTGCCTGCCGATGCAGGGGACGCGGGTTCGTGCCCCGGTCCGGGAAGATCCCACATGCCGCAGAGCGGCTGGGCCCGCGAGCCATGGCCACTGAGCTTGCGCGTCCGGAGCCTGTGCTCCGCAACGGGAGAGGCCACAGCAGTGAGAGACCCGCGGACCGCAAAAAAAAAAAAAAAAAAAAGAGTGAGAGAGAAAAAGTCACATAAATATGAAATACGGTCATCATTTTTTTAATATCCTTTATGTTGTTAATCCCTCTTAGCATTTACTGCCATTCACTCATTTGTATTATTTGGGGTATAGCAGTTTATTCACACAGCATTTTTACATATGGCTTATCATTTGTATTCTATTTTAATAACACTAATAATTATAGACTATTGACAAACTCATCAGACCCTACATATTCATTTCAAAATCATGAAAATAAGGTGGAAAATGAGGTGTAAAGTGGAAAATCTATGTGTATGTTTTCATTGGTGGAATGAGGAGCTACCTGAATACCACTCCTTTAGCTTTTCCTTCGAATGGTGCACTTTTTCCTCCATGCATAGGAGTCCCTTCCATTAGGTCAACAGTAGTCTTGAGGGCAAACCTCAGAAGTAGAAACAGGAGAACTTTTCAGTTATGGTAAAATCAAACATATTTTTCTTCAGTAGTGAAAAAAAAATTCTTCATGAGAAGTTCAACCACCGTGAGTTCCATGGTGAAAAACTTTCCACTTATAGATGCAACTTCCCCCAGAATTCTGAGAAATGTCGGTAGTAGAGAGGGGTGTTGCATACACCTGTTTCATTTCCCTCTGACTTTTCCTTCTCCTTTCTCTATTGACATTAAAATCTATAGTGAAAGCACATAGTAAGCAGTCTAGGACAATTGATATGACATTTGATCTAAATCTCCAAAGTCTATTTTAGATGGGGATGCTATGAGAGTCACAGGAGGGGAAAAAAATCTAGAATTATTCTTATGTGATCAAATGTACTAAAATAACAAAAGCAAATCTTATTTCTAGCTAATAAAATCACATTCCTTATATGATGTCATATTATGGCAGAAAAGAAATATATGCGTCTATTTTCTTCTATATTAAAACTGCTAAGGAGTGGGGACCAATGAACTAAATCAATTGTTTTGGGTTCAAGTTGTAGTTTTTAGTAGCCATCCTTCTTAGCAAGTTTTCAGAAGCAAATGTAGTTCGTGTACTATCACCACTAAATGTGCAATTGTGTAGATTTGTGGAAAAAAGTATTATCAAATATATATACTTTAAAAAATGATTTGTGTAAATTTATCTATTCATATTATTATTCTCCCCAAGTAAATCAAAATCTACTATATACTGTGTTTTTCTTCTATAGCTTAAAAGGGGAATGTATGTTGAAACTTATTCAAATATTTATTAGGTGTCTACTAAGTGCCAGGCACTCTACTAGGCAGTAGAGATGTTGTATTAGAGGTGGAAAATGTCCTTGACCTCCAGAACTGATACTCTTGTAAGAGAAATACTGGGTCAAACTAAGTCAACAGTTTCTTTGCTACAGAGCTTTTTACGAGTCTTGTGAATTATGAGTCTCTGATAAGGAGATGTAGTGGACAACAGCTCCCAAATTTATTTGAAATCTTTTCCTTCATGGACTGTCTCATAGGATTTATGATCCACTGAACACACCTTGAGAGACACTAGTATTCTGCAGTGGTTAGTTAATTGTTTTCTATTAAACAACTATATACTGAATCCATGATATTATTATCTGGATTTTTTGGAGGATACAATGATGTACATGGCCACTGTGATGATAAGGGGGTCCAGTTTAGTTAAGAAGAGAAACCACAGGAGTTATAACTTAATGTAACAGAGAAATACACACACATATACATATATTTATATGTAAATTACTATTTATATAGTATACAGTGTCTTCTGAAGAAGATTGAGTTGTTTGTAACTTGGGATCTCACGGGAGGTTTCACAGAGAAGGTAGACCCTGAGCTGGGCAGAATTTCAGTAAGTTAATGTGGTTCTGACCGTACGATAAAATCGGGTATTTGCACTGGTCAATCTGACCTTGATGGAACAGCATTCCATTTGCAGGGAATAGTGTGATCAAACATGCAGTGGTGGAGATTGCCAGCTTGTAATATTCCAGTACCTGGAAAGTGTTGGAACATCTGCTTTCTCCACGGTCTAGAAAAGTGAATCTCGAGTGAAATGCAAGTATAATGGAGGCCAGTGCTCTTTGCTTTGTACACTGCTTTGATTCTACAACACGCAACAATGTAGTGATCTGTTTCAGATTGTCATTATTCGAGAGGGTTCTTAGTAACAGGAGTGGAAAAGGAAGACCTCTCTTCCTGTGTTTCTGCCCTATGCTCTTAAGCCAGAAAAGGTACCAACATCACTGACCTGACCTTGTCTCAGGTATCTATCAGGATCTACTAGAATCATTCTAGTGAAAGGTAACTAGACGTCCAAAGGACTTAAAAGATACACTATAACCTTTGTATACTTTATATACCTGGTGAAACAAAAATGTCACCTGAGTGGTCCCCTTCCCTAGAAATACCAGTATGTTTTTCCAGTGCATGGCAGAACTTTGCAGGTAAAACTGGGATAAAGGTGAAGAACAGTCTTAAAATTCTAGTCCTTGAACAGCACCTAACACACAACAGGTTTTCAATAATCTTAGCAACAGTATTCAGAAATAATGACCATCAGCGTAACTGCTCTTTTGTGCCAAAATACATTACCATATTACTTTTTTTTCCTTCAGCTTTACAACTTGGGTTCTATTATTGTTTCCATTTTACAGATTAGGAAAGTGAGGCTCAGAGATGCTAAGTCACTTGGGCAAGGTCACAGAGCTTGTAAGAGATAAACCTGCACCCTTACTGTTGGATCCGACAAAGCAGACCATAATTTAAGTCCTTCAAAATATACCTCAGAACATTTGAGTAAATTAATGAATAAATCCTCCTAGTCAGACTGACCAGATCATTATATTAGGTTCAGCTCTAAGTGGAGGAAAGTCATAATCATAGTTGGACAGTTAATACAGTAATTTACTTGCTTTGAATTTTCTAAATGATGTTTAGCTGGTAGTTTCATGATGATAACCATCGAATAAAAACAGGCATATTTTGGTGTTTGGAATAAGATCTCATATTGAGTAAAATACATATTGATTCCTAGACCTATATGACGTGAGTAACAGATGACATTGAGATGTCATCTAGAAGTACTCCTGTGCAGTTCATCATGTCAACCCAGCTAATAATTTTAGAATGTTCAGAGTGAATAATATATGCAGCCATAAAGCATATTTCTAATCAATGCAAATAATATTTTTCCTGTGCTAAACCCAGAGTTAAGTTATAACACGCATCATAAGATTAATGGGCCATTTTTTCTTCATCACTTTGCTAAATGACTTAGTCTGGAAACCATTCAGAAGGTTGCGAATTGGAGCTGAGCAGTAGTAGTGAGACTGTGCCTCTGATGATGAAACTATTTCCACCCCGACCCCTACCGCTCCCTTCTTGGGAAAGAAGGCAACATTTCTCCTAGAAAAAGTCACAGGTTCATAAGCTGCCTTGTATAATACGTTTGGAGGAATAGTGTGTCTTTTAAGCAGAGCCTATCTCGGCATATAAAATAATTTTTACCTACCATTTAATGAAATTAACACTCACTTTGAGGCTAGGTCTTTTGCCATTTGACTCCTGGATCACGTCTATGGATATATTTTTTTCTTGAGACGAAGTGTGAACCCAATATAGTATCCATCATTCAGTCTGTCTAGCTGATGTACATCATCTGAAGCACAAGCTCCCTGAGGCCAGGCACTTTATCTGCTCCATCAGTGTAGCCCTGATGCCTAGTGTCTAGCTTTTGGAGATTCTTAATAAACATTTGTACTGAATAAGGTATGTATATGGTGAGCAAAAGTTGGCTTCCCATTTTACAGTCAAGAGTATCCCACTCATGTTCTGTGAACACTGGATACCAGAATCTTACTATGTTATTTTTCTGTTCCCTTTGCAAGTTTCCTGAAAGGGCATTCCTGTCCTTAGAATGTCCATCTCCTCCCATCTTCCTGGAGAATAACTCTTCTTTCTTAAATACTTAGCCCCATTATTGACTCTTTAAGATTGAATTTATTACCTCCTTACAAACAGGAAAATGCAGTGCTTTTTTTTTCGACATTTATCACCAGAAAATTATTCTAACACCTGAAATTCTGGACCTAAAATGCCTGGACTAGTGGTTCTCAAAGTCTGGTACCCAGACCAGCACATCAGCTGCACGTAGGAATTTTTAGAAGTGAAAGTCTTGGGCCCTGCTCCAGACCTACAGACTTGGACACTCTGGGGGTGGGGCCCACTACCTGTTTCAGCAAGCTCTCTTGGTGATGCTGATGCATACTCAAGTTTGAGACCCACTGCTTAGACCTAGAACTTAAGGTTTAGGCTTTGGACAGATCTGAGTCCTAAACACTACTGAGACACTGGAGTGACCATGAGCAAGTTACTTCTGGGAACCTCTTAGCATCTGTGTGCCTTGCTTAGCTAATAGTGATTTAAATTAATTAGAATAATGCACACGGTGTACTCCAGAGAGTAACCAAAGCATGCTTTATGTTCCATAAATTCTAGCTGTTTACCATTATCACCAATCAGAGCTTACTGACACATCCTGAAGACATTCTTCTAATAAGTGTAATAATGTGGTTTGTAAAATTAACAGCTTAGAAGAGCATATTACGAAGTTCATCAGACAGGGTCTCAGCAGGAAATCAGGGGTACATCAATAAGGATAAATTGAGCCCAATGTAGAGAATCAAGAGATAGTGTAGTGCCCTGGGTTCAGTAAAAGTGTGGCTACTTTATAGGAGATGAAAGAGAAAGGAAGGCTTGCTGGAGAGAGAGTCCTCCCCAAAGATGCTGTGATGCCCCACAGAGAAGCACTATATGTTAGCTGGGGGATGCAGCCAACTCCCAACAATTTGGCAAGAATTAATACCCTAACTTCACTCCCCTCCTTCGTTCCCTACAATCTTCTATTGGTACTCTTCATTGGTGAGCCAAACAGAAGCCAGAGCAAGGACACTTACTAAGATAGGCCATGCAAGCCATCCATATAGAGTTGGGTGGAGAAAGGATGTGGAAGGGCAAATAGGACATATTTCCCGCAGGTGGTGAGCGAGCTGTAAAATCACTCGCCCTTCTAACATCATTGCCATTGCAGGAGCACGGAGGAGCAAGTGGTTAGTTCTGACTTGGCAGATCCAGGAGACTGCAGGACAGAACTGGTATATGAGTTGGGCTTTAAAGGTAGATTTGAATTTTAATGGAGAGTATGGAGTAAGAAATGGTGAAGAACCAAGGGAAAGGGAGATTCATTGCAAATGGAGAAAAGAAAAGTGGCATAAAGACAAGAGAAGTCAAGACTTACGGAAGAGATAGCAAATACTCTGCGTGTGACTGGAGCAGAGAATGGGTAGACGAAGGCTGGAAGTTAAGATGAAGTCATCCTTGAATAACATTAAAGTTTCCTCCTTTAACCTCAATTTCCACCTTCTACTCCCTTCACTAACATTGGAAAATTAAAAGTGAATTTGACTGGGTTGGTGGCAATGGTAGTGTGAAGCAAAGAGAGGAGAATAAGAGTAAAAAATTTAGTAGTACCTTGGTGAAGCTGGGTAAATGATGGGTGGTGGTGTCACGTCAAAGCATGGGCAAATGATTGTGACAAATATAGGCTTATTTCTTGACTATATGACTTCAGTTAAGGTACTTAAGCCCTCTAGGCTGCAGTCTCCCAACCTGTAAAATGGGGATAAAACCTCGCTTCCTCCAAGGTTTCTGTGAGGATCTAATGAGAAATGGAAGTAAGAGTTGAGTCCAGTAATCAGTTTTTAATACATATCAACTAATGTGAGGATAAGGGTAAGAATACTTGCTATCATTTATTGAATACTTATTATGTGTCCAATATTGTGCTAGTCTATTTCCATATCTTGTCTCACTTAGCTTTCTTTTCTCTTATCTGCCTTTCTATAGGCAAGAGATAACTGATGGCTCAGTTATGAGGAAACGCAGTTGTGAGGAAAATGTCAGAGGGAAAATGTACCAGAAAGTTAATTCCTAATGGATCTGTCAGCCTTAAACAGAGCATGTCTGTGCTAAAATGTGTAAAATATCTGTGCTAAAACTACTCAACTGGACAAGTTTTGATAAAGTATTAACTTAATGAATAGGCATAAACAGCTTGGAGCTTTTTGGAGGGTATGTGGTAATATTAGTATTGGTGTGATGACTTTTCAAAGTTCTATGGCGTATAGAAGTCAAAAAGAAGACCCGGAAAGGGGGAAAACTCTCTGAAAGTTATTGGGGAAGTCTGGCTAGTAAGACTCCAAAAGGGAGAATCAGTAAGAGGCCAGGTTATTCATAGGCCTTCTAAGAATGTGTCCATGAGAAATATTTACAATGATTGGATGCCGGAATAAAGGAGAACACTGGCTCCATAAATGGTAACTTATTTTATACAAACAGGCTAATGATAAAAATAATGAAAATCTGATGGATTTTTGAGAGTTTCATTGACCAAACTGAGACAAAAGTACATAACAGCTAGATGCTCATAGTTTTAATCAGTTCACTTTGGAGTCAAGCAAAGATAGCACCTGAAATGGTAAGGGACGTTTATGCAAGGTCACAAAGATTTTTGGTGGTGCATTTGGGATATAAACCCATTTCTGTAAGAATTCTTTCAGAAGTCAAATGTTTGCTTGTCAAAAATAGCATGAACTTACTTCCAGGAAAAGTTCCTAAGAAAAAATAATTTGAGTAATGAAGAACACTGATGTAACAGTTAATTTAAGAACCCAGAAATAGAGGTAAAGAGTAAAGCAATTATGGGTTAAGAGTCTGCATAGGCAGAAGGAGCGGAGCGGCTGCTGCTCAATGGCGGAAAAGCCGCCGGTGTTCTGACCGCTTCGTCCCCCTAGTAGTTGCGAGGGAGTTTCCTGCCGGCGCGGCTGGAGTCTCTGTTTCTCAGGGTTCGGTGGCTGGAAGATGCTCCAGAGAGACGAGGCTGCGGCGGAGGAGGTGGCGGCGGCCGAATCGGCAACGGCGCTAGGGTGGAGAGAAGGCGGCAGCGGCGGCGGCGTGTGGGGCCCAACAGTGTAAACAGCCCCGGAGGCGGCGGAGGCGGTGGCCAAGACCCCGAGGGGGAAGCGGCGGCTGAGCCAGGGTCGCGCCTCCTTTGGAAGCCTGGGCTGAGTGCAGCAGAGGGGTTCTGCGGCGGACGCGAGCGGACGCCCTAGACCTCGCCTCCCTCCCTCGCCCCAGGTAAGGCCGCTGGGCGCCCCGCCGCAGGGGGAACGGCTCGCGGGCACCGCCGAGGCCCCGGACCGTTTTCGGGGTGCCGCCGAGCTGCGGCCGGGACCTCTCCCCGCTTAATCCTCGCCTCTTTCCCTCGGCCGCGGAGCCCAGAGGAGAGGGACGCCGGGCCTGGCTCCTGGCTAGGCCCCTTCCCCAGCCGCCGCCTCCGCGCTCGGCCGAGGCTGGGAGAGGCTCGGGGCAGGGAATTTGTTTGCTCCAAAGCCTGGAAGTAAACTGCTTGTCCCTGTTCTCTGCGAGCATCTCTTTCACCTGAAAGCACTGGGGCTACTCCAGGCCGTAACTCGTCCCTTCCTGGTGCATGCCTGTTTGAAAACACTACCTTTTCCCATTTGTTTCCTCATTAGCGTCTGCCTTCCTCTGCGCTCCATTTCACTTCTTCGTTAAATCTTCTTTCTCGCTCTTCTGTCTACGCGTCTCACCACCTCCTTCCTCCTTAGCGACTTTATTTAAATCGTTTCTCTTTTTCTTCTCAGGAGACTCCGGTCTTCTCTTCCCTGTCTTCCCCAGCAGTCCTTTTCGGATGTCATTCTTTTTAGTGAAGTTCTTAAATGAAACTGCTATCGTCAGTATCCCAAATCTACCAGAGGCCCATTAAGAATAGACTCACCAGCTTTAAGGGGCAGATCAGTTTCTGATTTCACCGAGCCTAACATCCTTTTTAAAAAATTGTATTATTAAATGTAGAGTGTGGAAATAGCCCTGAAGTTATTTTTAAAATGAAGGGCTCAATGAGTGTTGGAAATAGTTATTTCATTTTTTCAAGTTGCATGACCTCTAGTGTCAGATTGAGCAGATCTAGAACATTTTTGCCCATCTTGTCTGGCAGAATGCTTCTTAAGCGTTTTGATAGCGGCTCACATTCATCACTATTCAAGTTGGCTTAAAAACAGTTTGAAAACTTTAGAAAAAAGACATTATGAGAAAAACTAGGAAGCTGTTTTGATGAAGTCACTGTTAAATACCTTTTAAAATAGGCTTCACATGTTTAATGTATCAAAATAAAGTTGGCGGGAGTCTTGTAAAAAGGATTATTTAGGAATTTGAGTAGTCTTAAGAGTTATGTAGCTATTTTGGGAAAAACATTCTTTTTCTGTTAACAAACGTTTACAACTCCTGTGATGTGAGCATTACCGAGGTTTACTGTGGGATTAACACAGGAACTCATTTTATTTGAGCTACTACATGGATGTAGAAGTGGTAAATTGCTCAGGTTAGCGTAAATCAGTATGTAGAAGAAAAAAAAAAAAGAGTCTGCATAAATTCCCCTGGAAGGGGGATATGGTCAGAGATGGCAATTTGAAAACAGTGAATCACCAAAAGTAAAAGTAAGTTACAAGCTGTTTTGGGGGTCTTCAAGAGAGATTTTATAGATTGAACAACAACAGCAGGAAGGATAAAATATAACGCTGTCATGTAGACTGCAGCCTGAAAAGAAAGCATCGCAGAAAAGCCACATCATCCTGAATTTATATTTCCGTGCATTTGAACAGATTGGAGAGCAGTAAAGTTGCTTTAAGAGCGAGTGATTTAAGTCAGCCAGCTTGTGAATAATACAAGATATTTTTGCATTTACATTAACTTACGTCCATAAATAACGAACTTTAACAATGAACAAAATCCATAATCCTGATAATGCTAAGAAAACTGGAAAGATACCTTTACCTTGAAAAGACAGGATAAAGAAGACAGCATAGAAATTTAGGGAGATTGCAGTTTTGGAAAAATTATATTAACATTTATTAGCTGCTACAGCTTTGAAATGTGATGATTTAAAGAAAGAAGTAGACTGTTGATTTCTAAAAGGTAATGTGTTGGCTGAAAGAGAAGAGAATCTTGTTGAGACCTAAAGTGTTCTTTTAAGGATATATTTCAATGTCATTTCAAAAAATAAACACATTTCCCATAACAAAACAGTGAGGTTAATGGAATAATGCAGGTGAAAGCTTTTTGGCCCAAAGGAGTTCCATCCTTTGGAACAAAGTTTTATTGTTGAACACACCATGACCCGGGCCTGTGAGTGCCAGCACAGTGGCTGTTTTTACAACATCTGGTACAATATTCACAGTAGTTCTGGCCTTAGCGCTGGGCAAGGATCATTCTTTTTGTATCTTCCTGATTGCTTCCTCTACAGAAATGGGATAATCCCTCCTCTTCTAAACTGGAAAGTAGTTTCTTCCCTCAGTAAAACTAGTTTCTTCTCCAGGTTGAGCTTTTCCAACTCTTAGAGGTCTAAAATGAATGATATGAAATATACTATATTTGCATCTATTTTTATTTAAGAGTTATCTAAGGAGATTTATCTAATTAAATAGGAATTTCCTAACAGATGCCAAAATAAACAATCAACAAGTTTTCTTTAGAGATCATATATATTATATAACAAGATCCACCTAAGAGTTAAAATATAAGTAGGTATACAATTTAACTATTTGAAGATAATTTTTCTTCTTACCACTGAAGCAATAAGCAGGTGGTAGTACAGTTTGGGGAAAACAATATTTCTGGCTTTTGTTTTATTTTAATTTGTGATATTCATGAGATCTTTTGTGAATCTTTTGGGTATATAGTAAAATTAATGGGTTTTTAACTTTGTATTGACTCGTATTTTTGTAGGTTTAAAATTTTTCTTCTGGCTTTAACTTATACTATCTCCTTTTACTTTTTCATTTAGAAATAATGTATTTTTCTCAGGATTGCAATCTCAGTGCAGTCCTCTACTTTTCTATTTGTTGGACGTTCTCTTAGACGTCTACATTTTTGTCTAGTTAGTACATTTCTAGTTTTTTATACAATTGATAAGAACTCTTTAATCTTATGAATTCTTTATATTTTCTCTTTGGAGACAAGACTTATAGGGATTTCCTTGGGCTTAAACTAGAAAGAAAAACGAATTTGCATACGAAATGTTGAAGGCTTTGTTACAAAGTGGGTTAACATTATATGTATGTTTGAAATAAACTACTTCAACCAGAGCACCTAGCTGTTAACCTCCAGATTAATATCTATCATAAAATATGTGCATGCTTCCAACACATGGCATTGCCTCCTATTACTGCATGTCCAGGAGAGATTGTTTTGTCTTGTAGCAAAAGGCATTAGCTCTTTGCACATTTTTTTTTTTTTAAATGACAGCTATCCAAAAATCAAGCTGAACCCTTGTATATGAGGACAGAAAAGGACAATTTTTGGACAGGTCTAATATCCAGTTGTACCTTTCAGTCACTTAGAGAGAAGGCTTAGACCCCTGAAGCCCAAAGTCACAGGTTTTTTAGGATTATGGTGGTGTATACCTCCAGTTTATAGGAAAAAAATGCGTTGTAGAAAGTCCAAGTTAAATTAGGACTAAAATCCAAGTTAAACCTAGAACTAAAGTTTTACTGCCCCAAATACTTGTAAACTCTAGGTTACTGCTCTGTTGTCCATTTCATCAGTTGCAAAACATTCAAGTTAGTCTTTCAATGCTAACAAGAACATAAAAATGCATTATATCTAAAAGCAGAACGTGATTGCCAAGCCAGATCTGCGCATTACCTGAGAGTTTGGGGGGCCACCCAAGCGGCATCTACTTGTTTGCTACTGACCTTCAGTTAGACTTGCTCAAGAATTGTTACAATGTAATAACATACACCCTTATGTACTCTTGAGTTTATTGAAAACACACAGCAAATGTGCACACACACACACACACACATACACACCAGCGCACCAGCTTTTTATTTGCTTCTGGATTAAGATGGACCCTGTATTTCCTCAGCATGCTAATTAGAAACTCTATAAACAATTCAAAACCAGCTTCTTTTAAAATTCTGTTTTTAAAAAAATTGATGTTAAATATTATCCTCAGAGAGTTCTACTCTGACTTTTCAAATTGTTTTTTTCTCCCTTCATGGGATAAACAGTTAGGGTTTCTTTTTGTTTGTTTTTTTATCTCATTGTAAAAAATTCTATCTTAAAAGCTGATTTATTATTTCTTCCTTAGCATGGATGACATGGGAACAAAGATGATATTTCATCAGTCTTGTTTTTATTTAAGTTGAAAGGTTATATATTTCTGCTATCTACTGTAATAATGCTAAATATTTTTATAGTGCTTGTAAATCTTATGACATTATTTTTTTAGTTTGTATTTAAGGCATTTACTCAAAAGGGACCATATGCCTCAGTTCACGTTACTCTATCATCAGTGTGTACGGTCACTCTATTTTCTAATACTTTTAAGATTGGTTTTGGCCCCGACGTTCCTCTGCCAGATTTATTTCCTTTATTTTCCCCTATATAGCACCATTTGGGCCATTTAATATGTAATTTCCCAACTCACCTTTCATAGTTATTTTAAACATGTGTATATATTTGAAACACCGAATTGTTTTGTATTTTCTAATTTTTGCAAAAGTAGTATCGACTAAAAATCACATCCTATTCTTTTATTTTTTCTACACAAAATTATTGTTTTAATATTTGTCTGTGTTGCTCCATGGAAATGATTGCTTCTGGCCACTCTCTAATATTCCACCATATGTTAATACCATGTTTTGCTTATCCATTACCCTGGTGATACATACTTAGGCTATTTTCAACACTTTATGTCCACCATAAAGCATTAATACACTCTTTCCACATGTCCCCTTGAGTAACAGTGCAGAGTAACGGTGCAGCCGTGGAATGGCTGAGGTAGAAGTCATATATATGCCTTATTTCACAGATTCCTCCCCAGAATAGCTGTACCATTTTCCCCTCACCAGCAATACTTGGAATTTCTCTCTTGCCATATCCTTTGTCACCACACGCTGTTAATCTGCATTTTTAAAAATTAATTAATTAATTTATTTTTGGCTGCATTGGGTCTTCGTTGCTACACTCAGGCTCTCTCTAGTTGCAGCGAGAGGGGTCTACTCTTCGTTGCGGTGCGCAGGCTTCTCATTGCAGTGGCTTCTCTTGTTGCGGAGCACAGGCTCTAGGCACGCGGGCTCAGTAGTTGTGGCTCCCAGGCTCTAGAGCGCAGGCTCAGTAGTTGTGGTGCGCAGGCGTAGTTGCTCCACGGCATAATTTGCATTTTAACTTCTGGAAATTTGGCATGTGTGGATTCATAGGAAGTAAGGTGTTTTAATTCTGCATTGCTCTGATTCTAGGAAAGTTAGGTCTTCATATACTTTCTTGCTATTCATGTTTTCCATTCTATGAATTGCCTATCATGACCTTCGCTCATTTTTCTATTGAGTATTCTGTGTCTTTAGAGATGTAGAAGTTTTTGCATTCAGATGTTGAGTCCTTTATTGGGTTTTAGATAATGTATATGTCCTCTACCCATCAACTGTTTTTCAGTCTGACTTTGGTATCCTTTATTGTACATAAAATTCTAATTTTTTATTAAAGTATAATTGATTTACAATATTATGTTAATTTCAGGTGTACAACATGGTGATTCAATATTTTTATAGATTATGCTCCATTGAAAGTTATTATAAAATATTGGCTATATTCCCCATGCCCTACAATATATCCTTGTATCTCGTTTATTTTATACATAGTTGTCTGCACTTCCTAATTCCCAGTCTGTATCTTGCCCCTCTTGCTTCCCTCTCCCCACTGGTAACCACTAGATTGTTTTCTATATCTGTGAATCTGTTTCTGTTTTGTTGTATTCATTCATTTGTCTTATTTTTTAGATTCTACTTATAAGTGATATCATTACAGTATTTGTCTTTGTCTGACTTATTTCACTAAGCATAAAACCCTCCAGGTCCATCTATGTTGTTGCAAGTGGCACAATTTAATCATTTTTTATGGCTGAGCAGTGTTCCATTGTGTATATATGGCACGTATTCTTTGTTCATTCATCTGTTGATGGACACTTAGGTTGCTTCCATATCTTGGCTATTGTAAACAATGCTGTTATAAACACTGGATGTGGGTACATGCATCTTTTCAAATCAGTGTTTCTGTATTCTTCAGATATGTACCCAGGAGTGGAATTACTGGATTATATGGTTGTTCTGTTTTTGTTTTTTTTTGTTTTTTTTTTTTTGTGGTACGCGGGCCTCTCACTGTTGTGGCCCCTCCGCTGCGGAGCACAGGCTCCGGGCGCGCAGGCCCAGCGGCCATGGCTCACGGGCCCAGCCGCTCCGCGGTATGTGGGATTCTCCCGGAGCGGGGCACGAACCCGTGTGCCCTGTATCGGCAGGCGGACTCTCAACCACTGCGCCACCATGGAAGCCCCTGTTTTTATTTTTATTAACATCTTTATTGGAGTATAGTTGCTTTACAATGGTGTGTTAGTTTCTGCTTTATAACAAAGTGAGTCAGCTATACATATACATATGTCCCCATATCTTCTTCCTCTTGTGTCTCCCTTGCACCCTCCCTATCCCACCCCTCTAGTGGCTACATCAGTTAACATTCCCACCAACAGTGTACCAGGGTTCCCTTTTCTCCACATCCTCGCCAAGGCTTGTTAGTTTTGTTCTTTTTTATGATAGCCATTCTGACATGTGTGAGGTGATCTCTCATTGTTGTTTTGATTTGCATTTCCCTGATGGCTAGTGATGTTGAGCATCTTTTCATGTGCCTGTTGGCCATCTGTATGTTTTCTTTGGAAAAATGTCTATTCAGCTCTTCTGCCCATTTTTTTAAATCAGATTTTTTATATTAATAAATTTATAATTTTAATATAGTTAAATTCATCACTTTTGCTTCATACAATGTATGCTTCTTTATTTTTCAAAGATCTATTTCATCTCTTACCCTGAAATCACAAATATATTACCTTGCAATTTCTTTTATTCTCTCTAGATTTTATTTTTCACATTTAAATATTAAAACTATTGTATTTTAGTTTTGTACATTAGGTGGAATTATATAACATAATGGTTAATAGAATGATTTCTGTGGGGTTTAAGTTCCAGCTCCACCATGTACTTCTTAGGCTAGTCATTTTTTCTCTCATACCTCAGTTTTTCCACTTGTAAAATGAGGATAATAGTTTATGCCTTGTGGATTTTTTTGTGAAGATTAGGTGAGCTATATAGGACTGGGTACAACATAAGTGATATAACTAGGTTAAGATCCAGTCTCATATCTCTTTTGAAAATGAGACTGTTTCCCCAAAAGCTGTAATTCAACTTCCTCCATTGGACTATGATTCCATCTCTTTCATGTGCCAACTTTCTATCTGTATACAGCTCTATTTCTAGGCCACCTGTTTGATTTGTTTTCTTGTTTGCTGTTTCTTCCAAGGGCATCACACAGTTCTTATCTATCATGACTTCCCAATATATCTTAATGTATAGGGCACGTTCTTCATTTTGAGCTTATTTTTCAAAACTACCTTAGCTGTATGGAGAACTTTATTCTTCCAGGTACATTTTATTTTACTTTATTTTATTTTAATTTTTTTTATAGGAGATAGAGCAATGTGCTCTTTTTTTTTTTTTCTTTTTTTTTTTTTTTGGCTGCATTGGGTCTTCATTGCTGCGTGTGAGGGTTGTCTAGTTGCAGCGAGGGGTGGGGCAGGAGGCTACTCTTTGTTTTGGTGCACAGGCTTCTCATTGCAGTGGCTTCCTTTGTTGTGGAGCACAGGCTCCAGGCTCGTGGGCTTCAGTAGTTGTGGCTCGTGGGCTCTAGAGTGCAGGCTCAGCAGTTGTGGCGCACCAGCTTAGTTGCTCCGTGGCATGTGGGATCTTCCTGGACCAGGGATTGAACCCGTGTTCCCTCCATTGGCAGGCGGATTCTCAACCACTGCGCCACCAGGGAAGTCCCCCAGATACATTTTAGAATCACTTTTTTATGCTGTCCCTCAAAAAAAAAAAAAAGAGCTTGGCCTTTTATTACAGTTGCATTTAATTTTATAGATTAATATAAGGACATTTATATTATTATAGTAAGTCATCTCATCCATACCTGTGATATAAATTTCTTTTACTCATGTGTCCTCTAATAAAGTTTTCATTATGAAGATTGCATAATTTATTAGGTGAAACCCTATACTCTCTATAGGTTTTGTTACTATGGTAAATTCATCTTGTATTGTATCTAGATATTGATGCTATGGAGGAACACAATTGATTTTGGTGTATTGATTTTTTTCCAGCCCCTATGTTGAGCTCTTTTCTTAGATTTAATAGCTTATTGATTTTCCTGTGTTTCCAATGAAATACATAATCAAAACAATCTATAAATATGACATTTTTATCTATATTCTTCTAAACCTTCTCTCTCTTTCTATTTCTCTCAATACACAGCTCCAAAAAGGTCAGTTCCAATAGACCAGTAATGTTAGAAATCTTTATCTCAATTCTCTCCTTAAAGGAAATGCTAATTTTAAAAAAAAATTAGTAGTATAATAATTTTTGTTAGTGTATACATGTGCCGTGTATTTTTGGTATATAGCCTTTATCAAGGAAAGATAGTTATTATTTGGATCTAGTTTTATAAAATTTACCCTACCCAATAGATTTTAACCTCATGGGATGCTTTTTATCTCTTCTATCTAAAAAGAATGATGATATGATTTTCTCCTTTTATTTAAGTAATACAGTGAATCACATGATTTGACTGGCGGATACTGAACCAACCTTGCATTCTCAAGGATAAACCCACTTGACAAAATCGTATTATAGTATAGATTAGCTTTTGCTGTATTACAAACCACCTCAAAACTTAGTGGCTTAGGGAGATCAGCTTGGTGCTTTGTGACCACCTAGAGGGGTGGGATAGGGAGGGTGGGAGGGAGGGAGACACAAGAGGGAAGAGATGTGGGAACATATGTATATGTATAACTGATTCACTTTGTTATAAAGCAGAAACTAACACACCATTGTAAAGAAATTATACTCCAATAAAGATATAAAAAACAAAACAACAACAACAAAAAACTTAGTGGCTTAAAATAGCAATTACTTGGCAATTTGGGACTGGATTCATCTGGGTAGTGTTTTACTTTTGGTTTTATCTGGGCTCCTTCATGCAGTTTTAGCCAACTGATGGATCAGCTGAGTGAGAGCTTGTCTGAGACAGCCTCGCTCACAGGTTTGGTGGTTGGCATGGACAGTGGGAGCACCTGGTCTACTTGTCTTCAGAACCTAGTGGGCTAGTCCTCGGCAACTGAGCCATCAAGCTCTTTTGCTATTGTCTCATCATGTGGGTTGAGTATGCCAAAGCCCAGTCCTGCTGAAGTGGTGACTCAGGAATGAGGGTGCCAGAAGGGGATTGTACCATAATTTTTGAAACATCCTATCACAATGTTTTTAATATACCTTAAAACTCTGTGGAATAATATTGTATTTAGGTTTTTGACTTATATTTTTAATAAGGAAAATTTGATTGTAATGTTTTTTTATATTGCCCCTGTTTGGTATAATATTCTTCTTGCACCTCTAGCCCCATTATTCTAGCTTGGAGTACTTAAAATGTATTGAAGGGGATAGAAATGAGTATTGCATCTTAAGTAAAATAGTCTTGGACAAGTGGTTCCCACTTATCGCTGAGGTTGTTCAAAAGGCTGCACTCTCACAGTGGACTATTGAACCCTTATGCACACCAAGCATTACATCTCACTTATACCTTACTAGCATTCTTGTGCTGGTTCCTTGATTTTAATTTAAAAAGTAATAAGTCCTTGAAAAAATACAAAGTAAGAAGCAAAAACCCTCCATCGCCCTAGTCTCTTTCCCTCACAGGGGAAGCAACTATAAAGTTAAGATGTCAATTAAAAAATATTTACAAGATGAAAATGATTCTTAAAAGTCCTTGGGGGCATTTAATCATTGAAGGGTATGCTGAAGAAGGTAAGTAACAGTTTGACCTCCAATCCAGAGACTGTTGGCAATAAGTGTAAACAGTGCTCTAACAACATGGCCTAATAGAACTATAGAACTAAAGAAAAAGCTAGGATTAGGATTATTGGGCCCGAATTCACATTGTTCCTAATGAAGAACCTTAAAATCATGGAATATTGACTGATCTCTAATTCTAAGTCATTCCAGAATGCTATTTTCTATGTCGAGGAGTGGAGTTTGAGAGAGAAATAAGAAGGAATAAAGTCCAATTTGGTTTTAAAGAATCATGGAGAAATGAAGATTATTTCTTTCATAATTTCCCTGTGGATAGAGCTCTTCTATGACTGGCTGTTTCACTATAGCAGGGAAATACAGGGTGTTATCCAGAAAATCATATCAGTTTACTTCAAGTCAGTCCTCTTCTGGGCAAACACATCTTTAACTTCATTTGTATTATATAGTATTTTAAATTATGAATTGTTTTGTCTTCTCAGGTCAGTTTCTTTTAGCCACGTGGGTTTGTTCTCTGTTTATTCCTTCCTCCTTCCCTCTCTTCCTTCTTCTCTCCTGTACTCCCTTTTTTATTTGTGAATTGGAAAGACGATTTCCTTATATATGCTAAACTATGCAATAGCAAAACCCCAAAATATAACTAACATTTTATGAAGAAGACAATAATGAAAAAAAATTATAGTGGAAAAATCTTAGGAAACTGGAAGGAATTTGGGGGTCTTTCTGTCTCGAAGTAGATTTGGAATGTAAATTTCAGGTTCTCTTTTTTAATGCAGGGTTGCTAGTTGAGCCTTTATTTTGTTTCCAGAAAAACAATCAGCTTACGTATTTTTTTTTAACAAGGTTTTCTTCACCTTTGGAAATTAGTAATGATTAAAAAGAATATTATATAGTTAAGTGATGTCTAATTTTTTTCCCACGGTTTCACCGTAGGAAAACTACGGGTTCACCGTAGTTCAGGTTATAGCCCTGATCTGTTTAATCCTCCAACAATCCTGAGAGGGAGCAAAGGGGCAGATGTTCTTTCCTCATTTCACAGATGAGAAAACTGAGGTTCAAAGATTCAAAGTGAGGTTAAGTGCTTCTGCCAAGGTCATTCTCTGAGGTGAAGCCGGAGCCAGGAATAAGCACCTCATCCTCTTGTTTTCTCTCATGTGATTCTCCATCCGCTGACCCACTCTCACTATAAAAACACACTGTACCAGGCCTCACACAATCCCTGAAACGTCCTTTTAGTAGGACACTATGGTAGTGACAAGATTGAACAGATATAAAGAATGCTGTAAAAAAGGACCTGTCTTTTTTATTGACTCCATCCCCTAAACTTCCACAGCCACACTGCATGAGAAACATGAAACATCCATTAAGATCATGTTCCCATTAGTTCCCAAAATCTAGCTAGAACTAGATTTTGCAGAAATTGAAGACACATCTTGTGGCCTGACTGCTGAAAATGAGTGTCTCAGGAGTCAGAGGGGCATTGCTGCTCAACGAAGTCAAGAATGCCCTTTGCTAATTGTTTCTCCTCCATTTCTGAGGGAATTTAAATTCATGATCGGCATCATATATTATACTTCAATACTATTCATCATCCATCTTGTACATATTTGCAGGAAAGAATGTTGCCCAAGTCATTATATCTGGCCATGATTCACAGTCATATGACCTTAGGTGGCAGCTCAGCAGGAGCTTACCGGTGCTTTAAATCATCCCTGTTGTGGACATACAAGAGCGTGACCTCCGACTTCCCAAGCTGTCTCTTCATGAAATGAAAATGGAACTGAGAGTTTAGGGGAACGTTTTGAAAGTGTCTGGCTCTTGTAGTCATCTAATGAGGTCCTCATTTCTAGCTGCTAAACATGCCCTTTAATTGGTGGTCACTCGAAAATCAATGATAACATAACTGTCCAACTCTTTGGAGCTATTTTTCTCTCAGCTTTCTATCCTGCAAGTGCACGATAAAAGAAACCACCCATTCAGCCATTATCTTGTGTCACTTACTATTCAGAGATCAGTCTTCCTTTATGTGCTCCTTCAGGAAAGACCTGGGTTGTATTTTTCACTTGCCTTTCAGGCAGAGAGTAGAGTCCTTGGCACAGATTAAGTCCTCAGAAATGTTAGATGGGTGGATGGGTGGGCAGTGGATTGCAGCACATGAGCAACTACAGTAACATTGTGATTTTTTACTGTACGTGACAAGGAAATGACCTCAGTTGGGGAAATAAATACCTAGCACATATGCCACCACTTTCCCCTTCCATCTTCATTACAGTCCTTACTAATCTATTATGACATTTTTTCCCATTGGGTCTAGACATGACCTCAGGATGCTTATAGAATATAAACAGTCCTGTGCAATGTAAACCTTGTATAATGTAAACAATGCTTTACTGTTTGATTTGAGTTGGGACACGAGAAGCATCCTATTTTCCATCCGTAACATAGATGTTGGGAATAATAGCTAATGCTTATGTAAACATATAGATTCATAGGATAGAAAAAATAATTTTTAAGAAATGACCTAGTACAGACTCAGGGGGAAAATATATGTTAACTTGATTATAGAAATTTGGTTCAGCCACTCAGCTTCAGCCTTCAAAAATCATGTCACTTTTTATTTTAAACCAACATATGAAACCAAGGTATAGCAAAATAAACCATAAACCTTGCAGAACAGGGCCCTTCTAGATACGATCTCATTAGGACCTGATCCTCCATGGTTGTATCTACACAGAGGGGTAATGCCAGGTCCCCTACTGGGAAGTTGAATTGGAGGAAGAGATAGACATAGAGGTACTATGGGTAATTCTAGACTGACATGGTCATCAAGAAGTCCTATGAAAAATAATTTCTGGTGAGTATAGAGTAAATCAACAATGAGAAATGGAGAGGATTGGAATTAAGTAGACTCATCACTAGTCCGTGGTTATTACCAGTGTACCAGTTTAGCAATGAATTACTCAAGGTAATTGATGCTAGGTAGTCTAACAAACACTCCTGAAAGCCAAGTGTCTTAACTTAATAAATGTTTATTTCTCTTGTCAGAGACCAGTGTGAATTAGGTGGTTCATTCTTAGCAGATTGCTTTCAAGTAGCGAATCAGGAACCCATGCCCCCTCCACCTTGAGGTGTTGTCTTAAATGCATGACTACCTAAACTACAGCAGAAGGGAACATGGGCAATCATGCACAGTATCTCCTGGCCAGGCCTGAAAGTGGTAGACCCATACCCTTTCAACAAGAATGCAAAAACTTGACCTCTGCCTGGCTCCAAGGGAGGTTAGAAAAGGTCATTGTTCTGTGTGTCCAGGAAGAGGAGAATGAAATGCATCTCACTGTCTCATCCATAGCTGAAGGCAGGTAATCTGTGAGAGAGAGCAATGTTTGCAGATGGTGATACATGAAGTTTGAGGAAGATTGATTTCTCAATCATTGAGGAGTACTGTTCCATCTGACTGAGTTCTGAATGGTAATAAAGTCATCCACTGAAAACTTACCAATCTAGTTTGTGTGCAAGATATTATGAATTATAGTCTTACTGTTAATTTAGCAGACCCACAAATATTTACATCTACCAAGCACCGTGCTGGCAACTGCAGCTTACCAGTACTTCTTTCCTGGGCCCTGGATAATTTCCAGTAGTTGGTATCAGGATCTAAGCTATCCACTTGATGTGGACACTAGTCCCCTTGTAGCCCTCTCACAGGAGCCTTTAACCATTCGTGGCCAAAAACAAAGGCAATGGGAAGAGTTACTGCTATGCTTATCAGAAAGTGTCTCCTAAAGTCTTGTCTCCTAAATCATTTTTCTGGCCCCTTTATAGTAATTCTTTCTTTATTCACATTTCTTGGCCTACTGAACACTATAATCAAATCCTCCCTCAATTTTCTTTTTTCTGAAGTATATAAAACTACATTTTCTTCAGCCTTTTTTTAAAGAAATGATAATTATCTTGTTTATTTGTATTTGGAAAATCTAATGAGATCACATATTTAAAAATCACATACTATCAAAAGATAAATAGTAGTAGTAATTCCTTCTGGAATATTTTTCCCCCTCATCCAACCAACGTTAGGTCCCTTACCCCCTTTCTTAGCAACTTTTATTAATTTCTTTTGTGTCTGTCAGAAGTTTTTTGTGGCAAAGGTACACGTGTATGTTTCAGAGGTTACTGTTGTCATGAATTCACAGAAGCCAGAGCCTGGAAAGCATTAAGTGGTCCTGAGCACCCCATTTCCAATGAGAGAGCGTAGCAGTGCTCAAACGGCTGGGTGTCCTATAATTCAACTCAATTCTGGCACTATCTACCTGTAGATAGCATCAGATCTCACATGTTAAGGGCTCAGTCCAGCAGGAATGCACACACACACTTCAGGTGCCAGTCACCAAGTATATGTTGTCACCTGTGCTTCTGACCCTTGTACCACAGATCAGAGGTTCCAAGGACCCCCTTCTTAGCTTTAATTAATTTGCTCAAGTGACTCATAGAACTCACAGAAATATTCTATTAACTAGATTAACCGGTGTATTATAAAATGATAAAACTCAGCAACAGCCAGATAGAAACCATGTATAGGACGAGGTATGGGGAGAAAGCATGGAAGCCCACTCTCCCCAAATCTCCATGTGCTCACCAACTGGGAAGCTCCCTGAACCCTGTCGTTGGGGGTTTATGGAGGCTTCAGTACACAGGCGTGACTGAATGACTCATTGACCATGGGCGATTGAGCTCAATCTTGAGTGGCTCTTCCCTGCCCTGAGGTCAAGGGGGTGGGACTGAAAGTTCCAACCTCTAATCACAAGGTTGGCTCCACGGGGCTGCCCGCTCCCATCCTTAGGTGCTTTCCAAAGATCACCTTGTTAACGTAACAAAAGACACCATTATCATCTCATCACTTAGGAAATCCCAAGGGTTTTAGAAACTGTGGCAGAAACTGGGACAGAGACCAAAAATATAATTCTTATTACTTCTAAATCACAGTTATCTAGGTAAATGTTTGTATTACCCCAAACAGGCAGTAGTCACCAGGGAAAATAAATTAATTGCCAGTCTTTTTTATTAATTTTTAAAAATCAGATTTAAGAAGAGAATTTTTTTCATGGCCAGTGAAAATGTCTCTTACTTTAGCTCTTGCCTTTTTCTACTTATTATTTATTTTTTTCAATTTTAGTTTTAAAAAGTGTCTTTAAGTTATTTTAAGGTTAGAACCGAACCTTCCAGGGTTAAAAAAATATTGCGTCTCTTGAAAGAGATTATTTTAGACTTAGTGAAATGGATTTGATGCTAGAGAGCATGTGACATCATACATTTGACCTTTTTGAAATGATTTACATTATATCAGCTACATTTTAAGTCCAGCAACTGTAACCCAAAAAAAGAAAAAAAAACCCTACTAATTAAGGCAACTTTGCAGATTGATGGCATTAGATTATCAATTAAGATCTCAGTTTTAAACCAGATTTTTCCTCTAAATAGTGATCCAAAGAACACTAGTTTTATGGTCAGTCTAATTAGTCAGGCAGCCTTCTGATTGTTTAGTGCGTTCACTTGAAGTTTGTTAAATATTTTGAATATCACCTATGCTCCCATGGGACATTAGTGAATGTGAAGTCAACAAAAAAGAAAAAAAAGTAAGAAAAAGGATTTTGTAGTAAAATAAACTTGAGAAATCCTGGGTTCAGTAAATTTAAACATGTTTTGTGACTGGAGGACTTTTGAGATGTGGAATGAGCTATAATGTGCTCTGTGAATTTCACTGTAAAGTAGAGTTTGGTCTGAAGTGTTTTTAAACTTTATTTGGCTCTACAACCCTTTGTCAGTGGAACATTTTAAAGGACTCTTTGTTTCTAGCAACTTTGGAAAATGCTGTTCTGGTCTCAGTTAAGCCCTTGAAATCTTAGCATTTGGAAGGAGATCCACACACAAGCTCATCCAATTTCTGGTACAGAAATCTACCATGTATCCATGCTATAGGCTCACTCAGCTGTGGATGAGTATTTTGATAAAAAAATGCTCACTACCCATAAATCAGCTGATTCTATAGTCGGAATGCTGGTCTGTTAGGAGGTTTTAACTTTTTAAGTGCCTTTTACTATTAGAAAATTTTAAGTTTTAAAATTTTGTCTATTGGACCTAGATCTGATCTCTGGATTAAGATAAGTCCTACTCAAGTAAAAGAATCCTTATTTTTCAAGGATGATTTGTACATGAAAAAAAAAATCGATATACTTAAAATCATCTGTAAATAGTGACTGAAGAGTAATTGAAAATACATTTGAAAATAATTTTCATTTGAAATTTATGTCAAAATATGTTATTATATAAACGAATCCAGTATATTTTCTCTTATAGCCAGTAAAATTTAGGTTAAATTTTAATTAAGCACAAGTGCTACAATTAAAAAAAAGAATTACATTCTGTTTCGAGTGATTATTTCAGCAAAACTGGTTTATGGGACAGTAAACTGTCCTTCACTGCATGTTCAATGTTAGCAGCTCAAACAGGCTAATTCTGGTAAAAATTCAACAGTTTTCCAAGGCCTTCTCTTAATTATTTGATACTCAATTGTTTTTTCTTTTACTTCTATTGTATCTCTTTTTTAAATTGTTAACTACACATCCTCATTTATCAGTGGCTTTGTATGTTTAACCCAGCAGATCTCTGGTATTATTTACAATGGCTTCATGATATTATATCTTTAAAATTCAGAATTTCACTTTAAAGTTGAATTGAATTTTATTTCTATTATACGGTATTATGTTTATATTATGAATCCATCAGTGAGTAATTTTCTGAAACAGGATGAGCAGTTTGCTGACTTAGAAGGGCTGGAATCTATAGACACCTTAAAATTAGGATGTAGATAACGAATAGTTGGATGACAAGAAACCCTGTTATATGAAAACAGGAATAATAATGAGTGTTCCAAATCTTATCTTTTCTGTTCTTTCTTTTCTCCAAAGGTTAGTTCTAGAGTCCTTCATTCTCCATTCAGTATTAAATGATTGACTATTTACAGCCTTCCCACCATTCTCCCCACTTCTAGGTCTGAGTTTGATAAACCTTTTGGTTTCATCCTTTATTTGTGAAGTAGTGTTCCTAGTCAAGCCAGAAGGCTGTTCCATTGAAGGTTTAGTATTTTAGTGATTTTAGTAGTAAGGGTAAGGATAAGTGGTCTTCAGCCCATCACAGTCTTCCACCCAACCTTTCTTCATATGAATTTCCTGCAGTAGAAAAATTAGACAACCAGGCTGAATGATTGAGTCCCTGACTATGACTAGCAATGAACTACTCAGCCCTGGCTTCCTGGGCATGCCATCCTTCAAAAACAGCCTGCCAGGTGGAATCTCAATCCCCTAGCTTGGCATTCAAGATACTCATACTCTAATCCACCAAAATCCACTTCCAGTAGTTCTCCCCACTTCTTTCATACAGCAAATAATCCATTCACCCAACTGCATTCACTTATCTGGAGTGCAAGTTCTTTTCCTTATATTCCAATATATCCCTATTTCATCTGCCTAGGAAGTCTTTCAACTTCTTCACAATCTTAAATCCTACATGGTCTTTACTTTCCTACCTTTACAACTTGACCTTAAGAAAATTTTTGCTTTCCAAGATCTATAAGTCAATCAATCAGTAAACCATTAATAAGTTCATAGGCTGCTTCAATACAGTTCTCCTCAATACAAATATAGTTGTCAATCCTTAATAATAACAGCTTATATTTGATCACATAGAAATGTATTTTAACTCACATATTTGTTATCTAAAATGATAGTATAGCACTCTTCATTTTGTTGGTTATTTTCTCACATATTTTAATGTCAATATCACCTCTTTGAAGACTTAAAGTATATGTTGTCCATTTTTTCAGTATTTTAGTGTCCTGCCCTGTTTTACACTTAGTGGGTGTTCAATAAATGACTTCGACACTTCACAGAATGGAGAAAATTTTCCCAAAACCTACAAGCGTTGACCCTCTCTGACTTTGCACATCACTTGTTAATGGCAGCTGGGTAGTTGTGTTTGATAGAAATTCAAGAAAAAATTTCTGCATGTTTCAAGACCAAAGCCACAGTCATATGAGGACCTTAGTCAGCATCATGAATATATTTGTAAACAAATACAATGGAGAATTGCACTTTTATGATTTTGTGATGAATCCCATGTAAAACAGTCATTCACATTTTATTTATTTATTTATTATTATTATTTTAAAATATCTTTATTGGAGTATAATTGCTTTACAATGGTGTGTTAGTTTCTGCTTTATAACAAAGTGAATCAGCTATACATATACATATATCCCCACATCTCCTCCCTCTTGCATCTCCCTCCCACCCTCCCTGTCCCACCCCTCTAGGTGGTCACAAAGCACTGAGCTGATCTCTCTGTGCTATGTGGCTACTTCCCACTAGCTGTCTATTTTACATTTAGTAGTGTATATATGTCCATGCCACACTCTCTTTGTCCCAGCTTACCCTTCCCCCTTCCTATGTCCTCAAGTCCATTCTCTATGTCTGCGTATTTATTCCTGTCCTGCCCCTAGGTTCTTCAGAACCATTTTTTCTTTCTTTCTTTCTTTTTTTTTTAGATTCCATATATATGTGTTAGCATATGGGATTTGTTTTTCTCTTTCTGACTTACTTCACTTTGTATGACAGACTCTAGGTCAATCCACCTCACTATGAATAACTCAATTTCGTTTCTCTTTACAGCTGAGTAATATTCCATTGTATATATGTGCCACATCTTCATTATCCATTCATCTGTCGCTGGACACTTAGGATGCTTCCATGTCCTGGCTATTGTAAATAGAGCTTCAAAGAACATTCTGGTACATGTCTCTTTTTGAATGATGATTTTCTCAGGGTATATGCCCAGCAGTGGGATTGCTGGGTCATATGGTAGTTCTATTTTTAGTTTTTTAAGGACCCGACATACGGTTCTCCATAGTGACTGTATCAATTTACATTCCCACCAACAGTACAAGAGTGTTCCCTTTTCTCCACACCCTCTCCAGCATTTATTGTTTGTAGATTTTTTTGATGATGGCCATTCTAACCGGTGTGAGGTGATACCTCATTGCACTTTTGATTTGCATTTCTCTAATGATTAGTGATGTTGAAAATCCTTTCATGGGTTTGTTGTCAATCTGTATATTTTCTTTGGAGAAATGTCTGTTTAGGGCTTCTGCCCATTTTGGGATTGGCTTGTTTGTTTTTTTGATGTTGAGCTGCATGAGCTGCTTGTATATTTTGAGATTAATCCTTTGTCAGTTTCTTCATTTGCAAATATTTTCTCCCATTCTCAGGATTGTCTTTTCATCTTGTTTATGGTTTCCTTTGCTGTTCAAACGTTTGAAGTTTCATTAGGTCCCATTTGTTTATTTTTGTTTTTATTTCCATTTCTCTAGGAGGTGGGTCAAAAAGGATCTTGCTGTGATTTATAAAGTCATAGAGTATTCTGCCTATGTTTTCCTCTAAGAGTTTTATAGCGTCTGGTCTTACATTTAGGTCTTTAATCCATTTTGAGTTTATTTTTGTGTATGGTGTTAGGGAGTGTTCTAATTTCATTCTTTTAAATGTAGCTGTCCAGTTTTCCCAGCACCATTATTGAAGAGGCTGTCTTTTCTCCATTGTATATTCTTGCCTCCTTTATGAAAAATAAGGTGACTATATGTGCGTGGATTTCTCTCTGGGCTTTCTATCCTGTTCCATTGATGTATATTTCTGTCTTTGTGCCAGTACCATACTGTCTTGGTTGCTGTACCTTTGTAATATAGTCTGAGCCTGAGAGCATAATTCCTCTAGCTCTGTTTTTCTTTCTCAAGATTGCTTTTGGTATTCAGGGTCTTTTGTGTTTCCATACAAATTGTGAAATTTTTTGTTCTAATTCTGTGAAAAATGCTGTTGGTAGTTGGATAGGTATTGCATTGAATCTGTAGATTGCTGTGGGTAGTATTGTCATTTTCACAATGTTGATTCTTCCAATCCAAGAACATGGTATATCTCTCCATCTGTTTGTATCATGTTTAATTTCTTTCCTCAGTGTCTTACCGTTTTCTGCATAAAGGTCTTTTGTCTCCTTAGGTAGGTTTATTCCTAGGTATTTTATTCTTTTTGTTGCAGTGGTAAATGGGAGTGTTTCCTTAATTTGTGTTTCAGATTTTTCATTATTAGTGTATAGGAATGCAGGAGATTTCTGTTCATTTATTTTGTATCCTGTTATATAACCAAATTCATTTATTAGCTCTAGTAGTGTTCTGGTAGCATCTTTAGGATTCTCTATGTATAGTATCATGTCATCTGCAAACAGTGACAGCTTTACTTCTTCCTTTCCAATTCGGATTCCTTTTATTTCTTTTTCTTCTCTGATTTCTGTGGCTAGAACTTCCAAAACTATGTTGAATAATAGTGGTGAGAGTGAACAACCTTGTCTTGTTCCTCATCTTAGAGGAAATGGTTTCAGTTTTTCACCATTGAGGACGATGTTGGCTGTGGGTTTGTCATACATGGCCTTTATTATGTTGAGGCAAGTTCCCTCTATGCCTACTTTCTGGAGGGTTTTTATCGTAAATGGGTGTTGAATTTTGTGGAAAGCTTTTCCTGCATCTATTGAGATGATCATATGGTTTTTCTCCTTCTATTTGTTAATATGGTTTATCACATTGATTAATTTGCATATATTGAATAATGCTTTCATTCCTGGGATAAACCCCACTTGATCATGGTGTAGGATCCTTTTAATGTGCTGTTGGATTCTGTTTGCTAGTATTTTGTTGAGGATTTTTGCATCTATGTTCATCAGTGATATTGGCCTGTAGTTTTCTTTCTTTGTGACATCTTTGTCTGGTTTTGGTATCAGGGTGATGGTGGCCTCGTAGAATGAGTTTGGGAATGTTTCTCCCTCTGCTATATTTTGGAAGAGTTTGAGAAGGATAGGTGTTAGCTCTTCTCTAAATGTTTGCTAGAACTCGCCTGTGAAACCATCTGGTCCTGGGCTTTTGTTTGTTGGAAGATTTTTAATCACAGTCTCTATTTCAGTGCTTCTGATTGGTGTCTTTATATTTTCTATTTCTTCCTGGTTCAGTCTCAGAAGGTTGTGCATTTCTAAGAATTTGTGTGTTTCTTCCAGATTGTCCATTTTATTGGCATAGAGTTGCTTGTAGTGATCTCTCATGATCCATTGTATTTCTGCAGTGTCTGTTGTTACTTCTCCTTTTTCATTTCTAATTCTATTGATTTGAGTCTTCTTCCTTTTTTTCTTAATGAGTCTGGCTAATGGTTTATCAATTTTGTTTATCTTCTCAAAGAACCAGCTTTTAGTTTTATTGATTTTTGCTCTCGTTTCCTTCATTTGTTTTTCATTTATTTCTGATCTGATTTTTATGATTTCTTTCCTTCTGCTAACTTTGGGGTTTTTTTTTTGTTCTTCTTTCCCTATTTGCTTTAAGTGTAAGGTTAGATTGTTCATTTGAGTTGTTTCTTCCTTCTTGAGGTAGGCTTGTATTGCTATAAACTGCCCTCTTACAACTGCTTTTGCAGCATCCCGTAGGTTTTGCGTCATCGTGTTTTCATTGTCATTCGTTTCTAGGTATTTTTTGATTTCTTCAGTGATCTCTTGGTAATTTAGTAACATATTGTTTAGCCTCCATGTTTTTGTATTTTTTACAGTTTTTTTCCTGTAATTGATATCTAGTCTTGTAGCATTATGGTCAGAATAGGTACTTGATACGATTTTAATTTTCTTACATTTACCAGGGCTTGACTTGTGACAAGTCAATATATGATCTATCCTGGAGAATGTTCCATGAGCACTTGAGAAGAAAGCGTATTCTGTTCTTTATGGATGGAATGTTCTATAAATATCAATTAAGTCCATCTTCTTTAATGTGTCATTTAAAGCTTGTGTTTCCTTATTTATTTTCATTTTGGATGATCTGTCCTTTGGTGAAAGTGGAGTGTTACAGTCCCCTCCTATGATTGTGTTACTGTTGATTTCCCCTTCTATGGCTGTTAGCATTTGCCTTATGTATTGAGGTGCTCCTATTTTAGGTGCGTAAATATTTACAATTGTTATATCTTCTTCTTGGATCGATCCCTTGATCATTATGTAGTGTCCTTCTTTGTCTCTTGTATAGTCTTTATTTTAAAGTCTATTTTGTCTGATATGAGAATTGCTATTCCAGCTTTCTTTTGATATCCATTTGCATGGAATATCTTTTTCCATCCCCTCACTTTCAGTCTGTATGTGTCCCTAGTATGTGTCTGAAGTGGTTCCTTTGTAGACAGCATATATAGGGGTCTTGTTTTTGTGTCCATTCAGCCAGTCTGTGTCCTTTGGTTGGAGCATTTAATTCATTTACATTAAGGTAGTTATTGATATGTATGTTCCTATTCCCATTTTCTTAATTCTTTTGGGTTTGTTATTGGAGGTTTTTTCCTTCTCTTGTGTTTCCTATGTAGAGAATTTCCTTTAGCATTTGTAGTAAAGCTGGTTTTGTGGTGCTGAATTCTATTAGCCTTGGCTTGTCTGTAAAGGTTTTAATTTCTCCGTCAAATCTGAATGAGATCCTTGCTGGGTAGAATTATCTTGGTTGTAGGTTTTTCCCTTTCATCACTTTGAATATGTCTTGCCACTCCTTCTGGCTTGCAGAGTTTCTGCTGAAAGGTCAGTTGTTAACCTTATGGGGATTCCCTTGTATGTTATTTGTTGTTTTCCCTTGCTGCTTTTAATATTTTTTCTTTGTATTTAAGTTTTGATAGTTTGATTAATATGTGTCTTGGCATGTTTCTCCTTGGATATTTCCTGTATGGCACTGTCTGCGCTTCCTGGACTTGATTGCCTATTTCCTTTCCCATATAAGGGAAGTTTCCAACTGTATTCTCCTCAAATATTTTCTCAGTCCCTTTCTTTTTCTCTTCTTCTTCTGCGACCCCTATAATTCGAATGTTGGTGTGTTTAATGTCCCAGAGGTCTCTGAGACTGTCCTCAATTCTTTTTATTCTTTTTTTCTTTACTCTGCTCTGCAGTAGTTATTTCTACTATTTTATCTTCCAGGTCACTTTTCTGTTCTTCTGCCTCAGTTATTCTGCTATTGATTCCTTACAGAGAATTTTTAATTTCATTTATCGTGTTCTTCATCATTGTTTGTTTGCTCCTTAGTTCTTCTAGGTCCTTGTTAAACGTTTATTGTATTTTCTCCATTCTATTTCCAAGTTTTTGGCTCATGTTTACTATGATTACTCTGAGTTCTTTTTCAGGTGGACTGCCTATTTCCTCCTCATTTGTTTGGTCTGGTGGGTTTTTTCCTTGTTCCTTCATCTGCTGTGTATTTCTCTGTATTCTCATTTTGCTTAACTTACTGTGTTTGGGGTCTCCTTTTTGCAGGCTGCAGGTTCGTATTTTCTGCTGTTTTTGGTGTCTGCCTCCAATGGCTAAGGTAGGTTCAGTGGGTTGTGTAGGCTTCCTGGTGGATGGGAGTGGTGCCTGTGTTCTGGTGGATGAGGCTGCATCTTGTCTTTCAGGTGGGCAGGACCGCATCCTGTGGTGTGTTTTGGGGTGTCTGTGACCTTATTATGATTTTAGGCAGCCTGTGTGCTAATGGGTGGGGTTATGTTCCTCTCTTGCTAGTTGTTTGGCATAGGGTTTCCAGCACTGTAGCTTGCTGGTCGTTGAGTGGAGCTGGGTGTTAGCGTTTAGATGGAGATCTCTGGGAGAGCTTTCGCCTTTTGATATTACGTGGTGCCGGGGGGGTCTCTCGTGGACCAACGTCCTGAACTTGGCTCTCCTGCCTCAGAGGCACAGGCCTGACACCCTTCAGAGCACCAAGACCCTGTCAGCCACATGGCTCAGAACAAAAGGGAGAAAAAAAGAAAGAAAGAAAGTAAAAAATAAGTAAAATAAAGTTATTAAAATAAAAAATAAAAAAATATTAAAAATTTAAAAAAATTAAAAAGTAATTTTAAAAAAGAAAGAAAGAAAGAAGAGAGCAACCAAACCAAAAAAGAAATCCACCAATGATAACAAGCCCTATAAACTATACTAAAAAGCAGAAAAACAAAAGACGTACAGACAGAACCATAGGACAAATGGTATAAGCAAAGCTATACAGACAAAATCACAGAAAGTCCACCGCCTCAATTTTGGGATGATTCATTGTCCATTCAGGTATTCCACTGCTGGGATAGATTTCCCTTTTTCTTCTTTGTTCGCACAGCTCCTGGGGCTCAGCTTTGGATTTGGCCCCGCCTCTGCGTGTAGGTCACCTGAGGGCGTCTTTTCTTCACCCAGACAGTACAGGGTTAAAGGAGCAACTGCTTCGGGGGCTCTGGCTCACTCAGGCCGGGGGGAGGGTGAGGTACGGAGTGCGGGGCGAGCCTGCCGCAGCAGAGGCCAGCGTGATGTTGCACCAGCCTGAGGCGCGCCGTGCGTTCTCCCACGGAAGTTGTCCCTGGAATTCGGGACCCTGGCAATGGCGGGCTGCAAAAGCTCCCGGGAGGGGAAGTGTGGACAGTGGCTTGTCCTTTCAGACAGGATTCTTGGTGGCTGCAGCAGCAGCCTTAGCATCTTATGCCTGTTTCTGGGGTCCGCGCTGATAGCCGCGGCTCGCGCCCATCTCTGGAGCTCGTTTCAGCAGTGCTTTATTAATCCCCTCTCCTTGTGCACCCTGAAACAGTGGTGTCTTGCCTCTTAGGCAGATCCAGACATTTTCCTGGACTCCCTCCCAGCTAGCTGTGGCACACTAGCCTCCTTCAGGCTGTGTTCACACAGCCAACCCCAGTCCTCTACCTGGGATCTCACCTCTGAAGCCCGAGCCTCAGCTCCCAGCCCCCACCTGCCCTGGCAGGTGAGCAGAGAAGCCTCTGAGGCTGGTGAGTGCTGGTCAGCACCGATCTGTGCGGGATGCTCTCCGATTTGCCTTTCGCACCCCTGTTGCTGTGCTCTCCTCCATGTCTCCAAAGCTTCCCCCCACCCACTGCTCCCTGTCTCTACCAGTGAAGGGGCTTCATAGTGTTTGGAAACTTTTCCTCCTTCACAGCTCCCTCCCAAAGGTGCAGGTCCCATCCCTATTCTTTTGTCTCTGTGTTTTCTTTTTTCTTTTGCCCTACCCAAGTACGTGGGGAGTTTCTTGCCTTTTGGGAAGTCTGAGGTCTTCTGCCAGTGTTCAGTAGGTGTTCTGTAGTTGTTCCACATGTAGATGTATTTCTGATGTATTTGTGGAGAGGAAGGTGATCTCCACGTCTTACTCCTCTGCCATCTTGAAGGTTCATTCATATTTTAAATACTCTTCATAGCACAATTTTTAAACTTCTATTTCTCTAAACATAATTATTTAATAATTAAGAGGTGTCAAAATATTACAGTTGGTTTTTCTTGTCATTCTGTTTGTTTGTTTGATCCCATATTGTATCTTGGAGATTTTGGGGCAACCTATATTCTGTAGCAGTATACAGTATATATGCACAATGTTTTAAAAATCTGATGTATAAATGTTGAGTTTTACTGTTACCTAGATGGCAGATATGCAAAAAATAAATTCATTAAAATATTTCTAATGTCCTGGTTTTAAAATAGGGAGCACTTTCTCAATGTTCATCTCCTCACATAGTCATAAAGTTTCCTACTTTAACAAAAGTCACTTGGTTCTCTGCGCGCCAATGAACTTGAATGTTAAATTTACAAGTTCATGCTAATGTGTTCTCTGCTAAATTTGGGAAAGTTTCTTTCTGTGTATCCATTGATATTTCACTATTTATCATGGTGGTGTAAATGCTTGGGTTAGCTTGACCTAAAGGCATCCAAATTCATGGAAATGAATGTGGAAATGGGACGATATAATTAAATATCACAATTAATGGGCTTGATGCTCCTATTTCATTCTTCACACAAACATATTAAAAGTAGATTTTTTTTTATTACGTAAGACTTGGTTCTATATATAGTTCAGCCAGAAGTAAAATTATTCCTAAATCACCCTGTCTCTCAACCTAATGCATCAGCTTCAGCCTGTACACATAATGACAGTCAGACCTTGATTGGCTTTTTTCTCTTCCAGCTGGTGGTGTAGACAGCAAACAGGAACCCTGTCTGAGAAGAGTTTGTGTATAGACCCAGAGAAAAATTTTAATATGGCATAACATGATTATGTTATGATCAACCAAATTTATTGATCCAGTCATTTATTTATTTGTTCTTACACAGTCCTGTATTCATCCATCCAGCACATTTCCTGAATACTTACCATGCACCAAATACTGAAACTACAGTAATAAGCAAAACAGACATAGCCCACGTAGTCCCGGATTTCATAATTTGGAAAGCACAGCTGGACTAGAGTTACCCTTAGGAAAAATACGTTCAAATATAATTAATCACACAAATATGTGAAATGAATAATAAACATATGATGCTGTAAAAGCAACGAGACCCAGTATTTTCAGGAGGTCAAAGAAAGGCTTTGTTGTGTCAGTGCCATTTGAACTGAGATGGGAAGGACGCATTAACTAAACAATGGCGGTGATGGGGAAAGTAATCACTAGCTATCTGACCTCAGACAGGTTACTTAACCAGTTTATGCATCAGTTTTCTCATCTATCAAATAACAAGGTTAATAGTACCTACTTTATAGGGTCTGGTGAGGATTTGGTAAGAGTTTAGGACTATGTTCACTACATGGGCTCTATGTAAATATTACATATTGTTGTTACATGGCATTTTTACCCATAGTTTGCTAAGTTAGAAACATGCTGAAGAAAATAAAAATAATTAAATGATACTGAATGTTGATTTCAGATTTATTCAAAGTAAGATGCAAGTGATAAATAAAACTTTCCATACAAAAAGTCACAGTTCAGGTAGGGAGACAACATGGAAAATGTTGAAAGCGATGAAAATGATGATGTGAACTGCTTACAATATATGCATTATGAAATGACACCTAGGAAAACTGGAAATCAATGAAGTTGTGTTAATTGCTGTTTTTTCTGGAAAGGGAAGATGGATGCTTGCAATAAACTTAAATGAAAGATTTTTAAAAATGGTGCCCTGGGAACAGAGAGGCACAAAAGCATGCTCATAATTTTGTGGCTTGGGCTGAAGCATTTCTCAGATGTCCTTGAAAGTTTCCAAAGACAGTCTTTCCTCAGGAAAGTATTTCTCCTGTGAGTAAATAATGTTCTTGCCTAGAAATGAAATGCAGTAATATATTACGTTGCAAGTGAACTGTTAGCAAGACTGGCAGCAGAAGTTCAGAAACAAATGTCGCATTGCAGTCTAGAGTTTGAGGCTCTGTATCTGAACTTCCATAACTTCTAAAGGGATGCCCTTTGTATGAAATCAAAATAGTTCAGAGAAGAATTTTGACTTCTCTTTACTTAACTATTAGAAGGATTTATTTGGAATTATTATTGTGTCATGCATGTTCTGCCTTAAATTTTCTGTGGTTGAGTTGCACAATTGATAAGCTAAGGTTTCTTTTCACCATAAAAAGGCTCCTTTTAAGGAGTCCTATAATAATGACATTTAAAATGCTTGCTTTTGAAGAAAGCTTCATGCTTGGGCTTCCCTGGTGGTGCAGTGGTTGAGAGTCCGCCTGCCAATGCAGGGGACACAGGGTCGTGCCCTGGTCCGGGAAGATCCCACATGCCGTGGAGCAGCTGGGCCCGTGAGCCATGGCTGCTGAGCCTGCGCATCCAGAGCCTGTGCTCCGCAACAGGAGAGGCCACAACAGTGAGAGGCCCACGTACCGAAAAAAAAAAAAAAAAGAAAGAAAGCTTCATGCTTTCCAAAGTGCTTTATAAACGCATTTCTATGAGGCAGGTGGAACATGTCCTGTCAACAGTATTTTACAGAAAAGAAAATGGAGGCTGTAAAGGAAAGCTGCTTGGTCAAGGTCATTCAGTGCGTTAGGCGAGTTTTCATCACAGGAGTACTCACAGTTGAGCAGGGAATCCAGCAGGGAAAGCTTAAGGCTTTAGTCTATCTTTACACAAGTATTTTTGCATAAATGAAAAATTTACCCAAAATGAAGTGCATTAGGTACCTAGCACTGCCTTCTTGTTCCTTAGAGTCTGGTGAGGGATATAGACTGAGCATATTCTATCCCAATGAAGATAACTTAGATTATTCTGAGGATGATCACTTGGGCTTCAGAATCTGAATTCCAGCTTGACCCCTTACATGAAGGAAGTTACTTAATCTTTCAGAGCCTGTTTCTCCATCCCTTAAATGGCAATTTGAATGCTCTCTTATATGTTTATTAACTCATTCACTTAACAAAGCACCTGCTAGATCTCAAGTACTCTGCTAAGAATGGTGAAGCTTTTCTAGGAAGCCAGAAGGCATCCTTCAGTGGATAGCGGAGGTCAAGAGAGGTTAGAGTTAACACTTGAATTTGACAGTGGGAGAAGATGAAAGGTTCACACGGCAAGGAAAAGAGAAAAAGACTATTATACAGGTTAAAGAGCTAGACCTGGAGATATTTGGAGTGACAAAATTTCTGAATTGTGATGTACCATACTTCCTGCCTCAGTTTCCACATCTTGGAAATGGGAATAATGATTAAACATGTTTCACAGTATTCATTTGGTAGAGATTAAATGAGGATTAAATAAGCATGGAAAGTGGCATAGGACAAATTTGATAAATTATTATGTATGAAAGTGTGTATAAATAAAATCAATTGCCATGACCCCTCTTCGTACCGAGTGATCACAGCACGCTTTAATTTTCTAGCTGAGTCTGGATATGGATTCGTAACTTTATTCAAACAGTGTATCAGGCACCACTTAACCTTTGGATTGGCTGGAAATTTTTGCTCCTCTGCTCTAATACAATTTAATTTTAATTTTGTTTTTTAAGGTACATGGGTATAAATAAGAAGAGTGTTAATTTAGAAATGTATTTCAGATTTTAAATTAAAAAATGTAGAAAAACTTTCTTTTACTATTTTTCATTTTACCTTTGGGTGCACGGATCAGCTACTTTTTCTTCTACACCCAGGCAAAAGGGATTCTGAAGAAAACACTTAAAAATTTTGATTTCATATATAAGATAGTGGGAGCCTCGGCCTGCTTGATTTACATTTGTGCTCACCTTCCACTTTATGTGGGAAGGGGCATACGAGTAAAGGAAATTTTTATATGATTTCAAGTTATTTAATTCCTGATATTATATTTAGCCATGATAGAGTGTTATGATTTGCCTACAACATCCATCCTTCCTTTTCTGGTACCTTACCTTGTTCAGAGAGGACTTGTGCCTGTTCTGCTTTGAATTTCTCAACCAGTTCAGCTGCTAAAATCACAGGTGAAGCTTAGTTTCTGCTGATTTAACCCACCCAATCGAGATAGAGTTTCTCATTTTATTCAGCAAATATTTACTATGCCTTAAAAAAAGATTTAAAAAAAAATGCATGGTCTTATTTGCTAATGCTGCTGGGAATTAATTAAGTTTTAGGTTCACAGTAAAATTGAGCACAAGGTACAGAGATTTCCCACACATTCCTCTGGTGGGAATGTAGTAAATTGGTACAGCCACTGTGGAAAACAGTACGGAGGTCCCTCAAAAGCTAAAAATAGAATTACCATATGATCCAGCAATCCCACTCCTGGGCATATATCCAGACAAAACTATAATTCAAAAAGATACATGCACCCCAATGTTCGCAGCATCATAGAGGCGTTATTTACGATTGCCAAGACGTGGAAACAACCTGAGTGTCCATCAACAGATCAATGGATAAAGAAGATTATATATATATATATATATATATAAAATTTAAATTTATATATTTGCATACATATATATATAAATACTACTCAGCCATAAAAAAGAATGAAATTAATTTTGCCATTTGCAGCAACATGGATGGACTTGGAGGGCATTATTCTAAGAGAAACAAGTCAGACAGAGAAAGATAAATACTGTATGATATCGCTTATATGTGGAATCTAAGAAATAAAACAAACTGGTGAATATAACATAAAAGAAGCAGACTCACAGATATAGAGAACAAACTAGTAATTGCCAGTGGGGGAGGGGGGAAAGGCAATTTAAGAGTTGGAATTGGGAAGTGGGAGGTACAAACTATTTGGTGTAAAGTAGGCTCCAGGATGTATTATACAACAGGGGGAATATAGCCAATATTTTGTAATAAATGGAAAGTAGTCTTTAAAATTGTATAAAAATATTTTCTTTTTTAAAAAAGGTACTTCTTAGCTGATAGAAGCTTTAGAAGTCTACAGAGGCAGATAATTTTTAAATTGCAGCATATAACTTCTGGAGCCTGGCTGACATTCTCATAGGAAGCCGCATGAAAATTACTTTCAAAGGCATTCATCACCTTAGCTTGCAGGAGTCTGTTCCTTCAGTGTGTATTAGTCCATGGTGCATCCTTACTTTGACTTATCTGTGAGGTTCACTTCTCGCCCCCAGGAGCAAAGCCTGCAGAGGGGCAACTTGTTTGGCTTGGGAGCCTGCCCAATATGAAAAGTTTGCAGGCAGAATCAGAAAGAACAGCTGCAGGAGGAGAGATGAGGGTTGCCGACAGCTAATGATTCAGAAAGCAATTTGCATGAGAGCCTTCTGCTTAACAGGAGGCAGCATGTGCTGGGCAATGGTTTACCATCCACTGCCAAGCTGGTTTCTACACCCTGAGTCCTCATTCCATCAAAACACGTGTCCTGAGGGAATGCCCAGCCACCAGCTTCCACTTACCTGAGTTAGCATGACCTGCCATCTAGAATTTCAGAGAGCTTTTCATTTATTAACTCACATGAATCTACTTTATCCTGAGGCTCTGGATACTAGTCCCATGCAAACTGACTTAATAACAAACATTTAAGTGCAAATCCAAGGTCATCTAGATAATATTCTTTGACAGCTTATTGCATATGAGGCACTGCACTGTGCACTTTTTATACCATATCGGACTTCATAACAGACCTCTGAAGTGGGTGGTTAAGTTTCCTGCCAAGGGATCCATACACAAGAAACGATAATCAGAAAAGACCAAAGTATTATTTATTACTAGTGAGCTAGCCGCTGTTACTTCATTTTGGAATTCTAATTGAGGCTTTCCTTCTCTCTTTCTCTTGCCCCCAAATCACAGATGACTAGGTCATGGGACAAGCTTAAGCTAACATGCCTTATTCTGTGAATCATAAGCTGAGCTACTGGGACAGAACCATGTGACACGTTTGTCACTTTCAAATGTAATAATTCTACCCATTGCTCCATAGATGTTCTGGTTACTGACCAATAACATTAACAATTCCTCTTCCAAGAATAGGATGGAGGGGAAAGGCACTGGATCTCCTATGCCTCCCAAACATGTGAAGGCCGAAGCATGGTGGGAGGAGAAGCATATCTCTTTGTAATATGTTTTATTCCCTGTTTTATAGATGTGCATATGGAAGATTAGAAAGGCTGAGTAACTTGTCCATGTCATGTAGCCCATGCTTTTAACTTTTTTATTATACCACTTATCCTTCTCACCTATCAATTTGCCTTTTATACTGATGTCCTGAGAAACAGACCACTGTATGGTATAGAAATGAACAACCATAAATAAGCTGGAAATGCATTTCTATTTACATTAACTAAGATAGTCACTTGTTTCTTTTAAGTGAGGTCCTCCACCTTTTTAGGGACCTGAGTAAACTAATGATGTGCTTCCATTGATTAAACAAGAATTCTCCAATATTCCATAGAAGAATCATACATTTCTTTAAGCCCTGTGTATGCTTCTAGGGTTTAGATTCTAAATCGAATAGGTTTCTGTTTTTCATTAAAAAAAAAACGAACACAGGACTTCACTTGTAAATTTATTAACTTTTTTTTTTCTGTCTAGCAACAAGCAGTGACTATTGTTGGGTTGGTGGACATAATAGAGATGGCCATTCAGAAAATCACAAATTTTAGGAACTCTAGCATTCATGTAGCTCAGAACTGTAAGAAGAGACCAGAGGAAGATCAACATGCTTTAAAGTATATTACAAATCAATATTGAAATAGAGCTTAACATATAATTCATCTGGAAAGAAGCTCAGAACATGATTGCCAGTTATTTAATATTCTGGTCAAAGACAATGGAAGCACTATTAAAGTATGGCATTTTGACTGCCATTAGAAAGGTCAGGTTTCAAACAGCAGTGCACTAGTTGTGCTCAAAATGACTAAAGAATGATGAATAATTAAGTGAAGAGGAAATGGGAGACCTGCATTCTAATCTTGTTTTGGCCACTGATGGGAATCATGTGGACTTTAAGCCCATCACACAATCATTTACCACCTTGGTTTTCTCACCTGTAAAATGAGGGAGTGACTATAGTTCTTTAATAATCCTTGATGATCTTTAGCGCTATGATTCTAGAAGCATCTTGATTTAATACAGTTTGAGGATTTATGTCTAAACTCTAGCAAGCAGAAAAATGTTCTTTTATTTCTAAAATGGACTTGACATTGTGTTAACAGAGCAAATGAAATCTTTTGAAGATTGTTCAAAGAATCACCAACTTAAAATTCATCTCCATTGTTGGTTTTTATTGTCTGTTTAACTCTTACTAGATCTATAATAGTTTTATTTATTTTCCTTTGCACCTGGACTGGCAGCCTGTGTGGTTGGAGAAACACATCACCACTTATTTTAGATACTTTGTTATCAGAGCCAACTCTGTAATCTTTGCTCTGCCCGTGAATTATTTATTTAATTTGATATGTTTTTTCCTGGATTCATAGAATTTCCTTTTGTCATGATGCTTCTTTCCATTTATGGGACTGTAAATACAGCTGACTAAACCTCTCTATAGTGGCCGAATACATATCAGGTCTTTTGTGTGAAGGATGCTAGCTAATCTTCCCGTTCATAGGCTGACTACATTTTTATTCATTTGCTTTTTTTCTACTCACCCCTGACAGTAGTATCTGTGGAATAAATAAAATAATGATACCTACTACTTATTTAACTCGGATCAGAAAACTTGACCTTTTCCTAATTTTTTACATTTGCTAACTTTGTGGCAATATGCACCCCTATTTTTCTCTGAATCTCAGTTCACCCTCTACATGGGAATAATTATGCCTACCATACAACGTGGTGATCATAAAAGAAATTCTACCCATCTACTACCATATTGGGGAAAAATATTTGGATTGACTTTGACCAGACTTGGAGGCACATGTTTGCAGTGGCCTGTTTGAAAATACTGACTACATGGGGTACAGTGGGATACTCTGAAGGCACCTTACAGAGGTAGATAATATCTCTCCCAGGGCATCAGCGCTAAAAGTGAGAAGCATTTTGATTTCTCATCAAGAAATGTTCTATGATGTTAATGGTTCTTAACTTTTGGTGATCCATTGAAATCTCCTGGGGAGCTTTTAATAATCTTAAAGCCCAGCCTGTAATTTATACCAATTAAATATGAATTTCTGGGGGTTGGACTGAGGCATTGGTATATTTTAAGGTTTGCAGAATGTAATGGTTAATTTTAAGTGTCAACTCTCAACTATATCCTGAGATACACAGATATTTTGCTAAACATTATTTCTGGGTGGGTCTGTGAGGGTGTTCCCAGATGAGATTAGCATTTGAATTGGTAGATGGAGTAAAGCAGATTTCCCTCTCCAGTGTAGGTGAGCCTCATCCAATCTCTTGAGGGCCCCAAAAGAATAAAAAGTCAGAGGAAAGGAGAATTTGCTCTCTCTGCCTGAGTGTTTGATCTGATCCCCTGCCCTCTGACTGTGGCTTACGTCAGTTCTGAAAACTATACCCCTGGATTTCCTAGTTTCCAGCTTATATTTAATATGTTAAAGCAATTACATATATTACATTATATTTATTATATATCTCCTATTGGTTCTGTTTCTCTGGAGTACCCTGACTAATATGGTGCTTCCAATACACTGTAAATATTGAGAACTACTATATATGTTAAAATACTATGGCTAAGGTATTACAAAAGTGGATGCCCTGACAGTGCAGTTCTGCTTCTTAAATGGGCGACTCAATGAGGATAAGTAGCAATGTAAATTATTTTTTTCATTTTAAATGGTGGCCAGTCATATATATATATAAACACTTTGGGAGGCTATAAGACACTAATTAAAAGAACTTATAGGATATAAGCACTAAAACCACATCGACTCGCCACTCAGTAGAAGGAATTCTAGGCCCCAGATATAGAAACCTCCATACCTGAATCATTGGAAAAGATGTAGAAAAGACTCTAAAACGATTGAAATTTTCAGAGATCCCTTGTGACCCTTTTGGAGGTCATGATATCAGGACTCACTGTCCCCTGAGTCTTGTTTTGTAATACAGAGAGGGACCCACAGTTACATAGTAAATTGACACCTGAGACTTGTTATTTTTTCAGCTAGAAGTGGAAAGGAGAAATATCTTTCACTGAAGCAGAGAGTAGAGGTATAAGTGGGGAAGACAAGGTAAAGAAAGAGAAAAGAAAAGAATCCATTTAGAGAAGACTTGCTCTTGGGGCAAGCCCTGGACATATAGTCATTTATATATCCTATTTCAGGATACATTGCATGCTTTACTGTAAGTAAGCATTTAATGATTTGTCTTCCACATACTTTGCTTCATTAAAGAGATTCACTTCTGCTGGCATTTTGTTTCATGGGATCCCAGGCCCTTAGCATAGTCCCTTAGTAAAGTATCTGTGGAATGAATCAGTCAATATGTCCTCAAACTCAGTACCCTTCTCAAATCAGTTACCTGCTTTATACCATAACTGAGATTATATTATCATAGTGTTAGGACTCAAAGGGAAATATGATCTCGATTTTAGAAGTTGACGTCATCTGTTTTATCACCTCATCCAATGTAAGAATTCATGCTATAAAAGTACTGGTAATCTGGCCTCTGTTTGAGCACTCCTCGTATCTTGAATGCTCTACTTGGTGAGTTAAGTCATCCAGCATACGAACAGCTATAATTTCTACAAAGTACTTCCTTATAGTTGCCTTCCTGAAGCATGTCACCCATTGGTCTTAGCTTGACCTGATGGAACTACAGAGAAAAATATTTGAGTTTCAAATACCCATGTTTGCACTTCACATCTTTGTAGTCCATTATCACACAACTGAAGTCTACTTTTCTTCAGGAAAACATCTAATGTTTTTTCCTAAAAATCCTGTGAAAGTATGTCTAGGCCCTTCCCCATCTTGTTTATTGATGTTTGTACTTGCTTTTGTTTTCTAAAATACTCCCAAAAAGGCAATGCTCAGAACTGGATCTAGTGCTTCTGACATGGTCCTTTCGAGACAGAATGAGACAACATATGCAAAAAAGGAAATCTATATTTCTATTAAGTATAATTGTCTAATTCTTATATCATAAAATCTGCATGTGTTTGTTTCCAAAATAAAAATACAGAATAGTATAAATATACAATATTTTATATAATAGAATATAGATATAGAGTAGTATGGAAAAAAACCCCTGAAGTCATTCAAAATAACCCATTACCCAAAGAAAAGTACTTTCAGATCCATTCATCTCTGCTTTTTATCTCCCTATATTGTGTGTATGTTCATTTGTGTGAACATCACACAAACATACTAATATATACACATAGTTTAACATAAATAAAAACATAATGTTTTAAACCCGTTTTAAAATTTAATGTAAGCATTGGACATTATTACATAGTTATAAATTTAATTCTGCATCAAAGTTTGCAAACTCTTGGCTGGCTAGTTAAATTCAGCCCGTAGACATTTTATTTCCCACCCCCCAGTCCCACCCCCGGGCCTGCACAACATCTGAAAAGCCTAGGCATGTTGCAGCTTCTCCTGAAAAGTGGACAGTCTGGTGATACTTGGTGTGCAGCCTTACCTGGATGTGGGGGAAGTTGAAGCGCAGGTACATCTGATGCCCTGGGAGGTGTTCTCCAACGAGAGCTTCATCGTCAGCGTTTCCTGTTTGATGCAAACAGCCTGCAAGGACAGCCCCTCCTGGGTGAATTTGTGTTCCCGGAACATGATCATTTTAATAGCTGTAGCTCTAGGCAGTGGTTGTATACCACCATTCATTTCATAAATCCCCTTTCGGTAGACCTTAATGTTGGTTCCTTGTTTCTCCTATTATAAATAGTGTTGCAGCAAATATCTTTTTCACCCAGTTGCTTGATAGTCTTATGATGAGCTCCCAGACTAGATGTGGAATTGTGTGGCCAAAGTAGACTTCGAGGTCTCAGAACTTGTTTTAGTCTTTTACACATCATGAGAACCACAAAAACAGCCTTTATTTTTCACTTGCACTTTGTTAAGCAAACACGTGACCACTCTATATATAAAAACAATTTTAAAAAAGAGTTGTTCAAAAATACATAGTAATTAAATTAATATTTTATGGTAGAAAAATTATAAAATACAGAAAAATGTAAAGGAAAAATATAAATACACTTGCAGAACTCTGAGATAAATATTATCTTTTCCATTTTTGCATTTTCCCACTTATATATGCATATGTATTTATATAAACATATATTTACATATATTTTATACATACATTATTTAATTAGGATAAGATATACTGTTTATATAATTTTTATTTCTAGTACCTTTTCACCTAATGTTATCATGACAATTTCCCACATGATCTAATATTCCTCATTTAGAAAATTTAAAAATTATTTAATATTTCAACATATGATATCACTTATTTAAACAATACCCTATTGTTGGAAACAAATTATTTCCAAGTTCTTCTTTTTTACAAATAGTATTCCAGTTAATGCCATGGTACCTAGATTTCTGTGAAATCCTTAGAATAAATTTCTACACATGTACTCACTAGGTCAAATATCCAACTCGTGCAGACAATTTTTAAAAAATCTATATTCAGACCTTTACATTCACAACTATATTAAGTATATTGATTTCATTTGTTTTGCTCTTTTGTTTTCACCCTGTTGATAGATAGGTAGGCAGATAGAGAGAGAGATAGGCATTTCTTTTAATTTAATACGTCTCTCATTGATCTTGTTGCCTCATGTCTCTGCCTCTTCTAAATATTTTTGCACAGTTTTGGCGTTAACTGGGTGTTTTGCCAAAAAGTCAGTTCAGTGTTCCTCAGATAGTTGTTCAATACTGCCCACCTCTTCAGGTGCTGAAAAAGGAAATTCTAATGATTTGTTAACACTTGTTAATATAGATAAGATTAAGGCCCCAATTTTCTTATGAAAGCTTACTACTTGGGGCTGGTTTCACAGAAATATCATAACATTATATGCAGTCAAGTTGCACTGATATTCCATATGAGGAAACAAAATCTGTGAAAGGATTTAAATATGAAAATAATTATGTAAATGATAAGTATTATTTATTATTAAGTATAATTAGTAGTTGTCAAGCAGATCCTTTTCTCCCAAAGAGCCACAAATCTTTCAAAATGAATGCTTGCAATTAATAATATTTAGATAGGGGAAAAATGAGTTTTTCTCAGCTTTTCCATCATAGCCTAGATACTGCCAGGCAAACAACTTGATAGAATCAGTGGAAGCTTAAACAGGTGATAATCTCCTCTTGCTCTCCAATTTATCACTAAATGGCTTTTCTGTGGATTGCAATCATTGAAAGGTTGTAATTGTAGCCTTCTGCTATATTTACCATTAGGAAATTTCTTTTTACATGGAGCGTGCTGTTCTAATAAGCAGTGGGTTTTTCACAAACTGGTTTATCATTCACAATGATTAGGTTCCCCCTTATTTGAACTGGTGCATAAAATGCCACTTATGTTTTTTTTTAATTTAATTTTATTTATTATTTTATGCAGCAGGTTCTCATTAGTTATCCATTTTATACATATTAGTGTATATATGTCAATCCCAATCTCCCAATTCATCCCACCACCACCCTCCCCTCGCCACTTTCCCCCCTTGGTGTCCATACATTTGTTCTCTACATCTGTGTTCTCTACATCATGTTTTTAAATGATTTTTTCTCTCTGCCTTTCCTGTTAGTGTAACCGGAGGTGGGGTCTAGCTGCTCGCCGCTCAAAAGCAAGTAAAGAGGCAAGGTTGGTGGAAAGGAAAGTTTACTTTGTTTTGGGTGCCAGCGACCAGGGAGTGTGGGAGGGAGGACGCCTGTCCGAAGGCCAACTCCCCGCACCCACCCAATGAGGGGGCAAGAGCTTTTATAGACGGAGGGAAGGGGGCTACACGCAGAAACAGCACAGTCAGCTCTGACCGTCATCTTGAAATTGGTCATCGGTGGTCTGACCAGTGTCATCTTGATTGTTTTAAGTATAGTTAGTCTTCAGTTCCAGGGTCGGTTCGTTCTCATTTCTTTGAGGCCAGTTCTCAGAATTGTGAATTGTGGCAGCTTATGTCATGCCTACAGTCTGGTCATCATGTACTTAACTTCTTCACCTAGTGGGGTTTCACACAGCTCACAGGATATGGCTCAGAATATTATCTATAGCCATTGAGGAGGAACTAAAGGTCCTTAACTTTGCTTACTGATAAATTATTATTGTTTTGTCCTGTTTGACTGCTTTTATTTTTTGCTTCTGCATTTTCTCACTTCTCTGATTAAACTTAACTTTGGGCTAAAGTTTTTCCACAGACAAAAAGCAGGCAGAGGACATGGTTAGGGGAAAGGATCATAGGGTCCTGCTCTGTCTCATTAGGAGTCTCATTTAGGTGCATAGTTAATGTCTGCATCGCTTGGCCTCTGCTAGAAGAGGAGTGAGGTGCACAGGACGCCCACGGCCTGCTCAGAAAGCCTACAAACATTGGAAAGGGATGGCGGTATCTGCCACACTGTCAACCTGTTCTACTCGGTGTGCTACTGCTGTTATAGCACATGCTGAGCTGTCAGTAAAAATCAGTCAAAGCATTCTGTGTAGCGTAGGGAGGTGTGGGAAAAGGGGTCATTCCAGTTGCATAAAGATGATGCATCTGGTTGGCAAGAGGGCCCATATTCATGTTTAATCATGTATGGAGCCTCTGTCCTCCTTCCTGGTCCCCGTTACTCATCTGTTCAGGTCTCCCTGCCTCCCTGACCGCCTCCCCCATCTTCCCAGCTGCTCATCTCTGTACTTGATTCAGAGTATCTATGAGTCGGCCCTGAGCTGCAGGGCCCGATCTCTGCAAAAATGGATTGGTCTGTCGTGAGCCGCACAAAACAAAACGAAAATCAGGAAACGAGTGAAAGCATCTGTGAGCTAAAGTGGAATAATTATACCTCGGTACCCTGTTTATAAAGATATATAGCAGACTTCCTGCCATATTATCACCCAGTAAGTGTACTTTTTTTTTTTTCCTTTTAGTGAAGAGAGAATGCTTTTATGTCAATCTATTCATGCTTAAGACTCACAGTGCCTATTGTCTATAACTGTGAGATACAACTCGGGAAGGATATAGATGGAGTATTTGGCTTCAATAAAGTGGGTGGAGCAGGAAATGGGCCCTATACCTGGCCCTGTTTACAACGAGTGACTTGTTAAAAATGAGCATCTATACCAGGAAAAATTAATCAGCATATGTAACCATAAGGAAGGTGGAAAGTGCTGATCACATACATTGCTCAGGTGCTGTCAGAGAGATTCCGGGGCTGATGGAGGCTATACAAGCCCTAGCATCAGATGGGAACAACTCTCTCCCCCACAAGCTAGCCCGCTTTCCCCCTTCCTAAAGGCAGGCCCTTACAAATGTGGTGTCTGGGGTGGTCCTCTAATTTTCCCTAATCTGTGTGTGGCTGTGGAATGAGATAGAGCTAACGTGCAAACAAAGGGTAGTGAAAATGACATGAGCTCTGGAGTGAGACAGAACTGCATCCAGATCCCATCCCTATCATGGATATAGTTACGTAAATTGAACAAGTTCCTTAAATTCTCTGAACTGCAGTTGCCTTGTCTGTGAGGTAGAAATCAGGTCAGTCTTTACTGGGTTATTGTATGCATTATAAATAATATATATAAAAGGCCTAGCACGGCACTGACATAAAACAGACACTTAAAGTGGTAACTGTTACTATAACTCAGGAAAACTACTCTGCCCAACATAGGCAGTTCTAAAGTGAAACAATATATAATAAAATCTTATTCAGAAGAACTTACAAGTAGGCAGTGGATTCGGTAGCTATATCCTATGGCTAGGTCTCAGTGCATCAATTCATATCCAAGGGGATTCTCAACATGTAGTAGATGCAACGTATTTCCAATTAATATCATCATAAGAACTAAACCTCTGTATTTCTTTGGTTTCTAAGAAATTTTCAACCTTAATAATATGTTAGAGTACTTCTGGGTTTAGCTCTTACTAAATTATAAATGCTATCATTTTATACCTAAGATGCATGGTTCACTCAGTGCAGGTGGGGGAAAACTGAATGTTTTAGACTGGCTAACTCTGGCTTGCTGAAATTCTGGTACACGGGCTAAGTGGTGAAGTCAGTAAAGCTGATGAGGTTTCATTTCTAAATGTACTAGGACTAGGTCAAGATGCTAGTTTCCAACTGCATATATCCTTTCTGATGATGATCTTTTTTTTTTTTTTTTTTTGCTTGAGTGTAAAGATATTCTTTTCTCTGTATTTTTGAGAAAATATTAGCTTGGCTGTCCCAAGCTAACATACGACGTTATGTTAGCTAAAAACTATGACGTTATGAAAGAGTGACTTCAGTGACTCAGTGCTTCCCACTTGGTAATTTCTCTCACCCTCAGGAGTAGCCTCAAATGCTAGCTCCCATCAATTACTGGACGCCCCATATTTTCCCAGCATCATTATAATCACTCCTATCAGTTCAGCACCTGTAATGAGCCAGGCTGCTTATCCATTTACAACCTTCACTGCTTTATATATATTAGCTCAGTTTGCTACCTCTTGTCCCCCTCAAGCCAATATCAAATGTTTATTAATTAGGTAAAAATGGTATTAACCGCTTACATCAGGAAGGGCAAAAGGGTATCATCTTGAGCGCCCATTTTGAATGAGTGGTAATGGTTGGCAGAAGCACTGAATTAAGAAACAAATTTAAGCTCTGTCCAGCCTTAGGGGGGAAGAATGCCATGATTGATTAGCAATATCTGCCTTGGTTAAAAGAAAAAAGAATAGAAATAGGTTGAGTGACTTGCAGGACGGAAAGGATGGGGATTCTTGGGCTCAATTTCCTTGCTGTTTATAAGCTTCTTAGAGACACACGTAATGTTTCAACTTTCCATCATGTTGCCACAGTGTTCATTTCCAAATCATTTATTTCTTCACTCCTCCATTTATTCCTGCTGAGTTCTCCTGGACTCAGAAACTTCACACACTCTATTCCCTTATGTTGAGCCTCACATACTTCCAAGTGGCTTCCAAGTGGCCTCCAAGGGTGACCTTGTCCTGTTTATCCCGAGAAATTCCCCCAGGTTAATATGTGTCGCAACGTCTTTCTCTTTTATACTATAGAACTTGTATGAATTTGTAATTATTTGTTAGAATGTTTTCTTGTGAATTTACTGTTTCCCTCACTGAACTCTAAATTCCATGAGCCCAAGAACCGCATCTCTCTTTTTGACAAGCCACCTTATTTATACCCGGCACACACATCTGGGAAAGAGTAGACATTTAATAAATATTTGTTGAAACAGCAAATCCACTAAACTTTGGAGATTCAAACTTAATAAAACATGGATCCTGGCTTCACAGAACTCATATTGTAGTGAAGCAGAAAGTTGATTAAGTAAATGATTATGAGGCAATGTGATAAAAGAAACATAGACGTAAGGAAATATCACTGCCTGCCTGGATCAGGGGGCAGGTGTTGGGGACGCATTCTAAAAGTGATGTCAAGATTGAAGAGTAAGGAGTAAAAATGGACCTTTTAAGAAAAATCAAGCGCTGCAACTTGTGCGATTTGAATTTGATATGTTCCACCATTAAAGTTTTTTTTTAAATCAAGCAGGATATATTAACATGCATCTGTAGTATTGCCCTAAAAGCATTTTAAAAGAAATATGGATGTCTTACCTACAGAGGCACACAATTAGGCTTTTCCCTCAAGGTATTCTTAGTGTTAACCCTTTATATTGCTTTTTACTTGATGTACCCACTAATTGTTCTGATCCAGTGACCTTGATGAAATTTTTGGTCATTTGCAAAAGTGTCAGTGGGGATTATGTGAGCACAAGTCTTTCAGAATTTTAAGTAGAAAATGGCTCAAGCATCTCCTACAGTTAGGGTACATGTGGGTACAGTAGAATAATTTAGAGAAGTGAAATTGGGTTTGTCTCTTTAGGTTTAAATATATGACTTGGGGATAATAAAGGAAAATCATTACTAGCACAACAAGGGATATTTAAAATAAAAGATGGTTTTAGGTACACCACTAACTTTCTTACAGCGTCAATGATAAATTGTTAGGTATTATATTGATGGTAGCAGGCGGTAACATGTCCCTTTGTAGTTGACAGCTTTTTTTAAAGCTTATTTTTATTTTTTTAACATCTTTATTGGAGTATAATTGCTTTACAATGGTGTGTTAGTTTCTGCTTTATAACAGAGTGAATCAGCTATATACATACATATATCCCCATATCTCCTCCCTCTTGCGTCTTCCTCCCACCCACCCTCCCTATCCCACCCTCCCTATCCCACCCCTGTAAGTGGTCACAAAGCACTGAGCTGATCTCCCTGTGCTATGCAGCTGCTTCCCACTAGCTAGCTATTTTACATTTGGTAGTGTATATATGTCCATGCCACTCTCTCACTGCGTCCCAGCTTACCCTTCCCCCTCCCCGTGTCCTCAAGTCCATTCTCTACATCTGCGTCTTTATTCCTGTCCTGCCCCTAGGTTCTTCAGAGCCTTTTTTTTTTTTTTAGATTCCATATATATGTGTTAGCATACAGTATTTGTTTTTCTCTTTCTGACTTACTTCACTCTGTATGACAGACTCTAGGTCCATCCACCTCACTACAAATAACGCAATTTCATTTCTTTTTATGGCTGAGTAATATTCCTTTGCATATATGTGCCACATCTTTATCCATTCATCCGTCGATGGACACTTAGGTTGCTAGTTGAAGCTTTTTTGTACAAATAAGCTGGAGGGGTTTTTTTTTGGCTCGATTATATATTTATTCTTTTATAAGGCAGAGAGGAAGAAAGGGAGGGATAGACTAAGAAAGTATGGAGCAAAACATTTCCTTAAATCACATTTAAAATAAGGTAGAGTGTAGTAAAATACAGGAAGGTAGACTGAAAGGCAACAGTAAATTTTTTTTAAAGAACTTTTATAATTATATTACATCACTTGACAGAGCTGTAGTGCTTTGTGTAGGCCTTTAAAACTTCCCCCAAACATGTTCATTCACCTTGATTCAGTCATGTGCACAGAAGTTCCTTGTTGGGTTGGTAAAGCAGAATCATATCCAGGCTCTAGCTAGATCCAAACACTATTGCAGTTCTGTACAAACCTGTGTGGTATGTACAGATAGAAACAATAATATGTAAACCTGTTCCCCTTTGGTACATTGATCATTTCCTAAACTTATTTCACCTGTACCCACCACCCCTCCCCCCCACACACACACAAAGCACTAATACCCCTGTAAGATACATTAGATGTGTTGATTTGGATAACTAGAATTTGATGGACAGAATTCCTCCAGCAAGAGGGAGTTTTAGGTAGAATGGAAGAGAAACTCATGGAAACGCTTGAATGGTCCTTTCCTTGATTCCACAAAATGAGCAAGACTGATCGAGTCCCTTTAATATGCAGCATCCATATTGCATTTGTTCTTACATTTTATGCTGTAATTAAATAGAGTAAAAGTTATTGAGTGACTGGTAAGTTTATTGGGTAGCTGAGTTGATAATTGTATTTTATTTTTGTGCATTGGAAGTCTATGTACATTTATATTGTAGGAATATGGCAATGCTCCAAGAAAAATGAGAAATTCACTGGTAATTTCCCACCCAAAGAGAGCCATTGTTAACGTTTTAATATTATACTCTTTGTGTCAGTTTGTTTTTTAGTCAAAAATGGCATCTTATTGCTTGAATTTGCATTTCACCAATTATGTGATAAAAACTCCTTTTTAGGGCTTCCCTGGTGGCGCAGTGGTTGAGAGTCTGCCTGCCGATGCAGGGGACGCGGATTCGTGCCCCGGTCCGGGAAGATCCCACATGCCGCGGAGCGGCTGGGCCCGCGAGCCATGGCCGCTGAGCCTGCGCGTCCGGAGCCTGTGCTCCGCAACGGGAGAGGCCACAACAGTGAGAGGCCCGTGTACCACAAAAAAAAAAAAAACAACTCCGTTTTAATTTAATTTTTTTCTTGAGGTAACATTGGTTACCGCCTCTCAGCTCGAAATTCACTCTTTTGTTACTTGCTCTGTGAAAAGTGCTATGGGTCCTTTAAATAGTTTTTCCTTGGCCAGCTCGTGTGATGTTAGGCTTTCCTAATTGATGGCACCTGTGGAAGGTGTTGCTTCGTGATGCCCCGGTGCTTGCTGGGAAGGCTCTTGGTGGCGTCTTCAGCACCCGCTCACTCCTGCAGCTCCGAAGGCGTCGTCAGCCCTGCTCCCGGGGCTCACAACTTCTCGGTAGTCGGCTTCAGCAGTGCGCAGAGAGAGCAGTGGACGACAGCTTCCGTCAGCATCTTCTATCAAGCAGTTTTGGAGTAGCGCCTCAGGTGAGAAATCTCCCCGTGCATAGTTTTACTGGAACCCTAGAATGTGGATTTCCAGCAACTTACAGAGGGCATATTTCCAGAAAGTTCCACCATGAGACACCACAGCAGCTTCTTTACCATCCAGTGAGCCACAGTCATGCTCTTTTCAACCGGGTCTGGACCTCAGTCCTGTGGGCAGGGAGGAGGAGGTCTTCTTTTCAACTGGAGGGTTAGCGGCTCTCCTTATTTCTGCTAACTGTGTGTTTTGGCGTTCTCTTTACTTGTCGCTGGCCATTCCTTCCTTACTCTAATCCTCTTTCATAATTAATAGATTTTTCATTACACTTTCCATGCTCAAATTACTGTTTGTTTTTCTTCTGGTTGGACCCAGAATAATAACTAAATAATCTAATATTAGTGTGTTATTGTTTTATTTTAAAACCCATTTTTCACATTTTTTTGTTTCTACATCATTATTTTAATGGTTTCATAGTAGTCCATGTAGTAGTAAATACTTCATGCCTATTGTTATACAGTTTATAATATATGTTTTCATTTTCACAATTGTAGACAATGCTTTAGTGAACATCTTGGTACACATCCTTTGCTCCTATCCATAATGATTTTCATTAATTCTCAGTCATTTGGACATTTTAGTCAGAGGCAAATGATGAACACACCACGTAAAGTGCTTTATATATATCCAGGGGAATACTGAACATATTATTTAGTGCCATAGCAAAACGTCAGAAAAAAGTGAGGAAATCATGATTTTTATTGTCTTCTGCCAGACTCTCATAGCAAGAATCTGAAAAATCTCTGGTGAAACACAACTGAAACTAGATTTGAGATTGAGCCTTTAAATCCCAGTTATCACCAATCACTTCTGGCTGCTTCTGATTAAACACTTTCTTTGTGTTTACGATTGGGGAATCCACCTCATGAAAAGAATGGCAAATGGGAAAGAAGTAAATGATTCAGAATATCTTGGTCGTTCTGGGAGAGAGTGCTCTGACAAAGCAAACGGTTTACCTGAATGTCTTAAGCAAACTGAGCTTGGCTGATTTCCTGTGCTTACAGAAAAGAACCGCTGTAGCTTCAGCTGGAAACCCTAAGCCAGTGGCTCAGTAGTTGTTTTTTTGACGTGCCTGCATCACAGGTATAAACAATCTGCGATGTTGAGCTAAACGTACCTAAACTGCTGAGGATCTTTCAGGTTAATTTAAACCAACAGGGAATGATCCTGACTGGCAACAATAAAAGATTCTCTCCCAGCAGGAAGTGCATGGGGGCATCCCTTCTAGATCAGACATGCTTCAGAGACAGCTTCTGGAAGCGGTCGTCTTAATTGAATGTTTGTGTCTGAATGTTTGTTGCTCACAGATGTTTCTCACCAATACTGTTGAGCCTTTTGGTGGTTTCTAAAAGAGGCTATGTTAATCTCAGAACAAGGAGATACAACATATATGACGTGTAATCACACTATAATGATAAAAATAGACACATGCCATCATTGTTGTCATGGGCATTATCAACAACACAACACAATCACTGTAACTTATTGGGCACCTGTTATGTAGACAACGTGTCTCTTGTCCATGGATTAGTGTAGTTAATCCTCACAAAGCTCTTAAGAAGTAAGTACCAATAATATCCCCATTTTACAGATGAAGACACTGAGGAAGAGAAAAGTTAAGAATTTGCCTATGATCAGTTATCCATCTGTTCAGCCAGTGCACAAATTACACTGCCCAACTCCAAGATCAGGTGAGTACAATGGCCTGAGCACCATGCTTTACTGCTTCCCACATATTTAGGAGCTAAAAGAAATCAAGTAGTGGACCTTAAAGAAAATCTTCCTCTACCTTCGTTCAACTCTTTTCGCTTTCATTGTGGTGGAGTCTGTGAGAGACTTAATGTATCATGTAGAATTATCAAGTTAAATGACTGCATTTTTCCCCTTAATTGACCATTTTGAATTCAATTGCTTGGATTTATCAGATTTTTTGTAATGCAGTGTGGTCTACAATAGCTATTACCAGCCTCTTTCCCACCATCACTACACCTGAAAAATAAAATTCACACATATGACATTCTATCATGTGCTTATCCAGAATTAATGCACAAAGCTGCATAAGTAAAAATCTGTGGTTTATGCACAGTTTCTTCCAGGCCAGCTGCTGTGTCTCCCAGTCACCCTAGGGTCTGCAGTTAAGGACCTGCAAGTCTAGAGAAACTGAGAGAGACGTACGTGTTGGCTTGGCCAATAGATCTTGAGCACCTATAAAGTGCAAGGAGCTGGATCACTGTGGTGGACTTGTCGGGGATTTAAAAATAATAAGACAGCCTAGGAGACAGGCTTTGACACCACTGACAAAAATACACTTCAATTACCAGGCAGTGAGAAAAGGAGGGACGTGGGTAGAGGAACATGTCAGCAGGGTGTGCTGCGTGTGGCCCATCTTCAAGTCTCAGTTGAATCCTACTGTTCAAATGTGGGCCACTTGTGGGAAATTCTGTACCATGAGGGTTTTGCTTGATGTTTAAAAAGTCTTACAAAAAGATGAATAGGAGACATAGCAGGTGGCAAATCAGAAAGTTGTGTCTTGTAAACAGGGGGAGGTCAATTCAACCTCCAAATCACAAAATATATCAATATCCCATAATAGAGAATCACTATCAGGGAACTTGCTGTTTGTTTATTAGTGGCAGCATGGCATAAAATCAGGATAATTCAGCATTTAAAATCCCTACTTTGTTTGAATTTATAACTAGTATAAATACTTCTAAGATTATATACATTTAAATTTTTTCTGCAACAAGTTAGACAGGATCACAAATTCACATGATGCTCAAAAGAACACTCAGAAATATTTAATGAAAACCTTCATTCTAGTGATGAGGAAACTAGCTCAAATAAGAAGCAAAAAACCATACTCAAGCAAACAAATCTGTAAAAGAGTTGTAATCAGAAATATCCAGTTGTCCTACCTCCTAATTTTGTGATCCATCTGCTTCACCATCAGTCAAAAAATCTGATTCTTCGAAGAAAGAACTTCGGCTTGGCTTTAGAGAGTAAGATTAAAAAAAAAGAAAAAACCAAACACTTAGGCAAAGGAACAAACAGCCAAAATTAAGTAAATGTGGGATTTTTTTTAAACCAGCGTTGTCTGCATTGTTATTTTGGGCTCAGAGCGATAGCTTGATGCCAAATTTAAATGGAAAGCATTATCTACTCCATATTTATAAATCTTTAGATTCTGCATGTGTCATGAAAAATGTAAGTAAATTTTATAATAGTAAGGTGTGTGGGATTAATTTGTATTCTATGTTGAAAAGCTCCAGGATAGGCAATTAATTCATGAAACACCAGCGATTTCTGCCTTAAGGGCTACATTGCTAGATAAAATTACAGACCTCAAATCTTATTATTACACTGGTATCTATTTTTTGTGTGGTCTAGGGAATATATCATCTTAAATTGAATATTTACCTAATCAGTAGGCTAAGGGTATCTTCTGGGTTCTGCCCCCTTCGACTCTAGAACACATTGTCTAGTTGTGAATATTAATATGCTGCTTATATAGGTAGGTACTACTGCTTACTGTTTTCACTTCATGGCACACTTATTAAATGATACTTGTATGCTATACTAGAATAAACTAGAGGGGATCTAAATGGAGCTTGATAAAAATTGTATAGCCTTTATATTAAACAATGATAAAGTAAAACAACTAATATAAATAAAAATTTAAAATAACAAGCCATAATAAAGTATAAAGTATTGGGAAAGATATCAAATACTTAATTTACATAATTTTCAAGTAATGCTTTTCAGGATTTTTACTGAGAAACTTGTAGTTGCTTCCACAAACATAAGTGTTTTTTGGTTTTTTTGTTTTGTTTACCAGGTCTTACTCTTGAAGTTGTGACTGTAATTCTAATCAGTGTTTTAATAACATCTCTCTATTTTTGATCGTCACATTAGACAAGAAAATTTTAATCATTTTTATGATCAAAAATTTTCAAGCCAGCGTTTTTCAAAGAATCTAGTTTCTTCTTTCTTTGGCACACAAAAACTCATTGCAGTATCATCTGATGATGTGTATGAGACTGATTTCGTTCCAAGTTGGTGGTTGCTTTTGTAAGGTATGTCCCAATAATGATGGTAGAAGGCACAGACTGTGGTAGAGCCTTCACATCCACTAGGCGGTCATATCGTCTTTACATGAAGACAGAGATGGGTGGGTAACCACCTAAACTCACGCTGACAAGGTCTCCTGGGACTCCCGCCCCTGACCTGCTGTATCTTTGCTCTGGATCATTAGTTCTTGTAGCAATCCTAGCAATCTCTTGTTCACCATGAGCATTGGCATACTCGCCGCTGGCTGTTGCACAAGTTGATGCCCGCTGGTTGAATGGCAAGAGAACTTTGATGGACCCATGGGTGTGGCGTTTCTCACTGTGTCTGCCATCCGAGACCACTTTTGACCTTTTGTCTGACACTCTCTCTCTCTCGGGTAACCTTCCTGGGAGACCCTAGAGAGGCTATTTGTGGCTGAATGTGAATAGTTGCAGGGTTCTGGGTAACCCAGGCTGTACCAGGCAGCCCCAAGGGTTGAGGGGATCATTATCTCATGTCCCACTTACAAACATTAGATTCAGAACTGTATACCTAAGCAGACTGCTTGGTACCCTCTGATTCAGGTATGTGACTTAAAACAGCCTTGAAGAACTTTGAAAGTCATATAAAAAATGGCAAACTTCTCTATTTTACCCTTTCTTTACCTAGACTAAACCTGCAGCCTCACAGGAGCTGAGAACATATTTATTCTTTATCTTTTACTTAAGACACTCAGCAGGAAGGTAACACACTTTGAATGAAAAAGGACAATTCAAGTTAGGTTGGTGCTTTGCCTAAGCCAGAAAGGTTTAGGGAGAGAAATTGAGGATGAAGAACAAAAGAGACAAGCTTTTTTCTTTTCTTTTTTATAACCTCTCATGGTTTGACTTAATTCTATTATTTGAGTGATTTTGAATTGATTTGGACACACCCACATTTAAATGTAAGTTCCAAAATGCATTCTAAAGTCAAATGGAAAGTAATTTGTGTGGTCTTGTTATGAAAATAATTGTTTTATTCTCTGTATACTCCAGTCTCTTCACTCATTTATTCATACTTGTATTCATCTATTTACACATCATTCATATATTCACAAAATATTTGTTACTGTGGATACTATACCTGGTATTGATCTAGGTGCTGAGCTGGAAAGGTGAAAAAGTCATTATCATTACCTTGGAGGGTCTCCCAGTCTTGAGGGGAGTCATAGAGGTTAACACATAATTATTGTACAGTTGGACAAGTATCATTATAGTCTTATGAACAGAATATCAGGAGAAAAATATTTTATTTAGCCTTATCATGTATTTGAGTATTCACCTGCCCAAGATGGGAATCTATCTAATAGAGTTTGTGCTTTTAAGGACATAATCCAACATGATATTTTTTATTTGCTGAGATCTTTTCTCCATGAAATGAATTAGGAGCCCAGGCTTCTTCTGTGTCCTGACTCTATTTCCTAGGGCCTCAAAGCCTTTGGAATGTAGTTGGAAGACAGAGGAGAAAAGGGTGTAGAGGCTCTGCTCTTAATCACTCCATCCCAGAAGTGACATTCATTACCTTTGCTCACATTCCATTGACAGGGTATACATGCAGGAGGTGCTGGGTCCTGCAGCCCTGGCAAGTTAACGTCTAGCAATAGTTTTACACAGACGAAGGCTAGGAGCTCTTTGCTGAATTGCTCACATTCTCTGGACAAAAGTAAGGAAGTCTGTGGCTGTTTATCCCCTTCTCAAATATATGCTTCATTTTTTTCCATCCCTCTAACTCTAATCATGGGCAGCAATATTTCTTCAATATTTTATCCACTCACACTGTCCAGGGAGGTTTCTTCGGCACAACAAGCAAGGCACACTGGGTTTATTTTTATAGCACATTTCCCACAGTCATATCAGATGAAATGCATTACATCTCACCAGGTGACTGCTGAATAATCTCACAACTGTGGCTTCCATGTGAAAGGCAGAGATGATTAGCTTCCAAGGTGTTTGTGGGCCAGAATTGCTCTGCTTCCCTTAACTAGGTAGGTTAGTACCTGTTCGAGTTCTTTGAGCTTTGTATACTGTTCCCTTGATTCACAGGAAGAAATCATAGACTTAATAGTCTGGTTGTGAGGATTAAATGAGATATTTTATATAAATTGCTAAGCATGTTTAGGCACATATAGAAAGCAATCCATAATTGAGGCTCTTGTCATTGCTAATTAAGGATAGGCTATTAAGCGAAAATGGAAGTGTCCTTTTTGTGGAGGAGGATGATATACTGAAACATTTAAACGTATTATTTCCTGTAACTAATTTCTAATGAGATTTCAATGTGTGCTTGCTGTCTGATTCCCCAAGAGAATGGATTTTCTCCCTCACTTTATCACATAGATATTGCCTGAATAAGGTCCTAATACCTGTAACTGAATTCACTTTTAGGGTTGCACTATCCTTTAAGAGGCAGCAAAATATATTAATAAAGAGTGTTAGTTCTAAACTCAGATTTCAAGTTCTAGCTGGGTTACTTATCAGCTGTGTGACCTTGATCAACCTGTTTCTGAATCTGTGAATGTTAGCCAGTGATATTCCTTTCTAGGGACATTATGCTGGAATGAGATGATTTATATAAAACACTTAGCAGAGAAGATGGCATAGAGCAAGTACCTAATACATGTTACTTTAATCATGATGATTACACAGAATATTGGGATTGGGGTCAGATGACCTGAGTTTATATCTGTGTTCTGTTGCTTTTAATCTTACTGAGCCCCGGTCTCCTCATCCATAAAATTGGGCTAATAATATTCTCTTCACACAGTTGTTATGGTGATTTTAACGTATGTGAAAGTTCATAGAATATTGCCTAGAACCTGTAAAATATTAAATACGTGTTAAAATTATTTTCTTTTATTTGCGGTATCTGTGGCCCTAGGCAAGTTGATCTGCCTCTCATATTGGTTATGCCTCCTACTTGGCCTGTTATAGTTAACATCAAAAAAAAAAAAAAAAACAGGGTTTCCCTGGTGGCGCAGTGGTTGAGAGTCCGCCTGCCGATGCAGGGGACACGGGTTCGTGCTCCGGTCCGGGAAGATCCCACATGCCGTGGAGCGGCTGGGCCCGTGAGCCATGGCCGCTGAGCCTGTGCGTCCGGAGCCTGTGTTCCGCAATGGGAGAGGCCACGACAGTGAGAGGCCCGTGTTGTACCGCAAAAAAAATAAAACCAAGAAAACAAACCCTCAAGCAACTCTAAAAATAGTACTATATCTAACATTATTATTTAAGAAGAGGATGGCATTCTGTTCCTGAAGGATTTGGCCATTGGAATTGTGGAGGAAGACCATCTTGGGATTTGTGTGGTGACATTTCTTAAATGCATGGTATAGCATGGGTTGCTTTCATCACACAGTAGGGAAATACTAATATCTATAATTTTATAATCCCTAACCCAGATTAATTTTAAAGCCATTAGTAAAGATGAATTCCATTTTGATATTTAGTACCCTGCTAGAGTATCTCTCACTACAGAAGTTTAAAATAAGCATTAAAATCCAGAAACAGATAAAACTAGCCTGTGCTGTGGAACACCATATTCGCAGGCAGTCCAATCTGAGGTCCACAGTCAAAAAAGATTTTGATCTATGAACTATGTGTAGTACAGTGGGTGTTGATGGGAGACAATGAGAAATTGACGCCTTTTTACCCTCCCTCTGTCCTGAGGTGGTTTCTATTTCAGGTTTGATCATTACACCATTATAGAGAAGCCCTGCCTATGCTAATATTTTTCTTAGACTTTGAACAAACTCAGACACCATAAGATTTTTTTTTTTAACAAGGAGGGAAACCTGAGAGCTTTCTGTGGTATCTCTCTTGTACTCCTCCTGTTCTCCTATGTGGATGCCCTTCTCTATCTTATATCACTTCCCCAGTTCAAGAATCCTTCAAGAGTAGCCTCAAAGCCCATCTCTTCTTTGCAAAGTTACTTGTTCCATATTGCTTACATAGATCTCTCTTCTTCCAACCCCCTTGAAACACTGTTCTTATCTTTCAGTTGAGTGTTGAATCACAGAATTTCTATCATATTATTTAAGTAGCGCAGGGAGAGGCTAATCCTTGAAATCAGGAAATAATTATATCTTAAATTATAATTTACAGCTCCGTGGCAGTGAACACAGTGGCTAAATAAATAAAAATTTAATTAAAATGGTATGCAATGAGGGCCTTACAAAAATGCCGTTAAGAATAACATCGTTTGCATAAAACTGAATATCTAAAAACAGCTAGATAACTATCTAACTTTCCATTTGTATGTATAGATAAAGCACAAGGATTTGCCCATTAGGATTTTATTTTCCATGGTAGGTCATTTCAGATGCTTTAAGTGACCCTACAGGCATCTTTTTAAGTTTACCTTTGGACCCTGGTTTTTCATCTTGGGACTGCCGCCAAAAATGTTCCATAAAGGCTCAATCTTGCTTTTATTTCATGAGCCGTTTCCATTTAGTTAAAATTAAACTCTCAGCTACAGGAATATCTCCCAGGACTCAAAGCTTTCCCTTCTCAGTTAAAGCGTCTAACCTGCTAGCTTCCTGAGGGCAGTGAGCTCAGAGTGAAGCTGAATGACAGTGAAACCCCAAAGTGACGTGACATCGCTTCATTCCAGAATGGGTGTTCCCTGACGGCTGCATCTAACATATGCACAAAATCTCTCTCTCGATTTGCACTTCCAACACCATTCCTAAAATGTAAGCATTGTTCTTTGGTGTCTCATAGGTAGCATAAATTAAATGGGATAGTTTTTATATTGTGTTCCAGCTCCCCGTAGATTTTTCTTTACTGGTGTCTACATGTGTCTCAAGTTAAAGCATTGTTTCCTAACTATCTCACTCTCTCTCCTGTTTACCCTCCTGTCCCTCACTTGCATATGAGAGCACCGTAAGCAGACACCTTTCCTAGTATCCACCATTGATCCATCCCCTATTGCCCTGTCCTCGTAGGACCTGATTTGATAGGAAAAGGTGTTCATTCTCAGATATTTACCAGCATGAGTGAGACTACCAATGCTTCATCCTTTCATTCACTGTGTTAGGTTTGTAAGAGACACATGGAACAAAAGGGGCTTAATCTCTTTTGGCGCCCAGCTGGAAATCCACAGGGAGAGAAGGAGCAAACGGGTATGCTGCTAATTATCAAACAGGTTGTTATGATGGGACATAGAACAGGGAATGAGAGCTCACCTGGTTGGAAGCAGGTGATCAGGGGGTTGACTTTTTAATAACTTTATTGAGGTACAATTTACACACAATACATTGTTCATATTTAAAGTATACTAAATACTGTGAGTTTTAATATATGCGTAGACCCACAAACCCATCATCCCAATCAAAATACCAAATATGTTATAATTCCCAGTGTTCTCTTGTGCAGCTTTGCAATTCTTTCTTCTCTCTATGCTTTACTCACTATATATTAGTTTACATTTTCTAGAATTTTATAAAAATGGCATTATGCTTTTTTTTTTCTTGGTCTGGGTTATTTTACTCAGCATAATGATTTAGAGATTCATTCATGTCATTGAACGTATCAATAGCTTACTCCATTTATTCACTTACTTATTTATGGCTGAATAGTGTTCCACTACAAGGATATACCACAATTTAACTTTGCACTCCCTGATGGGCATTTGGGTTGTTTCCAGTCTTGTCTTTTATAACTAAATCTGTTAGGAATATTTGTCTACAAGTCTTTGTGTGGATGATATACTTTCATTTCCTCTTGGTAAAAATTTAGAAGTGGCCTTGCTGGGACATACTATCAGGACTTTTGACTGATGGAACAGCATAAGAGGTTGGAATACACACAGTAATGGGCACCTTTTGGTCCCTTCCCAGGGGATAAGTATATACTTCAAAGGTACCTCAAATTTGCCAAGTTTTGAGTCTCAGTTCTCGACCTTCTTTTTCAAGTGTGGTCCCTTGTCAGTATTCCTTTGTTCAGTAAATTGTACCACCATCTGTGATGTTGGGCAACACAAAGTCAGCCTTGACACCTACCTCTCTTTCATTCCCTTTATTCTATTGGTCTTCAAGTTCTACCGTTTTTCCCTCGTGAAAATCCCTACCATTTGTACGGCCCACGCTCTAGTGTGGGTCACTGCAGTCTCCCCACCCCGGACCACTGGGCAGCATGCTCACCGTCCCCCATCCCTTGACTTGTACTCTCCATCTATTATCTGTGGTTAACATAAAATGACCTTTGAAACATGATATACTCAGCATAAGCCTGAGTATATCACTTCACAGATTAAACCTTTAAACAGCCCTTCATAATCCTTGGAAAACAGCCCAAAATCTTTACCATGGTTTACACAGTCTGCATATCTGTGTCCCTGCTTAATGTACGTACTCAGCGTTACAACTCAGTATTATCCTCCGGTTCCATTTTATGTTTCGCCTACAGTGAGCTTTATTCAAGTCATCAACTTTTCCAAGTTCTTTATTACCTCTGGATGTTTACACTTCCAATGTCCCTGCCTTTCTCTTCACTTATTTGTCTGACTCTTACTTAACCAAGTTAAATGTCATTTCCCCTAGAAAACTCAGGTCTAGGTAAAATAACTTAAGCCTGATCCTCCATACCAATCTTAAGATATTACAATGGAGAAGATTCTGGTCAGCCTCCCTAATTAAAAGTAGGGCCTAGCTCATCACTTTTGCATTCCTAATACCTAGTACAGCAGCACATCTTGAACATATTAAGTGCTCTAATGCATTTGATCATGAAATAAAAGGCTATGACAGTGATCTAGACTTTATATAACAGATGCCTGACAAATATTTGAAAAGTTGAGATGAATTCAAGAAATGTTTCTCAATAACCAACGTGGATGTCACCAATTTCATACACTAATATCCATGACTTTGCTTATGACAGAGGCCCTCTGGCTCTCATTCAAAATTAATTTTATACTTAGTCTACACAGTCCTAGTAAATTCAGGTATCAAGTTTGTTATACCAGAATATATTAGAAACAGAAAATCCAGTGGTTGAAGAGAAAAATTAATGCAGTTGTGTATAGGCACACACACTGCAGCAAAGAGTGAAGATACTGAAAAACACGGAACTGGAATTCAAAACCTCAGTAGTCTAGGGTCATTTTGTCGAGGGTCATATGATCTGATGCCATCATTTGATTGGAGTGGAGGCAGATTTTGATGTTACTAATTAAGGTGCTGATCTGATGAGGCTACTGATAATCATAGGTACCCTTGATTGTGTTGTGTGTGACAGAAATGGAGCTAAGCTCTCTTTGCATTATCTCATTAAATTCTCATAATGACCCTATAAAATTGGTATTGACTTTATAGAAGAGAAAAGGAAAGTTGAGAGAAGTTAAATATCTTGGCCTTGGCTACCTAACTTTCAGATATGACGCTAGCCTGCTTAGTCTAAGTAGTCAAGAAAGGATTAAATTATGTTCTTTTACCGTATTTAAAGAAACAACAAATTGTAAAAGAAGTTCATTGAAAACAGATTTTTTTCTTTAAATTTTGGATTCTCCAGGGGGATGTTTGAGTTATCTAAAATAATAAGGTAGGAACATTTATTTCCCAGTCATGCCAAATAAATGAAGTTTTCCTGTAAATGCTTTCCCATGATTACATTACACTTCATGATTATCTGTAAAATTACGAAAAGACTCTAGCGAACAGTGCTTCCTGAAAAGTGGCAATAGCATGATGCTAATACTAGACAATGTATTACCCTATACGGGCTCATTAAGGGGCCTGGTTTTCATCTTTAATTGCAAAGAACATATATCCCTGATGTGAGTTCGTAGTCATTTTAATAAGAAGTACCAGAAGTGTGAATAGAATCTTATCACCAGATCCACTTAGAACCCATTTATCTTTATGACTATATGTGTTATGGATCATCAGCCCAGGATCATACAGACCCCCATCAACACTCATCTTCCTTATGGCAAGTGTAAAATGCAGTGTCTCTACTGGGAGATGAAATTTTTTTCCACACTTGTGAGTGATAGACTCCTATGTTCCTAAACATATTTTACCTCAACTAATTAATTCCAGCGCTGCATTAGGTAAACCTCTACTCCCCAGCTCTGTCTTTTAAGGAGTGCTCACCACCAGGTAATGACTCAGGGACAGCCCACCCCCAATCAATTCCTCCTCTCTCCCCAACTTCTTCACATTGTCTGATTCCCAACCTCCACTGTTTTTGATATGTTTTACTCTCTTGGATTTAATAAATCGCCACCCCCCCAAATTCTGTTGTCCCAAGTCAATATAGACTTCCCCTTCCCTAGCCAGAACCCCACCTCCATTTAGCATTTTGAAAGCCCACCAGTATGGTGTATAACCAGTACTCCCCACCAGTGCAGTCAGCGTGTCTCCATATCTCTGTTTTCACCACTTACCTTCCCCCAGAAGACCAGCAGGATTAATCTCATCATGCTTTTATTCCCATTTTACTCTGTAACTACCAAAAGTCCAAGCATTCAAGATAATTAAATACTAATTTTTATCCCCATAACCTCTTACATCTCTTGATCTGATCTAATCTCCCGTCTCTTTCCAATCCCTCACTCCCCAAATAGTTTCTGTGTATCCTTTAGAATATATAGTCTGTCATTACCAAAATTCCCAATCTTCAGTATTTTCCTTTAATGTTTCCTTTATCTTCTGACTTGAATAAAAAACTGATTTCCAGCCTTCCCTGGTGGTGCAGTGATTGAGAGTCCGCCTGCCGATGCAGGGGACACGGGTTCGTGCCCTGGTCCGGGAAGATCCCGCATGCCACGGAGCGGCTGGGCCCGTGAGCCATGGCCGCTGAGCCTGCGCATCCGGAGCCTGTGCTCCGCAACGGGAGAGGCCACAACAGTGAGAGGCCCGCGTACCGCAAAAAAAGAAAAAAAAAAAAAAAACTGACTTCCCCTGATGACACAGCTTTCCTTACTGTCTCCTCAGAGAAGGACAACTCTCTGTTGTAGAGCTTAGAGACTAGATTGTCATTCTCTTCCCCCCCACAGTGCTGCTTCTAAGACATTTCTCCTAATTAAAAAAAACAAAAACAAAACAACAAGAAAAAAACCAAAGCCTCAGCTTGTATGAAGTATGTGCCAACAAATTGTACTATCCTGGCTGTCATAATCATCTATTAAATCTCATTCATTTCTCCTCATTTCCTGAATGTTTTTGCTTGCAGCCTCCTATTTTTCTGTCACTATTCTTGTCACTATTTTTGGAGATTTGAAAAGTCCCATAGCTCATCTGCCCGAATCCCAATTAGGGAAAAAATCTGCTTTATGGTGATAAATCCCTCTTGATCATAATGACTTTTTTTTTTTTTTTTTTTTTTTTTTTTGCGGTACGCGGAGCACAGGCTCCGAACGTGCAGGCTCAGCGGCCATGGCCCACGGGCCCAGCCGCTCCGCGGCAGGTGGGATCCTCCCAGACCGGGGCACGAACCCGCGTCCCCTGCATCGGGAGGCAGACTCCTAACCACTACGCCACCAGGGAAGCCCGATCATAATCACTTTTTAAAAATACGTTGCTGGAATGTATTTGCTAATATGAGGTAGAACTTAAGATCTTAAAAGAAATGTGTTTCTAGTTACTTTTGGGTAAATTTTCCATATCTGATTTTTGTATTAGGACTCTTCTAATTTTTTAATACATTGGAAAATAACTGATGTCTTTCTAAGGTGTATATCTTTGATTATATTTTCTATTTTCATAAAGCTACTTGTATTCTCTACTCAAAACAGGAGTAAATAATAGCTGCACATAACTAATCAATAATCAGCCATTTTGTCCAGATTTTCAAATGTGTTGGTATAAAGCTACCATGGTATTCTTTTGTAATTTAAAAAAAAAAAACTCTGTTTTATAGCTAGTCCCATCACTATCACATTTGCCAAATATTGCTTATTTTATTGGTCTTTCTAAAGAACAAGCTTTTGGTTTTATTTGTCAAGTTTACTGCTTTTCTTCTCTATTTTTGACTTTTCTCTTGATTAATTTTGTCCTTCCACTCTTTGGGATTTACCTTGTTCTTTTTCTGTGTCTACTGTTCATTTCCTGTAGCTTCAAGAGCCATTTTCAACAACTCAACGAGCTCTGCCGGCTGTGTCATGGCCACTTCATCATATGCCATTAAAACTTAATCTCATACACTGGGTGAAGACTCAACAGTCTTATTTTGCTTTCAAAATTGTTCTATGGCCTTGGATCCTTCTTCTTCTCCTAAATTAGCACTATCATCAGGGAAGATTCTAGTGGGCCTAGAATTCTAGGCTTGCCTTTCCTGCAGTTTCATAATAAAAGAAAAAACATTTCCACCCTGTTTTTGATGTTGATCGAAAATTTAGCAACACTTCTTTGCACTATATTCAAATCCCAAAATATAAGCAAGCCTTCATGCACACAGGCTCACTGAAATGTCATAATTTTAAACTATGTATGACCTTGAACAATGACCTTTCCAAATAATCCACACTCTTCCTAGGTGTTCAGACTTTTTCATTCCTACAACATCTTTTACACATGGTTGATTTGTGTCATAAGTTCTTCCTCACTCCCACTTCTGAGTATATATCCAAAGGAAACATCATCATTATTAGAAGAGATATCTGTACTCCCATGTTCATTGTAGCATTATTCACAAGAGCCAAGGTATGGAAACAACCTAAGTGTCCATAGTAGATTAATGGATAAAGGAAATATGGTATATATATACACAATGGAATATTATTCAACCTTAAAAAAGAAGAAAATCCTATCATTTAAGTCAACATGGATAAAACTGGAGGACACTATGCTAAGTGAAATAAGACAAAGACAAATAGTGCATGATGTCACTTATATGTGGACTCTAAAAAAATAATGAAATAAATCAACTCTTCCCTCCCTGGACATTTTCCTCAGCAGAATCTAGCAGCCTCTACTATGAGTCTTATCTTTTTTTTTTTTTTTTTTAGTGTTTGTACCAGATCACAACCCCAGGGAACCTATGTATTTACCGATGTATATCTAGATTATACTTTACCATTGTTCTTTTTCTTTGCAATTCATTCCATCCACTTCTGGCATCAGAACCTCATTTTTCCTTTGGAGAAGTCCTTGTGATTCAGGTAGGCTGTGTGTCTCCTCCCTAGGCTGTGTGACTTGGGGCTGGCTAGACACAGTGTTTTATATATACTCTATATGTCTTAAGTACTTATTTCTCTGTTTTCCGTCATTTTCCCTCCACATTTTAGTGTAGTTATTTTTAAATTGACATTTGTAATCCTTTCTTTTGTTTGACTAAAGTACTGTTCAACCGATCTTCTGAGTGCTTAATTTCAGCATTTTTAATTCTAGAAGTTTCTTTTGGTTGCATTTCACAGACAGTTTTTGCTTAAATTGTACATGTTGTCCTTTTTTTAATACATTGATCATAATTTTAAATAATAGTTTCATTGAGATATAATTTACTTTCCATATTATTTAAAGTGTACAATTTAATGTGTTATGCATCTACCACCACAATGAATTTTAGAACTTTCATCCACCCCCCAAAAGAAACAGAATCTATTATAGGTCACTCACTCCCCCATTTCTCCAAACCCTAGGCAGCCACTAATATACTTTGTCTCTACAAATTTGCCTAGACTGGACATTGCATACAAATGGAATCATACAATTACTTAGCATGTTTTCAAGGTTCATCCATGTTGTAGCATGCATCAGTACTTGATTTCTTTTTATGGCTGAATAATATTCCATGGTGTAGATATTACTATGTTTCATCTATCCATTCACAGTAAATGGCCATTTGGGGTATTTCCACTTTGGGGCTCTTATGAATAATGCTGCTGTGGTTGGATTTACGTGCAAGTTTTGTATGCAGGTCTAGATTTGTTTTTTAAATTAACAGACTATTTCGGAGCCGTTTCTGGTTTACAGAAAAATTAAGCAGAAAGGACAGAGTTCTCATACCTCCTTACCTCTCTACCCAGTTTCCCGTATTATTAATATCTTACATTAGCGTAATACATTTGTTATAGTTAATGAACCAATATTGACACATTATTACTAACTAATGTCCATGGTTTACTTTAGACTTCACTCTTTGTTTTGTACATTATATGATTTTTGACAAATGTGCAATAGCCTGTATCCACCATTACAGAACCATACACAGGAGTTTCTCTGCCTTTAAAATTCCGGGCTTCACCCATCCTTTTCTCCCTCCCCACAACCTCTGGCAACCACTGATCTTTTGATTGTCTCCACACTTTTGCCTTTTCCTAAATTTCATATAGCTGCAATCATATAATATGCATGTAGCCTTTGCAGATTGGCTTTTTTTCACTTAGCAATATGCATTTAAGCTTCTTCCATGTCTTTTCATGGCTACATAGCCTTTTCTCTTTATTGCTGAACGCTATTCCTTTGTACCGATATACCATAGTTCGTTTATCCATTCACCTATTGAAAACCATCTTGGTTGATTTCAAGTTTTGGCAATTATGAAAGAAGCTGTTATAAACATCCACGTGCAGGTTTTTATGTGGATGTAACTTTTCAGTTCCTATGGGAAAATACCAAAGAGCATGATTATTAGATCAGTGTATGGTAAAAGTATGTTTAGTTTTGTAAGAAATTGCCAAGTATCCTCCTAGCAACAAATGAGAGTTCCAGTTGTTCTGCATCGTCAACAACTTTGGTATTTCAGTATTTGGATTTTAGACATTTGAATAGGTGTGTAGTGGTATCTCATTATTGTTCTAATTTAAAATTCCCTGATGACATGGAATGTGTAGCATCTTTTCATATGCTTATTTGCCGTGTGTCTATTTTCTTTGTTTAATCATAGTTGTTTTGTTTTTTAACCAAGGCCTACTCACTCTTGTCCTCCTGTGTCTATTTATTTTTCCTTCTTTCTTTCTTTTTTCTTTTTATCTTTTGATCATTTAGTCTTTTTCCTGGTATGTCCAATTTTTTTTAATTAAAATTGGGCTTAACTTATTTTAGGAAACTATAAAGATACCTCCACATTCAGGATGTTGTTATCGTTCTCTTGAAAAGATTTCCTTTTGCCCATGGCAGACAGTTACTATAGGGACTGGAAATCTTAGTCCATTCTCAGTTTGAGCTCATTCAAAGCCGTCACTCTGTGTGAAGGTTGCTCTATTTCTGTCTTGTCCTTCCTCTATGGGTGTTGCCCTTTGGGATTACCATGTGAACGTTTAGATTCTCCCTATTCCCAACTACCCTTGTATTTGTTAGGCTTTAAATGTAATGATTCCCCCAGCCCTGTGAGACTAAGGATACGTGTAGCTTGTCATTCCATTAGTTGTTGCCTTTAGCTTGAGCTCTTGCCGTTTGGCTTCTGTGGTTAGAGTCTTTTGAACTCCTTGGCTTTTCAGCTTGCGTCTGTGTTTCCCTTCTCTCCAGAACTTGGCCCACATGTCTCGGTGTCTCTCTAACATTTGGATGCTGGCGAAGAGATGTTTTCTTACTTTATCCGGGTTTTCTAAAATTTCTTTAGACTTCACCTGATCTTATGTTATTATTGAAGTATCATCTCAATTATCCCTAGGAAGAAAATTTACAATTTTATGTTTTATTTTTTTATTTTCTATATTACCTCAGTTTCTGTAGAGACCTTTTACCTGATTCTTCAGTCTATTTCCTGTGTTACCAGTAAGATGGAGATAGGTGGAGGCTAAGAATATTGGGGGGGAAATCACTGATGAATGATATGTCTCACTCTTTTTGTTTTTCCTCTCCTTATTTACTCTGGCAGCCTACATTTGCCCTTCTTGATTTGACCCAGTTGCCCAAATACGCAACCCACTCTGGCAAAGACCTGACTTTACTTTCATAAATGTCTGCATGTTAGGATTAGCTAGATGATGAACACCATGCCAAAGTTTTTTGTGTGACCAGTCAGAATGGCCATCATTAAAAAATCTACAAACAATAAATGCTGCAGAGGGTGTGGAGAAAAGGGAACCCTCTTGCACTGTTGGTGGGAATGTACATTGATACAGTCACTATGGAGTACAGTATGGAGGTTCCCTAAAAAACTACCATACGACCCAGCAATCCCACTACTGGGCATATACCCTAAAAATCCCATAATTCGAAAAGAGACATGTACCACCATGTTCACTGCAGCACTATTTATAATCGCCAGGACATGGAAGCAACCTAAGTGTCCATCGACAGATGAATGATGAAGAAGATGTGGCACATATATACAATGGAATATTACTCAGCCATAAAAAGAAATGAAATTGAGTTATTTGCAGTGAGGTGGATGGGCCTAGAGACTGTCATACAGAGTGAAATAAGTCAGAAAGAGAAAAACAAATACCGTACGCTAACGCAGATATATGGAATCTAAAAAAAAAAAATTGTTCTGAAGAACCTAGGGGCAGGACAGGAATAAAGACGCAGACATAGAGAATGGACTTGAGGACACAGGGAGGGGGAAGGGTAAGCTGGGATGAAGTGACAGAGTGGCTTGTACATATATACACTACCAAATGTAAAATAGATACTAGTGGGAAGCAGCCACATAGCACAGGGAGATCAGCTCCGTGCTCTGTGACCACCTAGAGGGGTGGGATAGGGAGGGTGGGAGGGAGGGAGACGCAAGAGGGAAGAGATATGGGGATATATGTATATGTATAGCTGATTCACTTTGTTATAAGCAGAAACTAACACAGCACTGTAAAGCAATTATACTCCAATAAAGATGTTAAAAAACCAAAAAGTTAGATAGTAAAAAATTCAAAAGAATTGCCCACGCTCCTCCAACAGATTCTCTAACATTTAGCAGAACAGAATTCACACTGAATCTGGTTTATGAGTAAAAGACAAGTCAACTTTAAAGTGGTTCACAGATGACAACATTTCTTTTCCATGTGCCTGCTTTGGAGCCATATTTCTGCTGACCACTCAAAACTTTCCTCTTGAGTATTCTGTGATATATTAGAACCAGGAATAAGGGATGTTAGTGCTGGAAGGGTCAGCCAGTGGTCTGGGATTTAATTCACATATCCTTTCTGCACCAGACTCTTTAAGATCATTGAGTTAGCCTAAGAATTTTGAAGCTGTAGAATTCAAGACAGTGCATTACAATATGCCAATATTACTATTCTCCTGCTCTGACATTCTCCACTGATGGACAGATGAAGGAGAAGGAAGGGCAGTCACCAGTAACTGAGAGTAAATGAAACTGGAATATTATAATTCAGTATCATTTGAGTGACTGAATTGGCTGGCAGAGTGTTCTGCAGTTAAGGGTGAGGAAAGATTAATTCTGCACATGACACCACTACTGTATTTATACAAGTCTACTGGGACAGTTGTTTACCTTGAATTGTTTTCTTCATTCATTTCAGTCAGACAGTTGTGTTGACTGATTTTCCTTTTTGATGTATGAAATGACTGACTGAATTTACCATTTAATTTCCACTAATGCACTGTAAAAACAATACATTACTTAAATTGGATTGGAAGGTATGAAAATGTTTACCCCAGAACTAGAAAGGCCAGATAAATCATACGAAACATTTGACTGTGAGTGTTACAAAGCTACTGAGGTAGCCATGACCTAGAAAAGTAAAACAGAGAAAGAAACTCACTGAAGTGAGAACAATATTCTGCACATGCGTTTCTAGCCCAGTCATTTAGAAACTACTGATGAAGAGCAAAAGTCTGAGAAACCAAATGTGGCTCCTAAGAGGTAGAAAAGCCAGTAGGTCTTAGGACAATGTCATAGGACTAAGGAAACCAGAGTTGGAATTGAGAAATAACAAGGCAGCTAGAATTTTAAGGACCAAAATCACAGAGAGAGTAAAGATTCAGAGAACGGAGCTGGATTCAGCAACAGTGTTCCCTTGCAGTATTTTCCATGTATAATAGGTAGACAAGACAAGATGCTAAGAAGTCAAACAAAAGCTAACTGAAGTCAAAGCAAAGACTTAGTTGGCTCATAATGCTGAAGAGACAAAATTGGGGTTCAGAACCTATGAAAGATTTGTGGCCCAATGGAAAACTAATGATATGAATTAGGACATTGGAAGTCTCTACGTGTGTGTGTGTGTGTGTGTGTGTGTGTGTGTGTGTGTGTGTCTGTGTGTGTCTGTGTGTGTGTGTCTGTGTGTGTCTGTGTGTCTATGTGTTAGGAAGGTTGATGCAACATCTATATTGAACCTCATAAAGAAGGAAAATGAGTATGAAGTTGGTCCAGTGACTGAGGTGATCTTCCCCTCTGCTCCCTACCTAAGAATAGGAAATTCTTTCCTCAAGAAAATACAGTTGACCCTGGAACAATGTAGGGGTTAGAGACGCTGACTCCCTGTGCAGTCAAAAATCCCCATATAACTTTATGGTCGGCCCTTCTTATCTGTGGTTCTGAATCTGAGGATTCAACCAACCACAGATCGTGTAGTACTGTATTACTTATTGAAAAAAAATCCATGCATAAGTGGATCTGTGCAGTTCAAACCCAGGTTGTTCAAAGGACAACTGTAATGTCATTCAGATTCTCTACAACTTGTCATATCCCAAGTCTGGTATTCACTGAAGAACCACCAAGACTACCAAGAAAAGGAGAATTAGAATAAAAAACAAAAAAGAATCAGAATCGTAGATGACCTAAACGTTCAAGTTCATACATATTTTGGTAAATATTATCAAGTTCAAGAAAATAGATGACAAGGTGAAGAATTTAACTTGACAACTAGAAACTATAAACTGATTGAAGTTGAACTGATAGAATTAAAAATTATACGAAATTTAAAACCCGGTAGTGGATTGGACACAGGTAAAGAGAGGTAAGTGAACTGGAAGATAGAGTAGTGACAATATTAAGACTAAAGCATGGGAAACGAAAAGAATAAAAAGTACACAAAAACGCATTTGAGACATATGGGCCACAATAAACATTTTTATCATATGTGTAAACTGGAGTCCAAAGAAAAAAGGAGAGAGAGATTGGGATGAAAACAATATTAACAGCTGAGAGTTCTCTAAAACTAAAAAGAATATATGGAGCCTTAAATTCAATAAGCACTAAAAAAAAGCAACAAGAACAAATACAAAGAAAACCACACCTAAGATCACCACAGTACAATTCATGAACAGCAAAGAAAAACATGACATCTTCAAAGCAGCCCGAGGAAAAAGAGAGAGATTACTTTCAAAGGAACAATAGGATTGAGATTACAGTTTACTTCTCAGCAAAACTGACTGGATACTAGAAAATAATGGAATAACATTTTTAAGTGCTAAAGAAAAGAACTGCGCATTGGGAATTCTAGAGGCAGAGAAAATGTTGTTTGGAAGGAAAGATGAAATAAGGAAATTTGCAGACAAACAAAATTTAGAAAATATGTTCTCATCAGAACTGACTGAATTAAATTCTAAAGGGAGACCTGCAGGCAGAAGGAAGATTATCACAGATGAAAATAAGGACTTTATAAAGAATTATGTATAACAGAAAGGATAAATAAGTGGATAAACCTAAATAAAATCTAACAGCAAAAAGGAGTAATAATAAAATATATCAAACATTAGAATGCATTACAACAAAAGGAAGAGGAAAAAGTAGTAAAAGAAATTTAAGATCTCAGCATTGCTTGAGAAGAAGTAAAAGAGCTAATAAGTCATGGTACATGTGTAACTGCTACTTATGTAAAAATAACAAGCTAATACAAGGGAAAATGGAATTTGAAGAAATCTCAAAGGAAGAAAGAAGAGCAAAAGGAACATAACAAGGTGGGACAAATAGTAAACAAGGAGTAAACGGTTTATAAGAAAATACATTAACTGTAAATACTGAAATTAAAGGACAAGGATTATTGAAACAAACCAAAAACCTAATTCTATGCCACCTACAAGAGACAAGAGTCAGATTGAAAATGAAAGGATTCAAAAATTATGTCATAACAACAATAAGTAAAATTGAAGAAGATTTTTTAATGTTAACATAGATTTGAAAGCAGAAAGTATCACTGGCGATAAGGCAGGATAATAAAACCCACTGTTACTTTACAAGGAATATATTATAAGTCTAAACTTCAATGCAATATATGAAGGGAAATTCCAAAAATCTAAGTAGAAATAGAAAAATCTAAATTACCTAGATCAGTAACATAGAACCACAACAACAAATCAGCAGATTATAGAAGATCTGAATACCATCATTAAAAACTTTGGCCTAAATTTACATAAAACACTGCACCGACAATGATGGAATATATATATTATGCAGAAATTTTTAGGTGCACATGGCACATTTATAAAATTGACTATATTCTGGTTATAAAACAAGGCTCTGAATAAGCAAGAAATTTAAACCTGTATAACCAATATTTTACCAAATAGTTGGATATTAAAAACATACTTCTGATCATTATGTAGGTCAAAGATAAAGTCGCAATGGGAATTAGAATTTTATTAATTGAATGATAATGAAAATATGCCATAACAAAACCTGTGGGTTGCAAATAAAGCTGTGGTCACAGAGAAGTTTATGTATTCCAATTATACTCTCTAAATGTAAAACGTAAAGGAATAAAGCAACTAGAAGATAACCTATCACCCTGAGGTAGGCAGCTCCTGAACTGTACCTGGTAGGGAAGGCAGGGCAGAACTTCAGGAGGCCAGCTGAGAGCACGGTGAACACCATGTCAGGAGCAGTCTCCAAGAAAGAGAATTTAATGTACAAAGGGATGACTAAAATATATTTAAGAGCTAGCACCCTGATCCCTCTTAAGGATGACTTATGTTGCTGGGGAAAAAATAAGAAGTGCTCGATGTAGAAGGTGAATAGCTTTATAATTCCCAGGAGAATCTTGGTACCAGGACCACACAATGAAGAACTTGGAGTCCCCGTGGCTAATCCAGCAGAGAGAAAAGGAGAAACAGAGATGCGAGAGAAAATAAAGGGAACTCTTGGTGCAATTTGGTGCTGCTGCAGGCCCAAGTCCAGGTATGTGCTCTCTATCTCCACATCTTAAATAAAAGCCACCATGTTCCTCAGTCTTTCAGGTACTTAGAATTTCTCTTTAGAACCTGAAAATGGGGTCAGGTCTCCTGTCTGCATTGCTACAGTACAAAATAGAGGCAGGATGTTTGAAATAGTTCTCCATCTGGCAGAGGAGGCCTTGAAGCTGTGAGCCACTCGCTGCAAACCAGCAGGACATGAAGGATTCTTGAGCAGATCTGAAGCTACTGGGAGGCCTTTGAGGAGTTAAATCCCATAGTAAATACTGTACCTTCAATGGCCCCTTCTCCCTCTCTGTCCAGTCTTCCTCCACTCCCGTGGGGGCCCAAAGGGGTTAAATGAGCACTCTGATGTAATCAGTATAGCAAATTACTGGTATCTTCTATGGATTATTGAGATCATAAATGCCCTATATACAGTATTATGTAGAAAGCAAGAGAGTTGATATAATACTTATATAAAACCGTGAAGGTGGAACTATCGTCCTTGGTCCTTACCATATAAACACACACACATAGACACACACTTAATGGAGATTGAAAATTTACTTATTTATTATTTTCCAAACCAATAGATGCACACCTAAATCTCCAATGGTAATGTCTATGATAAGCTTTTTTAGTCAGGGTATCATATGTAGACATAGCAGTTTCAATTCAAAATCAGGCTACCACCTGTTAAATATACAGGAGTCCATGTTTATGTGCCATGATCCATCACTGTTGTGCTAAAGCCATGTAAGCAAATTAAATGGGGATATCTAGGAATCACAACTACTACATTTTTCATATCTTTGACAATAATACACATCTCTTCAGTAATTCCAGAAATGCAGTATTGCTGTTGATTTCAAGCTTGTTGGAATGGGAGACAAGTTCAGTTCAGTTTCATTTGGCTTTCCTACACAAATTTGAAAAGCAAGACAAGGGGTGTTCTGTCACTAACTGTGTTTTTTCCACTTATATATCAGGAACGGGATAAATATCCACAAATTTCATTATGAACCAGTGAGCACACTGTGAGTTGGGCTTGGGTCAGAACTCAGCTTATCACCTGACCTCCATATCTCTCATGCTAACAACTTGAGAGGGTATCATTTCTGTTTAATAGATGGTATTGATACCTCAGACCACTTATCTAGATGTTTTTGAAGTGTCTGAATGTTACCCCAGGTCAGTGTCAGATTCAATAATTCAGTTGCTGATTCAAGACTCTTATAAGATACACATATGCATGTGCATGTGCACACACACACACATCCATTCATTCATCTATCTGTCATCTGCCTATCTATATCTATAAATATTTTTTGACATAGCATTAAGTGAAAGAAGTGTGAGAACATTTCCCAGTTTGTGGATTTTCAATTTTCCCTTGTGAAGACTGAGTTGCTATATTTATAGAAGCTTGAGAAGCTGGAGTTACTAGGTCTTAATGATTCATACATTTAATCATAGTAAATATCTTTTAATCCCTTATAGTATTTTTGACTTCTTTTTCTGATATTATTATAACTAAATCCATTTCTTTTTGATCAGTATTCTCCCCTTAGATTCTTTCTGTCACTTATACTTCAGACTTTCTATGTCCTGTTAAATTGGGTATGTCATAAATAAATAATAATAATTGTCTATTTAGCTAAATTAAATCTTACGTTTAATGTATTTATTGTGATTTTAATTAGCCCTTCAAATTCTTGGGTTTCGCATCTGTGGATTCAATCAACTTGGATTGAAATATCCATTCATTTTACTACTACATTTTATATGAGGGACTTGAGCATCAGCAGATTTTGGTATATGCAGGGGCTCCTGGGACCAATCCCCCTCAGATACCAAGGGATGACTGTAATCTTCTGCTGTTGGATAAGTACTTTATAAATGTCAATGAGATACAGTTGATAATGATGGTGGTTCAGTTCAACTGTATGCTCACTGATTTTCTGTAAGCAGAATCTGTCAATTACTGATAGAGGTCTGTTGAGGTCTCCAGCTATAATAATAGAGCTGTTTATTTCATCTTGCCATTCTATCTGTTTTTGCCTCACTTATTTTGGTACTTTGCTGTTACGCACATACACATTAAGGATTAAGTCTTCTTAGAAAATTGACCCCCTTATCGTTATGTAATGCCTCTCTCTATCCCTGATAATTTTCCTTGTTTGAAGTCTGCTTTGCCTGACATTAATATAGCTACTCCAGCTTTCCCTTCATTAGTGTTAGTGTGGTATATTTTCTTCATCACTTTACTTATAATCTATGTCTTTCTTCTTAAAGTGGGTTTCTTGCAGACAACATATAGTCAGTTGTTTTTTTTATCCCCTCTGTCATTTTCTGTTTTTAATTTTTATAGTTGCATTTAATCCATTCACATTTAAAGTGATTATGTGTATAGTTGGATTAATCTCTCCCCTTTCTGTACTGTTCTCTATTCATTGCACTTCTTATTTCTTGTTTTTTAATATTCTACCCTTTTCTGCCTTATCTGGTTTAATTAGGCATTTTATATGATTCTGTTTTCTCTCATTTCTTAACAAATCAGTTTTACTTCTTTTTAAAAAATGATTTTAGTGGTTGCCTTAAGGATGGCAACATGTATTTACAACATGTATTTACAAGTCCACTTCTAAATAGGTCTATATTATTTTATGAGTGTGTAGGTACCTTAAAATATTTCATATTCATCCCTTCTAAGATTGATGTCACTCATTTCACTTATCAGTAAGCTATACTCATCCAATATATTGTTGCTGTTGTTAGTTTGAACACTTATATTAAATCAAGTAAGAAAAAGAAAAATAAAAGGGTTTATTTTACCTTTATGTGTTCCCTCTCTAATGCTCTTCATTTCTTTACATAGATCACAGTTTCTAACCTGCATCATTTTCTTTCTCTAAACTTTAAAAAAATTAAACTTCTTTAAACATTTTTTGAAAGGCAGATCTACTGGTGAAAAATTCCTCATTTTTGTTCATTTGAGAAAGTCTTTATTTCTCCTTCATTTTTGAGGAACAATTTTCCTTAATACAGAATTCTAGCTTGGTGATTCCTTTATTTCAACATTTTGAATATTTCTCTCCACTCTCTTTTTGCTTGCATTGTTGTTGACAAGAAGTCTGCTATAAATCTTATACTTCTTTCTTCATAGGTAAGGTGTTGTTTTTCTGTGTGTGTGTTTCAAGATTTTTTCTTTGATTTTCTGTAGTTAGAACACAACATGCCAGGTGAAAGTTTTTTTATTATTTATCCCACTTGGACTGCTCTGAGTCCTTGATCTATGGTTTGGTGTCTATCATTATTTTTGAAAAATTCTTAGCTATTTTCACCTCACAAATTATATCAGTATTGTGAACTGAACTCCCATGTTTTTTATTACCAATTCATACTCTCCTCTAATAAGCCATTCATCATAGAAGACCTGCCACCTTACACTTCCTCTAGATCCACCTCTGCTGAGACCATTGCATCAAAGTGAGAACTAATCTCGAACTGATATTTCCAATTTTCTCTTTGCACAGTGCTGAGTAGTGGGAACTTTAATTGTAACTGATCGATTTTTGTCTTTTATATAGTGTGCAGAATGTTTATTTGCACAAAACATAAATAACGTGTGTATATATATGTGCATGTATATGTTATGTGTGTGTGTGTGTGTGTGTGTGTGTATAAAAATGTTATGATTCCTTGCTTGGAAGGATGGAATCTAGGGCAACAAGAAAAGAGGGAGTGATACATGGTCTTCCTCTTAACTTTACCTTTTTTTCTCTCCTTTTCTTTTTTCACCTAAGTTATTTATTTAATTCATCTCCTGCTACAAGAAAAGTGATGCAAAATCAGTCTACTGGTCATCATTTGATACAAATAAAGAACATGAGCTTAAGGTCCTATACGTTTTACTGGTCCATGTGCAAGAATAGTCCAAATCTGAGCTGTGGTCCATGATGTAGAACAATGGTCCAGGTTTTCTTTATTCATCTTCATTGCAGGTCAGAAGTGGCTTCAAATGAGGGTTATGGAATAAAGAATGGTTACCATATCTCTAGGAAAAGGGCTTGGACCTGACGCAGAGATGGGGATAGACAAAAACTTGGGTTCTTATGTTTTCTCTGGTGCAAACAGGAAGGCGTTCAGCAAGCTGACTCCCACCCTGGGGAACATGACAAAGTAAATAGGGGCCTTCCAAGTGTGAGCTAAGCCCTCCTTGCTTGAGGCACCTCTAGACATGGGAAGCCCCAGATGTGGTTGGGACATACCTAGAACCCCAGAAACCCAGAGTCTAGCCACCACTCCATTTTCGACCTGATTCAAAGCTATCATTGCCTCTTTATTATTCTAGTGATTATAAAGAAATTATTATTCCTGATTAAAAACAGAATTATCAAATTTAAAATCATTGTGATAGCAGTAAGCAGCAAGTTATATTCCTTAGAAAATCAATGCAATGAAATACATACTCGGCATACATAACATACTCAATTTTTCTCAGAATTCAGAAGAAAATAATAGAAACTAGGTGTGATGAGAAAACAGTTAAGTGAAAGAAGGTGGAAAATAAAACCCAATCTACAGAAAATTGTAACTTCATGAAACAGTCACTTTTACAAATTACAAGATTTTTTTTTAATCCAGAAAGTGACATAGTTATTTATCAGTTACTAGTTTCAGATTCCTTTCAACATTTCTGAAGACACAAGTCAAGATGAAGCTGATAATTGCCCACCATTTGATCTGATAAAAACATAATGCTGCAAACGAAGGAGAACTTTCCTCTGGTGAATGGTGGACTGAGGGGGGAAAAATGAAGCACGTTTTCACCTCATGGAACTGAGAATGCATGAAGAAACGTTGATAAAATATTTGATTAACTTAACCACAGATGTTCACAAACTGAGTTTTAAATAGATATTTATGGTTTTCCAAAGCAACCGAAGCAGCAGCCCATCCATCTTCATGGGATCAGCTAGTGAGTATCAAAATTATTTAATACACTCTATCCCCTACTGTCAAAAGTGAATACACTCAAGTGCTTGGCATTCTGTAGAATAGTGGTTAAGGAGAAACTTGAAATGTGTTTTCTCTTGTCCAGCAAGTTAACATTTTCTGTTAGGTTTCTGTTTTCTCTCGAAGGACCTACTCTTCTCTTGATGGTAAGTTATTCTCTTTAAGGACACACTGTCCCCCCGCCCCTCACCTCAACTACAGTAATATACTTTATTCAGAGATTTCTGTAGGGCACAAATATCATGATATGATAATGCAAAATACATATGTACATTTTAGTTAGCAGATGGTTGGTCTCCTTATATAGATTTTAAAATACAAATCAAAATAAAATTCAGATGGAATAAGGACTTAAATACATAGAGCATAAAATTACTGAAATAATACAGGAGATAACTGAAACTCTGAGTTACACAATAAAAGCAGACATAATGATTGGTTAAACACCAAAAGCTTCAAAAAGTTTAAACAAATCTCAAAATAGAGAAATAACTTCTGCAATGCAAAATAATCAATATAGGGGCAAGAGATTTCATTAAAAAATGAAGGTAAGTATTATATTGAATAAATGCCAGGAAGAAGAAATTCAGGAAAGCAAATGTAAAAAATGTGATAGATACAATGAAATGCTCAAACTAACCAGTGTTCAACAAAACAAAATTTAAAATAAAAATAATATGAATGTTTTGTCTATACGTTTAATTCATGAAATTTGTTAAATGTAAACTATTCAAATTGATGGAAATATAAACATTGGACTAATATTCTGAATTGTTTTGGATTTTGCTTTCTATTTGATGGTAAGATTTAGAGACTTTTTCATGTCTGTTTATATATTTATAACTTTTTCAAAATACCTTCATAGCACATATTCTGGATCCTTCAGAATTTATTTGTCATTCTTATGGGGATTTCGAGTTGTCCTCACTTGGTTGTTATGCCAGCAATTCTATACGAGAAAACCTTATCCATACAATTTGGTTTCGATGTGTTTTCTTAGCACTCATTAATTCTCCTGAAGAAACCTGCTCCTTTTCCCAAACTTTAATTCAGGAAACACAAGGATAGTCACCTAATTTTAGAACTTTGTTTTGTGTTATTGAGGTCTGTATTGTTAATCTTATGATCTCACAGTTCTTCCTCAGTTTGGTCATATTTCCTTATGCTAACAAAATCTTCTTTTGAGAGCTAAAAAGTATTTTTTATTCTTACTGAAGATGCACTTAAAATATTTTTCATTAACTTTTACTTTTGTTGTTGGCACCAAATTACTGAGAAAAGGGCAAAAGAAACAACTTTATTCAGCCATATATAATTACAAATCAGTTTGTTGATATTTAGTAATATTGGTTCTTATTATCCATTATCCTAAATTAAAATTTAGTATATTTACAGACACTCAGAAACACTAGGAAGTTAAAATTACATATTATTTCTTTGCTCTTGAAATTACATTTGATAAGCTTTTGTATTTTCTTAAGGAACAATCTGTGTCTTCAGCACTTTTTGATGTAGCATTACATGAAGAACATTTTCCATGTTATTAAATATTTTTTGAAAGCATGTTAATACCTACAAAACATTCCATCTTATGCAAGTACCACATAATTTATTTGTGCCTTTATTACTTGATATTAAATGTGTTTCTATCCCCAAACGTTCTAGAAAAGCATTCTTGCACATTAATCCTTGTTAATTGCTTTATTTCTCTAAAATAATTCTTATAATGCTATATAAGTAAAGTATGCTGTGGGCACTCAAAACCATAGAGAAAACAGTACATCTAAATGTATTAGTGTTTAAGAATCATAACACATCGAGGGGGATTTTAAGTGAATGAACCTAGTGATTAATTTTAAGAACATAAAACTTGAGACAACCAGCTATTATGTGCTCCCTAATGTGAAGAAATAAGAAGTGTAGCACATCAACTATGAAGAACTCTTACCAATCAAATCTGAATCAAAACTGTAGTTCCCAATCACTAATTTGTTAAAAAAGAAAAACATGAAAATCGGAGAAATATGTTAAAAATAAAACAGGAATACACACAGAAAAATGCAAAATTTTGTTAACTCTACAAGGCAAATGACCACCCACAAGGAAGAATAAACGTCATGGAAAAAAGAGAGAGGGACAACCTATAGATTTAAAGACAAGAGAATAATCAACCAAGCTATCAATATTCTGAGCCCTGTTGGGATTCTGATTTCAATAAAACAACTTTGGAAATAAATTATGATACATCATGCTGATATATACACTGACTAGATTTTTTAATATTAAGGGTTTATTGTTAAATTTGTGGGTGGATAGCTGGAAAAGCTTTTGTCTTATTTTGTATTTTTTTAGTCTTTATGCTCTTTTTTCCCCGATGAAATGTTATGCTTAGGATTTTCATCTATACTATTCAGGGGTTAAAGTAACTCTGAAGTAATCCTAAAGTAACCTTAAAGTAATCGTGTTTTGGGCAGAGCCAAAACACGATTGGACATATGTTGATAAATATTGATCTTCTCTATATTTACATATTTTTTGAGAATTTAAAATGCCACAAAAGGGAGCAACAGGAAATGAGTTTACTATTTCGGTGGGGAATAGATAATACAGTCTTGTTATATATATATATGGTTTATCCTGAAGAGATTTGGGAAAGGAAGTGATATGATGGGATTCACAAGTGAGAGTGCACTCTTATGAACATGGACATGAATTCATCCAGGAGCAAGGAGACCATTAGACCATTAATACCTTCCTCAATTTCTATAATTCCAGTCCCCTCTCTGTCACACTCTTATGGGCTATAATTTCTCTACAGAATGATAATAGAATGATAAAGAAAATAAGAGTGAATTAAAAATGAGATGTGAAAGCCAAAGGGACTCCTTGGTAGAGGCAAACAAGCCCTCGTTTTGCAGCAGGAGTGCAGAGAAAGCCAAACATGAGGCCTGAGATTTATTAGTCTGTGCGACTAACTTCAAAGGAGGTTAAACTTGGCAGATTTGTTATACCAAGGGCATTGCCCCCATTGGGAAAATCTGAAGCTTTAACACACAGAATCTAGACATGCGGATGATTGCTCCTGAAGATTTTGATTCCTCTGACTCTTCTGAACCTTCTAAGCCTGCAGAAGTGTTCCATTCCTTTTTGCTAAGAGCAGTCATCTCAATAATCCTGAAAGGCAGCAGATATACCACTCAAGATCTGCCCTCACTTTCCCTCCTGGCCACTTGGCTTATACCTAGGTTTTAAGTCACAATATCAAGCAACTGAGGATGCACTTGGCTTCATAAACAAAGTACTGTAATTTAAAGATGCTGCAAATCTTATCTGACATGTATCAGTAGCCATCTGGGATGTATGAGTGGCACTGTGTTAGAAGATTCTTTATCAAAGGGACTGGAACATAGAATTGGAAAGGGAAGAATTTATTTACCTGAGAATATTCTTTGGAGATAAAGGATTTAGTGTCCTGGAAAGAACCTCAGGAGATTGTACAAACTAATAAGGTGGCTCCCAGTACATGGCATGGTACACACAGTGGCCAAGCTGAGCAAAACTGAAATGCATGAACTGCAATGTCAGATGATGGATAAAGAAATTAAAAAGTTCAGAGAAGTAGACATGCTAGAATGGATGTAATATGTACAGTCAGAAGATAAGCATGATGGTTATGTTCCTTGGGAAGGCCCAAGGACACAAAATTTATCAAGGCCATATGAATGGCCTGGTGAGACAGGAAGCAGCATCATTAAAAAGTTCAGGGGCTTCCCTGGTGGCACAGTGGTTGAGAGTCCGCCTGCCGATGCACGGGACGCGGGTTCGTGCCCCGGTCTGGGAGGATCCCACATGCCGCGGAGCAGCTGGGCCCGTGAGCCATGGCCACTGGGCCTGTGCGTCCAGAGCCTGTGCTCCACAACGGAAGAGGCCACAACAGTGAGAGGCCCGTGTACAGGAAAAAAATAAATAAATTCAGTAGTGTCTCTACTTTTCATTTTAGGGCTGGAGATAGAAAATACTGTTACAGAATTTATCTAGCTGAAAACAATGTCCATGAATGGACTTTAAAATAGTAGAGTCTAGGTGGCAGCAGTTAACTGTCAATAACCAGGTGGCACTTAACCACATATGTTGTGATCACTAGCAAAGTTGGAGTAATAGCCCTGGGAACCAGATACACAGGGACTTACAAGGATGGTTAATAGAATATGACCTCCCTAGGGGCAAAATAGATTGGTGTCTGACGAAGTCACTACTCAGCTTGAACCAGCAGAAGAAATCAAGGTTTGATGATTGGGCGTCTGAGGATAGCCACCCTAATAAATATGTCATGATTCCTTGCATAGGTTTCAGACTGGGGACCATTGTTCAGAATCAGAGCCCACTAAACAGTGGTTCCAAGTGGAACAATTGCAATACCATAGCATGTATACAAAGCAATGATTTGCTGCATTTTTCCTCAAGAAAATTATGGCCATTTACTCACTTGACTATAAATTGGGAGATGGGGATTACTCATATTTTTAGCACTGTTGGTATAGGTTATAGGGTTTCTGTGATATTGAACTACGAATACTTTGAAACATTATTGTGGCCTTCCTATATGTATGGGGGCATATGGGAGACAGGTAATAAATCACTTACATAGACCACCTGATGGTCATTTCCCTGGACCCTGAATGTTTAATTGGTATTAACATACTTGGAAGTTAGTACAACTTCCAGATTGGGTCCTTGGTTGTAGATAACTACCAAAATAGGGAAAGCCACATGGAAGCCTCTGAAACTGTTCCTGTCATGAGAAAGTAAGTAAAAATATATAAATAAAAATTGTATTATATAGAGTTTAGGAGATTTATATCAGCTATGAGTTTCTAACAGAAGCAAGGATGGTGGTCCTTATCACATCCCCAGTTAACTTACCTAGCAATGATCTTGCAAAAACCAGATGGATCCTGGAAGGTGACTGTAGACCACTGCAAGCTCAGCCCAGTAGTTGCCCTGATTGAAGTTGCCATGATGGATGTGGTAACTTTGTTAGAACAGATAGAGCCTCAGGTTCTGGTATATGGACATTGTTTTGGCATGTGCATTCTTTTCTATTTCAGTAAGAAAAGAGGATCAGGGAGAGTTTTTGCTCACTTCAAATGTGTAATAAACACTTGCAAATTTTGCTGTTGAGCTGTAATTCCTTTTCCTCTGCTATAATGTAGTCCAAAGGGATCTCGGACTATCTAAACATTGCAGAGCGCAGCACATGAATCCATTGCTTTCAGGATAGCATGTTAATCTCTTCAAATAGTTAGTACTATGAAGGCCTTCATGAGACACTGTTTAGAGGATGGAGTGGTCATGATGGCAGAGAGAGAGGCCAACAGCATGGATTCTCACTAACTGAGGCTAATCTAGCTACTGCTACTGCCAAATGTCCAACCTGTAAGAAAAAGAGACCAAAACCAAGCTCCAAAATTACATAATTTCTTGAAATTTACTATCTACCTGGTAACAAGTTAACTATTTTGAATAGCTTCCATCCTGAGAATATCACTGGTCTTGTCACTAGAATAAATTATTATTATATATTTCTGCCAGTGTATATGGGTTTCAAAAACATTCCTGTTCTGCTAATTGTTTTTCAAAGAAATGAGTTTTATGGAAGGTGTGATGGTTTATTTTATGCCTCAACTTGACTGGGCCACAGGGTGGCCAGATATTTGGTCAAACATTACTCTGGGTGTATCTGTGAGGATGTTTCTTTTGTTTGTTTGTTTGTTTTTTTCTTTTTAACATCTTTATTGGAGTATAATTGCTTACAAAGGTGTGTTAGTTTCTCCTTTATAACAAAGTGAATCAGCTGTACATATACATTTATCCCCATATCTCCTCCTCCTTGAGTCTCCTTCCCACCCTCCCTATCCCAGCCCTCTAGGTGGACACAAAGCACCGAGCTGATGTCCCTGTGCTATGCAGCTGCTTTCCCCACTAGCTATCTATTTTATATTTGGTGGTGTATATATGTCCATGCCGCTCTCACTTCATCCCAGCTTACCCTTTCCCCCTCCCCATGTTCTCAAGTCCATTATCTACATTTGCGTCTTTATTCCTGTCCTGCCCCTAAGTTCTTCAGAACCATATATTTTTTTAGATTCCATATAAATGTGTTAGCATATGGTATTTGTTTTTCTCTTTCTGACTTACTTCACTCTGTATGACAGTCTCTAGGTCCATCCACCTCACTACAAATAACTCAATTTTGTTTCTTTTTATGGCTGAGTAATATTCCATTGTATATATGTGCCACATCTTCTTTATCCATTCATCTGTCAATGTACACTTAGGTTGCTTCCGTGTCCTGGCTATTGTAAATAGAGATGCAGTGAACATTGTGGTACATGACTCTTTCTGAATTATGGTTTTCTCAGGGTATATGCCCAGTAGTGGGATTGCTGGGTCGTATGGTAGTTCCATTTTTGCTTTTTTAAGGAAGCTCCGTATTGTTCCCAATAGTGGCTGTATCAATTTACATTCCCACCAACAGTGCAAGAGGGTTGCCTTTTCTCCACACCCTCTCCAGCATTTATTGTTTGTAGATTTTTTGATGATGGCCATTCTGACCAGTGTGAAGTGATACCTCATTGTAGTTTTGATTTGCATTTCTCTAATGATTAGTGATGTTGAGCATCCTTTCATATGTTTATTGGAAATCTGTATATTTTCTTTGGAGAAATGTCTCTTTAGGTCTTCTGCCCATTTTGGGGTTGGGTTGTTTGTTTAATTGGTATTGAGCTGCATGAGCTGCTTGTAAATTTTGGAGATTACTCCTTTGTCAGTTGCTTCAATTGCACATATTTTCTCCCATTCTCAGGGTTGTCTTTTCATCTTCTTTATGGTTTCTTTTGCTGTGCAAAATATTTTAAGTTTCATTAGGTCCCATTTGTTTATTTTTCTTTTTATTTCCATTACTCTAGGAGGTGGGTCTAAAAGGATCTTGCCGTGATTTATGTCATAGCCTGTTCTCCCTATGTTTACCTCTAAGGGTTTTATAGTGTCTGGCCTTACATTTAGGTCTTTAATCCATTTTGAGTTAATTTTTGTGTATGGTTTAAGGTAGTTTTCTAATTTCATTCTTTTACATGTAGCTGTCCAGTTTTCCCAGCACTACTTATTGAAGAGGCTGTCTTTTCTCCATTGTATATCCTTGCCTCCTTTATCAGAAATAAGGTGACCATATGTGCGTGGGTCACCTCTGGGCTTTCTATCCTGTTCCATTGATCTTGATTTCTGTTTTTGTGCCAGTACCATACTGTCTTGACTACTGTAACTTTGAATGTAGTCTGAAGAAGGGAGCCTGATTCCTCCAGCTCCATTTTTCTTTCTCAAGGTTGCTTTGGCTATTTGGGGTCTTTTGTGTTTCCATATAAATTGTGAAATTTTTTGTTCTAGTTCTGTGAAAAATACCATTGGTAGTTTGATAGGGATTGCATTGAATCTGTAGATTGCTTTGGGTAGTAGAGTCATTTTCGCAATGTTGATTCTTCCAATCTAAGAACATGGTTTATCTCTCCAACAGTTTGTATCATCTTTAATTTCTTGCATCAGTGTCTTATAGTTTTCTGCATACAACTCTTTTGTTTCCTTAGGTAGGTTTTTTCCTAGGTATTTTATTCTTTTTGTTGCAATGGTAAATGGGAGTGTTTCCTTCATTTCACTTTCAGATTTTATATCATTAGTGTATAGGAATGCAAGAGATTTCTGAGCATTAATTTTGTATCCTGCTACTTTACCAAATTCATTGATTAGCTCTAGTAGTTTTCTGGTAGCATCTTTAGGATTCTCTGTGTATAGTATCATGTCATCTGCAAACAGTGACAGTTTTACTGCTTCTTTTCCAATTTGGATTCCTTTTAGTTCTTTTTCTTCTTAGATTGCTCTGGTTAAAACTTCCAAAACTATGTTGAATAATAGTGGTGAGAGTGGGCAACCTTGTCTTTTTCCTGATCTTAGTGAAATGATTTCAGTTTTTCACCATTGAGAACGATGTTGGCTGTGGGTTTTTCATATATGGCCTTTATTATGTTGAGGTAAGTTCCCTCTATGCCTACTTTCTGCAGGGTTTTTTTCATAAATGGGTGTTGAATTTTGTCAAAGGCTTTTCTGCATCTATTGAGATGATCCTACGGTTTTTCTCCTTCATTTTGTTAATATGATTTATCACATTGATTGATTTGCGTATATTGAAGAATCCTTGCACCCCACTCGATCATGCTTTATGATCCTTAATATGCTGTTGGATTCTGATTGCTAGTATTTTGAGGATTTTTGCATCTAAATTTCTTAGTGGTATTGGCCTGTAGTTTTCTTTTTTTGTGAAATCTTTGGTTTTGGTATCAGGGTGATGGTGGCCTCATAGAATGAGTTTAGGAGTGTTCCTCCTTCTGCCATATTTTGGAAGAGTTTGAGAAAGACAGGTGTTAATTCTTCTCTAAATGTTTGATAGAATTCGCCTCTGAAGCCATCTGGTCTTGGGCTTTTGTTTGTTGGAAGATTTTTTTTTTTTTTTTTTTTTTGGCGGTACGTGGGCCTCTCACTGTTGTGGTCTCTCCCGTTGCGGAGCACAGGCTTCGGACGCACAGGCTCAGCGGCCATGGCTCACAGGCCCAGGCACTCCGCGGCATGTGGGATCTTCCCGGACCGGGGCACGAACCCGTGTCTCCTGCCTTGGCAGGCGGACTCTTAACCACTGCGCCACCAGGGAAGCCCCTGTTGGAAGATTTTTAATCACAGTTTCAATTTCAGTATTTGTGATTGGTCTGTTTATATTTTCTATTTCTTCCTGGTTCAGTCTCGGAAGGTTGTGCTTTTCTAAGAATTTGTCCATTTCTTCCAGGTTGTCCATTTTATTGGCATAGAGTAGCTTCTAGTAATCTCTCGTGATCCTTTATATTTCTGCAGTGTCAGTTGTTACTTCTTCTTTTTCATTTCTAATTCTATATTTTGAATCTTTTCCCTTTTTTTCTTCATGAGTCTGGCTATTGTTTATCAATTTTGTTTATCTTCACAAAGAACAAGGTTTTCGTTTTATTGATCTTTGCTATTGTTTCCTTCATTTTTTTTTCATTTATTTCTGATTTGATCTTTATGATTTCTTTCCTTCTGCTAACTTTGGGGTTTTTTTGGTTCTTTCTCTAATTTCTTTAGGTGTAAGGTTAGGTTTCTTATTTGAGATGTTTCTTCTTTCTTGTGGTAGGATTGTATCGCTATATACTTCCCTCTTAGAGCTGCTTTTGCTACATCCCATAGGTTTTGGGTCATCGTGTTTTCATTGTCATCTGTTTCTAGGTATTTTTTGATTTCCTCTTTGATTTCTTCAGTGATCTATTGGTTATTTAGTAGTGTATTGTTTAGCCTCCATGTGTTTGTATTTTTTATAGATTTTTTTCCTGTAATTGATATCTAGTCTCATAGCATTGTGGTTAGAAAAGATACTTGATATGATTTCAATTTTCTTAAATTTACAAATGCTTGATTTGTGACCCAAGATATAACCTATCCTGGAGAATGTTCCATGAGCATTTGAGAAGAAAGTGTATTCTGTGGTTTCTGGATGGAATGTCCTATAAATATCAATTAAGTCCACCTTGTTTAATGTATCATTTAAGGCTTGTGTTTCCTTCATTATTTATTTTCATTTTGGATCATCTGTCCATTTGTAAAAGTGGGGTGTTAAAGTGCCCTACTATTATTGTGTTACTGTCGATTTTCCCTTTTATGGCTGTTTGCATTTGCCTTATGTATTGAGGTGCTCCTATGTTGGGTGCATAAATATTTACAATTTTTATATCTTCCTGTTAGATTCATCCCTTGCTCATTTGTAGTGTCCTTCTTTCTCTCTTGTAATAGTCTTTATTTTAAAGTCTATTTTGTGTGATATGAGAATTGCTACTCCAGCTTTCTTTTGATTTCCATTTGCATGGAATATCTTTTTCCATCCCCTCACTTTCAGTCTGTATGTGTCCCTCAGTCTGAAGTGGGTCTCTTGTAGACAGCATATATATGGGTCCTGTTTTTGTATACATTCAGCCAGTCTAAGTCTTTTGGTTGGAGCATCTAAACCATTTACATTTAAGGTAGTTATCAATATGTATGTTCCTATTACCAGTTTCTTAATTGTTTGGGGTTTGTTATTGTAGGTATTTTCCTTCTCTTGTGTTTCTTGCCTAGAGAAGTTCCTTTCGCATTTTTTGTAAAGCTGGTTTGTTGTTGCTGAATTCTCTTAGCTTTTGGTTGTCTGTAAAGGTTTTAATTTCTCTATCAAATCTGAATGAGATCCTTGCTGGGTAGAGTAATCTTCGTTGTATGTTTTTCCCTTTCATCACTTTAAATGTCATACCACTCCCATCTGGCTTGCAGAGTTTCTGCTGAAAGATCAGCTGTTAACCTTTTGGGGATTCCCTTGTATTTATTTGTTGCTTTTCCCTTCCTGCTTTTAATATATTTTCTTTGTATTTAATTTTTGATAGTTTGATTAATATGTGTCTTGGTGTGTTTCTCTGATAGTATCCTATTGGACTCTCTGTGCTTCCTGGACTTGATTGACTGTGGAATCAGGAGGTGTTGCTTTCCTGGTATCCTTGTGCGACAGTACCCTAAGGTTTCAGCACTATGAACCAGGGAAGCTCACCCCAGTATTCAGCTTCAGTATTCAGTCACTACTGGGGTTCCACTTGCCCCCTGGTTGATCTCAGTCTCCATTTCAAGTGATATTGTATGACCCAAAGCCCTACTCTGTATCACATTGTTGGTCTTTCTATCCTGGTCAACCCCTACCTTAATCTGGTGTGGTCAGACCCCTATACAAAGATGCTCCTGTCAGGCATGACCTTCCAAAGGATATATCTCCCTGAGAGCAAAGGCAAAGGCCAAGGCCAGACCTCTTTAGGGTAAAGTTAAATTCCCTACAAGTACATTTATCAGAGTCACATTTATGCTATCATTTTAAGGATTTGCAATAGTGATTCCAAAGTTAAGACAACATTGTAAAGTTTCTTGTCCTTTTATTCTGTTGAAATAATGACACCTGCTTACTAGGAATATGAAAATGCTCCAACCAAGGTGACACTTGGACACAATTTCACTTATATGCCAGCTCTAAGATGTCACTTGCCTGTTCACTATCCTTAATTTATCACAGAGTTAATTAAATTTTATGCTCTTCTTGTATAATCATTTGTACACCTTCTATGATTAACCTTACACAGTCATTTTTCCACAATAATTTAAACAAAATTTTAGTGTATTTAGCTCATTTTTATTGTATGTGTTCTGTGATATTAGGAAAATGTCACTTAATTTACGAAATTAAATCTAAATATTTTTATTATCCATAAATCTTATATTTATTTAGTATAGGTCTTGCCATCATGGAATGTTTTTCTATTAGAAACTTTGATAAATGTGTTGTAACCATAGGAATGATTTGCAAGACAGCACGAGTAGTCAAAATAGACTAAATTAATGTGTTAGGTTTAGTGTTCACACAGCATGCTTTACTTTAATTGATTACTCTATAGCCAAACTTAAATTACTAGTATCAGTGCTGATAGAAGAAAATGAATATTTAATAAAACACCCTTTGTATCATAGTAGCAGATTAATCTAAGTAAAAAAGCTATCATTTGTAATAAGTTTTTAAGGCTACTTTGATATCTTGAATACATGCAATATTAAAGAGCTTATAAATACAAAGAGCAAGATAAGTTGGGATAATTTAACAAAAAGTCTCTGCAATTAACTTTGAATTATGATGCATTTGGATTTAAAAATTAAGTAATACACTTACATTGAGAAGAAGTGGCAATACATTTTTTCTAGCTTTGAAATTGCAACAGATTCATTTATCAATAGAATTATATCAACAAAAATAACATAATGAGTAAACGGTAAATGATTAATTTATGAACTTCATAACTAACTCTTAGAGTCATTGATGTTTACATATAGATAATCTTAAGACAAATAATTCATGGATAAAGTACATTTTATTCCCCCATCATCAATCACCATCATTGTCATCGATACAACAGAGTTTTTGGAATAAAACTCAAATGAATAACAATAAGGAATATCACATTACTAAAATGTAAAAAATTATATAACTAAGAAAAAACCTTGTAAGTTAATATTGAGAGTAAAAACAGAATAAAATTACAGATAAGGATAAAAGGCAAATTTTATGCATTCTTAAATATATTCTTTAAATCCCAAACATAATTTTGACTATTAAATTATTTAAATTCCTTAATCTGGAGATGCATTACAAAAAATAATCCTGTATACACTATAAAATCGGAAGTATATAATACCTTAGTGGTTTATTATGACTGTTGAACTTCAACTGTGTCTTTAGCTCCATGGATTTTGTTCCATTCTATGTTAAAATTGAAAATCAGTGATTGCAAGAAAAAAATTAATTCCCGTTTTTTCCCCCATGTTTCTCCCAAAGTGGCTGAAGTAGGAGATGGAAACATTACCATTGAAAAAGAAGGTACAAGAAGAGCCAGATTTATGGGCATGCACCTAGTGCATCCACTCAGACCCAGACAGAAGGACTACACACTTGGTTTAATGCTCCATTGTTGCCATCTTGAAATTCTGAAGAATTTTTGAATAAGCAGCACTGCATTTTCATTTTTCACTAAGTATGCATAGCCATAAATAAAGTCAAACCTGTTGGTGATGTCAATCTGGAAAACTCCTATCTGGGTCAAGGAGAGACTGACTGGGCATGGCTGCCAGGCATGTGCTTAAATGAATACTTGGAGAGACCATATATAAAATAGATAAACAACAAGGATTTACTGTCTAGCATAGGGAAATATATTCAGTATCATATAATAACCTATAATGGAAAAGAACTGAGAAAAAAGAATATATATTAATTTATTCATACAAATGTATAACCGAATCACTTTGCTGTACACCTGAAACTAACACAATATTGTAAATCAAATATACTTCAATTAAAGAAAAGAATACTTGGAGAGAACATGACTATTCTCTGAAACTTGGAATAAGCCTATGACCCTGGGTTTTATTCCTTTCCAGTACAGCTTGTCTGTTCTGAAGAGATTTTGACTGGCAAATAGTGAAGAGACCCTTCTTTACTTGATAAAAGCAAACAAATAAATACGAACAATAACCAAAAAAAAGGAGGATGGGCAATATCAATATTAAAATGGACAAATTCATGATCCACAAAGAATATATAATATGAATAGCAAACACTTTTAAAATAATGAGAAGATGATTAATATTGGTCTTATAATGTAAGTGGAAATCTTTGACTCCTCTCTCAAAATGATTTTAAGCAAGTCCATAGAAAACTTTAAAAATGATATCGATTTTGAAGAGTATAAGTACAAGTCTGAATTAATAGGTTTATACTGAAATTTAAAATTAGACTAAATAGACATGCAAAGAGCTCCCAAATATCTGAAAAACGTTCAAAATTTATGTTCTCAAAGCAATAAACTTTAATCAGTTATTAAAAATAGAAAAAAACCACAGTTTCTGGCCTCAGTGCAATAACTTGAGAAATTAATAAGCTTAATAATACAATAACAAGTAGGAAATTATAATATAGAACTCATTTAAATAGCTCTAATTACTCTGAAAGCAAAATTACAATGCCTATTTAGAAATTAAGTACTTACAGAACCAAACATAACAAAGTATATAAAATATACTAAACCTTTACTCAAAGAGAACATGAAAAGCTACAAATCCTTTCATTATTAAGAAGAGAGAGTATATATATATATATATATATATATATATATAAACAATTATTAAATTTCAGTGGATTTATTGGGAAAATGGACATGAAATTAGATGAAGCTAGAAACAGATAACACTCCATGAGAGCTTAATATATGACAAGACTTTCCTATAAATATTGCTGGGATTATCAATCTCAGTCTTGAATGATACTATTATGAGCCTTATTTCACCTATGAAGAAACTCAGGCACAGAGATTTTAAGTAACCTTTCCAAGTAACTTGCCCAAGGTCACACAGATGTGTAAATGGAAGAGCTAGTTTATGAATAAAGTCAGTGTAGAACCATAACCTGGACTCTTAACCTCTATGCTCCACCCCTTTGTATAATAAAATAGCTCATACTGACATATGATTACTACTCACCAAGCCCTACTCTGTTTTACGTGTTTTAATGAAAGACAAAATAGGTCAAAAAAAATATGAAATCAAAGTGCATTTGACTGTTACGCTGTACCCACATGGACAGAAATTCTGTTCTTTTTATCTTAATTTCACTCTTTGGGGACATAAACTATTGTTCAATAAGTTTTATTTTAAGCTGTGAAGGACATTTGAGCTGTTCTTTGTGACCCTAGCTGTGTGTGTGTGTTTGTGTTTTGGCAGGTGGGAGAGGGAGATACATTAGGAGTAGATATAAATTAAAGCCTCATAGAATCAATGAGAGACAGCAATAGTGAAATTATAACAAGGCACATGTCCATGGATGCTGGAAAGCAGAAATTAAGGGTAAGGACATGCAACAGCTTTATACTATTTAAGATGTCACCAGCAGTCCCTCTGCCAAGATCACAGGTGCCATGCTAGAGCTACCAGGGCAATTACTGCTGTCATGATAGTAATGACACAACAAAACAAAACTCTCCCAATTCTTGAGCCAAATGTCCCACTTTGAAAAGCCACATAGAAAGGGTGAATGTGCATTTGGTTAAGCTTGAGTCACATGTCTGACCATAGCCCGCAAATAAGGATCTGTCCTCTCTACTTCATATGAGGCACTAAGGTGAGAAATATATAATGGGCATGGGAATCCTCCTCTGTCAGCACCACAAACAGGGTAATAGAGGAGTGTCTGGCAAGCAGGCCATCCTGACAGCACACATACAAAAAAAACTCACATTCACATGATTGCTTGTTTGCTTCTCTTGCTTTTCCATGAGTTTCACAAAAGTAGAAACTATTCCACAGTTTTCATCATCTGTTACCTAAATCATTTCTTTCTTGAATTTATTAGGCATTTAATATAAGCACTTTGACAGAATTGATGAATATTTAAAAGAATGAATGAATGAATAAATGAATAATCAAAAGTATGTTTCTTTCTAGAAGTTTAGAATCTACCTCTACCAAACAAACAAGGCACAGCAATTAGAGATACCAAAGCATAACGACATATACAATTTAATACATATCTTCTTCTTTACAACCCATAGTTGACCAGAACAATGTATAGTTTGCCTTGACTGTCATCAAAATTAAGAGAAAAATCTATTCATACTAAAAGACAGCAAAACATGTTAATATATTGCTCATGTGTTGTTTACATCATGAACCATTTCCTGCAAAATGAAGAATGACAAATTACAAATTACATGACCTTTGAAATACACTATCATTTATGGCAAGCCTTCCTTCAAGGATTTTAAATAGTAGGATAAATAGGTTGTCAAAAAAAAAAAAGAAGCGACTTATAAAACTGTCATCTAGTTGAGTGGCAGGTTTTTGTATGAACACTTTTTTGAATAAGAATGCTGAGTTTCATATATATATATGTACACACACATACAAATATATATATTTTTGTATATATATACAAAATTTGTATATATATATATACACAAATATATATATATATTTTTTTAATGATCATGGGTACTAACTCTAAATCCTTACAGAGAAAAAAAACATGCAGAAAAGATTATCTGTTTTGAAAATGTGAAGTTAGTTCATATCTTGCTTCATGTTGTAAATATATTGAGCTTGAATTTGCACAAGGACTGGATTTGAAAGGAAAAGTTTAAGATTATCATTCCATTTCTTAGAATCAAATCAAGAGAAAGAAATTTTTCTTTGTACAGTTGGGAGTGGGAGGTGCATGAATGAATTCTTTCTAAATTCCTTTTAAAATAATTTTTCAATAAAATTTATGTAAAATTCACACTCAGGAAAAAAACAAACAGACTGTGTGGAAAAATTAAAATGGGAAATATGGAAACCACGATTTCAAAGTTCTTTAGTGACACTGTATAGAAAGTGTATATAAACAAATAATGTGTAATGCTTTGTACTAGTATATAGCTCTAGGAGTATTTTGATCCAAAAAAAGTCCTTGTTTTATAGAAATCCATGAAATTTGAGTTCTGCTTTAAGGAATTTACAGTGAAAACCTTGAAATTGCCTTGAGGATGAATTAAATTAATTCATTATGTCAAAATTTGAGGAAGAGATTTCATAAATGGAACAGGAGAATTCATTTTACTTATTTTACTGGCTCAGAAGAACACACACATGAATTTTGAAAATTTGAATGACAAGAAAAATTGTTTCTTTGAGAACTCACTTGACATCCTCTTTCTTTTTGATTACTTTGGAGACCTAATATAAATTCACAGACATATTTTCAACCATAAAATCTATCTTTTGATAGATTTCTTAAAGTGGCTTCCAGTTTATAATGAATAATTTGTGCCTTAAAATGTAATGTGTGGGCTTCCCTGGTGGCACAGTGGTTGAGAGTCCGCCTGTCAGTGCAGGGGACATGGGTTCGTGCCCCGGTCTGGGAGGATCCCACATGCCGCAGAGTGGCTGGGCCCGTGAGCCATGGCCGCTGAGCCTGCACGTCCAGAGCCTGTGCTCCACAACGGGAGAGGCCGCAACGGTGAGAGGCCCGCGTACCGCAAAAAAAAAAAAAAAAAGTAATATGTGAAGAGACAGTTTTTGCCCCACGTAGGGCAGTGGAATTGGTTGGTAGACTTACGGATGAACGGTGCAGAAGGGATGTTCAGAAAGATCTTGAAAGCTGTTGGTTGTCAAGTAAATGCACACGTGACCTCAACACCAGAGCATCACGTGCCTTGGTGATCCCTGACCCCTGGAACTGGAGCTGGTGTTTCAACCATTTTACTCTAATTCAATATTAATAAATTTCTTCTTCTGTTAGTTTGATTTTTATGGAGTTGTGATTTTTTTTCATGCAGGACAGATTGATCAAGTAGATATGAGAGAAGGGTGGAGTCAAGATGGTGTACTAGGAGGACACAAAATTTGCATCTCCTCACAACTAGGGTACCTACCAGGCAATGGTGGGGGCCACGGACACCTAAGGGGATGGGAGGAACCCGCAGTGACTGGGTAGGATGTGGGGCATGGGGGGAGTGAGGGAGGAGGAGAAGTGGAGGCGAGTCAGGACTGGCCCCCCTGAGGGGTGGCTGGGGGAGGGGAAGGGATCCCATGCCAGAAGGAGGAAATTGGAGGACCACTGGGAGGGAAGATCAAAAGGGAGCATGGCCAGGTTTCCCCTGCCGACCACCTGGGCCCCTCCAGCCACGCATGTCCTGAGGGAGTGGGAGGGAGAGAAGGGCGATCAAAAGTAAAGGCCAGACCTCTGGGACTGGCACCCCTGAGGGGCGGCTGGTGGAGGGGAGGAGTTCCTACACCCAGCGAGACCCACTCACAGATAGGGGTCCAGCAGCGATGGGGGGAGACCATGGGGGAGGGGCACGAAGGAAGGGAAGGGAACACGGCTGGTGCTTTCCCTGTACACTTAAGCACCAGGAAGCCTGTTGGGCTCCCAGGCCTAATCCTCTGCATTTGGAGCCTCCCTCCTGCAGCACAGAGCCCAAGCCTCGCCCCTACACCCCCACCCAGGGCCATACCTCTACACTCAGAGACCCCCTCCAATGAGCTTGGCCTAAACCCCACCCACACACCCTCACTCAGGGTCCTACCTCCAAACTCCAGAAGCCCACAGTCCAGAGGCCCTCCTTTCCACGTGCTGCCTCTCCCCTTCTGCTCAGGTCCTAAGCAGAGGCCCCACTCCGCACTTGAAAGTCACCCCCCACCCACGCACCTAGGCCCCGTCCCACACTTGGACATCGCCCCATGTAGGTCCCGCCCCACACTCAAAAGTCACCCCCCCACCCTAAACACCGCCCCAGCCTAAGTTCCCCCCCAAAACTCCACCCACATAGCCAAGGCTGTTTTTCTTTTATTTTCTTCTATTCCTTTTTGCTCTGTCAGATTGGGGTTATGTTTTACCTTGTTGATTCATTGTTGTTGATTCTTTTATATTTTTATTTTTCATAATCTTTTATTTTTCTAATTTTATTTTATTCTTTATATTTTGTTAGTGATTTTTCCTTTTGGCTTGTTCCCCCCCCCCAATTTTTTTTTTCTTTTTTCTGTTGTGTATTTATTTTACCTTGTTGCAGTTGTTTCAATTATAGTTTTATTTATCCTAATAGGTTTTTATCTTTCTAATTTTATTCTGTTTTTTATTCTTTGATATTGTACTGCTCCTTATTTTCTTTCTTCCTTTTTTTTTTTTTTTTTTTTTTACTGTGCCCAGGGAATATCAATCGGAGTGAGGCCTCCCAGAAGTCCTCATCTCAGCACCAAGACCCAGCTCTATCCAAGTGCCTACAAACTCCAGTGCTGGATGACTCATGACAAACAACCTGTAAGACAGGAATACAAAAGCACCCCCCCCCAAAAAAAGAAACAACAAAAAAATATGTTGTTGAAGGAGCAAGGTAAAAACCTACAAGACCAAATAAATGAAGATGAAATAGGCAACCTACCTGAAAAGAATTCAGAGTAATGATAGTAAAGGTGATCCAAAATCCAGGAAACAGAAGGGAGAAAATACAAGAAACATATAATGAGGACCTAGAAGAACTAAAGAGCAAACAAACACTGATAATCAACACAGTTACTGAAATTACAAATACTCTAGAAGGAATCAATAACAGAATAACCGAGGCAGAAGATGGAAAAGTGAGCTGGAAGATAAAATGGTGGAAATAACTGCCACAGAGCAGGATAAAGAAAAAAGAATGAAAAGAATTGAGGACAGTCTCAGAGACCTCTGGGACAACATTAAACAGACCGAATTATATGGGTCCCAGAAGAAGAGAGAAAAGGAAAGGGTCTGAGAAAAACTTTGAAGAAATTATAGTCGAAACTTCCCTAACATGGGAAAGGAAATAGTCAATTAAATCGAGGAAGCAGAGAGTACCATACAGGATAAACCCAAAGAGAAACACACCAAGACATATATTAATCAAACTATCAAAACTTAAATACAAAGAAAAAATATTAAAAGCAGCAAGGGAAAAGCAACAAATTTTCAGCAGAAACAAAGAAATTTTTCAACAGAAATAACAAATTTTTCAGCAGAAACTCTGCAAACCAGAAGGAAGTGGCAGGACATATTTAAAGTGATGAAAGGGAAAAACCTACAACCAAGATTACTCTATGCAGCAAGGATCTCATTCAGATTCTATGGAGAAATAAAAATCTTTACAGATAAGCAAAAGTTAATAGAATTCAGCAACACCAAACCAGCTTTACAACAAATGCTAAAGGAACTTCTCTAGGCAGGAAACACTAGAAAAAGTAAAGACCCACAAAAACAAAAACAAAACAATTAAGAAAAGGGTAATAGGAACATACATATTGACAATAACAAATAAATGGATTACATGCTCCAACCTAAAGACCTATACTGGCTGAAGGGTTACAAAAACAAGGCCTGTACATATGCTATCTACAAGAGACCCACCTCAGACCTAGGGAAACATACAGACTGAAAGTGAGGGGATGGAAAAAGATATTCCATGCAAATGGAATTCAAAAGAAAGCTGGAGTAGCAATTCTCATATCACACAAAATAGACTTTAAAATAAAGACTATTACAAGAGACAAAGAAGGACACTACATAATGATCAAGGGATCAATCCAATACATAAGGCACATGCTAACAGCCATAAAACAGGAAATTGACAGTAACACAAAAATAGTTGGGGACTTTAACAGCCCACTTTCACCAATGAACAGGTCATCCAAAATGAAAATAAATAAGGAAACACAAGCTTTAAAGGACACATTAGACAAGATAGACTTAGTTGATATTTATTGGACATTCCACCCCAAAACAACAGAACACACTTTCTTCTCAAGTGTTCATGGAACATTCTCCAGGATAGATCATATCATGAGTGACAACTCAAATGTTGCTAAATTTAAGAGAATTGAAATCATATCAAGTATTTTTTCCTACCACAACCCTATAAGACAATATATCAATTACAGTAGAAAAACTGTAAAAAATACAAGCACATGGAGGCTAAACAATGCGCTACTAAATAACCAAGGGATCACTGAAGATATCAAAGAGGAAATCAAAAACTACCTAAAAACAAATGACAATGAAAACACAATGACCCAAAACCTATGGGATGCAGCAAAAGCAGTTCTAAGTGGAAAGTTTATAGCAATAGAGTCCTACCTCAGGAAACAAGAAAAATCTCAAGTAAACAACCTAACCTTACACATAAAGCAATTAGAGAAAGAAGAACACACACACACAAAAAGTCCCAAAGTTAGCAGAAAGAAATCATACAGATCAGATCAGAAATAAATGAAAAAGAAATGAAGGAAACAATAGCAAAGATCAATAAAACTAAAAGCTTGTTGTTTGAGAAGATAAACAAATGATAAACCATTAGCCAGACTCATCAAGGAAAAAGGAAGAGGACCCAAATCAATAGAATTAGAAATGAAAAAGAAGTAACAAATGACACTGCAGAAATACAAAGGATCATGAGAAATTACTACAAGCAACGATATACCAATAAAATGGACAACCTGGAAGAAGTGGACAAATTCTTAAAAAAAGCACAACATTCTGAGACTGAACCAGGAAGAAATAGAAAATATAAACAGACAAATCACAAGCACTGAAATTGAAACTGTGATTTAAAATCTTCCAACAAACAAAATCTCAGTACCAGATGGCTGCAGAGATGAATTCTACCAAACAATTAGAGAAGAGTTAACACCTATCCTTCTCAAACTCTTCCAAAATACAGCAGAGGGAATAACACTCCCAAACTGATTCTATGAGGCCACCATCACCCTGATTCAAAACCAGACAAAGATGTTACAAAAAAAGAAAACTACAGGCCAATATCACTGATGAACATAGATGCAAAAATCTTCAACAAAATACTAGCAAACAGAATCCAACGGCACATTAAAAGTATCATACACCATGATCCCGTGGGATTTATCCCAGGAATTCAAGGATTCTTCAATATACGCAAATCAATCAATGTGATAAACCATGTTACTAAATTGAGTAATAAAAACCATATGATCATCTCAGTAGATGCAAAGGTTTTGACAAAATCCAACACCTATTTATGATAAAAAATCTCCATAAAGTGGGCATAGAGGGAACCTACCTCAAAATAATAAAGGCCAAATATGAAAAACCCACAGCCAACATCATTCTCAATGGTGAAAAACTGAAACCATTTCCACTAAGATCAGGAACAAGACAAGGTTGCCCACTCTCACCACTATTATTCAACATAGTTTTGGAAGTTTTAGCCACAGCAATCAGAGAAAAAAAAAGAAATAAAAGGAATCCAAATTGGAAAAGAAGAAGTAAAGCTGTCACTATTTGCAGATGACATGATACCATGCATAGAGAATCCTAAAGATGCTACCAGAAAACTACTAGAGCTAATCAATGAATTTGGTAGAGTAGTAGGATACAAAATAAATGAACAGAAATCTCTTGCATTCCTATACACTAATGATGAAAAATGGAGAGATAAATTAAGGAAACACTCCCATTTACCACTGCAACAAAAAGAATAAAATACCTAGGAATAAAGCTACCTAAGGAGACAAAGGACCTGTATGCAGAAAACTATAAGACACTGATGAAAGAAAGATGATACAAACAGATGGAGAGATATACCATGTTCTTGGATTGGAAGAATCAACATTGTGAAAATGACTATACTATCCAAAGCAATCTACAGATTCAATGCAATCCCTATGAAACTACCAATGGCATTCTTCACAGAACTAGAACAAAAAATTCACAATTTGTATGGAAACACAAAAGACCCCGAATAGCAAAAGCAATCTTGAGAAAGATAAATGGAGCTGGAGGAATCAGGCTTCCTGACTTCAGACTATACTACAAAGCTGCAGTAATCAAGACAGTATGGTACTGGCACAAAACCAGAAATATAGATCAGTGGAACAAGATAGAAAGCCCTGAGACAAACCCACGCACCTATGATCACCTTACCTTTGATAAAGGAGGCAAGAATATGCAATGGAGAAAAGAGAGCCTCTTCAATAAGTGGTGCTGGGAAAACTGGACAGCTACATGTAAAAGAATGAAATTAGAACACTCCCAAACACCATACACAAAAATAAACTCTAAATGGATTAAAGACATAAATGTAAGGCCAGGCACTATAAAACTCTTAAAGGAAAACATAGGAAGAACACTCTATGACATAAATCACAGCAAGATCCTTTTTGACCCACCTCCTAGAGAAATGGAAATAAAAACAAAACAAACGGGACCTAATGAAACTTCAAAGCTTTTGAACAGCAAAGGAAACCATAAACAAGATGAAAAGACAACCCTCAGAATGGGAGAAAATATATGCCAATGAAGCAACTGACAAAGGATTAATCTCCAAAATATACAAGCAACTCATGTAGCTGAATATCAAAAAAACAAACAACTGAATCTAAAAATGGGCAGAAGACCTAAACAAACATTTCTCCAAAGAAGTTATACAGATTGCCAACAAACACATGAAAGGATGCTCAACATCACTAATCATCAGAGAAATGCAAGTCAAAACTACAGTGAGGTATCACCCCACACCTCACCCCAGTGAGGTATCAGAATGGCCATTGTCAAAATATCTACAAACAAATAAATGCTGGAGAGGGTGTGGAGAAAAGGGAACCCTCTTGCACTGTTGGTGGGAATGTGAATTGATACAGCCACTATGGAGAACACTGTAGAGGTTCCTTAAAAAGCTAAAAATAGAACTATCATATGACCCAGCAATCCCACTACTGGGCATATACCCTGAGAAAACCATAATTCAAAAAGAGTCATGTACCACAATGTTCATTGCAGCACTATTTACAATAGCCAGGACGTGGAAGCAACCTAAGTGTCCATAGACAGGTGAATGGATAAAAAAGATGTGGCACATATTTACAATGGAATATTACTCAGCCATAAAAAGAAACAAAATCGAGTTATTTGTAGTGAGGTGGATGGACCTAGAGTCTGTCATACAGAGCAAAGTAAGTCAGAAAGAGAAAAACAAGGACCATATGCTAACACATATATATGGAATCTAAAAAAAAAAAAGGTTCTGATGAACCTAGGGGCAGACCAGGAATCAAGACACAGACGTAGAGTATGGTCTTGAGGACATGGTGTGGGGGAAGGGTAAACTGGGACGAAGTGAGAGAGTAGCACTGACATATATACACTACCAAATGTAAAATAGATAGCTAGTGTGAAGCAGCTGCATGGCACAGGCAGATCAGCTTGGTGCTTTGCGACCACCTAGAGAAGTGGAATAAGGAGGTTGGGAGGGAGACGCAAGAGGGGATATATGTATGTATATAGCTGATTCACTTTGTTATACAGCAGAAACTAACACAACACTGTAAACAATTATACTCTAGTAAAGATGTTAAAAAAGACAAACATTAAAAATAAGTAGATTCAAAAACTGCCTTTAAGGTAGGGATTAACATATACACACCACTATATATAAAATGGATAATCAACAAGGACCTACTGTATTGCACAGGGAATTCTACTCAATATTCTCTAATAAGCTATATGGGAAAAGAATATGAAAAATAGTAGATATGTGTATATGTATAACTGAATCACTTTGCTGTATACCTGAAACTAAACTGACACAATATTATAAATCAACTATACTCCAAAAAAAAAAGAAAAAACTACCTTTATGCCTAACTGTTGCAATGATTTGTATAATTAGTTCAGTAAGATAATTTTTTTCTTCCTCTTTAGAAGCTTAGTCATTAGATCCAAAGTCACATTTTTTTCACTCTCTTCTCAAATGAGGAAGGTTTCATTTACAGTTTTTTCATGTTAGCCTGTGTCTCACATTTGACCTAAATATTACCCTTACATTTTACCAGTTGGATTCTTTCAATCTGTCTTCTTCTGTAAATAATGCTGATTTTTCAGTCATGGTTCAGTCAGGAGATAAACCATGTGGTACGTGGAATGGGTGCAGTTTATCAAAAGAATTCATACCTAGTAACAGGTGAATGGAGTAAAGAATGCAGTAATACCTAATAGAGAAAGCAGCCACTACTCTTAGGGGTGATATCAGTGCAAAAGTTCCTCCCTCACTCCCACCCCCAAAACACCACTCCCCACCCCAAACTGAGGCTCAGAACCCCCTGGTGGCGCATGGCTGTAGCCCAGCAGATAGTGGAGAAGTTCACTGAAGTTCCACAGGAGGATGCCAGCAAGCAGAGAACTGCCTCCTATATGTAGAGGAAACTCATGGGGAGCTACATTTGGGGTAGGTGGAGTGGGTCCTGAACTCGCAGGGAAGTGGCTAGAACACCCATTGGGATGTTGCTTAACTGAGGTCCACAGTACTTGCTGGGAAACTGCCTGCAGGATGCACTAAGGCTCACTCCAACTTTATTATTTAAACATTTATTTCTGATTACAAATGCAATATGAGGTCAATATTGGAAAAATGTGGAATCAGAATAGGATAAAATAGGGAAAACCACAGCTCTCAAAAGCATTTAAAAGCAACTTTTACAGAGTATATATATCCTACATGTACATTGTATAGATTGTACAAAAATTGCATTTTAGAGGATGGTAACACGATATGTGTTTATATTCAATAATGTAAGTCCATTTTTTTCTATTTAATAAGGTAGTCTTGGCTATGTTCACCTACTTGATTTTTAATATAAATATTATATTCTACTTGTCAGTTTTCATACATACCAACACGCAAACACAACTGGATTTTGAAATGTCTGGCACTTTTTGGTCATTTAACATTAAAGGAAATACTTTTGATGGACTTTGTTTTTTTACACATTGCTTATATATTACTTTAATAGCATTAGAATAATATACTTTGCGAAATAAAAAATTACTAATTCCTAGTTTTGAAATTCTGTTTCCATGTTTTCATTTTGTAGAACTATGATGAACAGTTCTATGCACAAAGGTGATCTGAACTGTTTTTAAGATTCTTCAATATAGTGTCTATAAAGTTGAACTGAGAGGCAAAAGTCATGCATTATCAAAGCTCATAGAAAATTGCTGTCTTGTGTATCATTTAAAAATATTTTCCATTTTAACCATCAGTATGTGTGAGTATACCACAGACTATCTCTGAGAGTATGCCTTAGCATTAAGTTTTCTTTTTTGTTGTTTCAAAACATCATGTAAGTATAATTTTTCAGACTTTGAGTAGAAAAGATACTGCAGTTGTGTGTGTGTGTGTGTGTGTGTGTGTGTGTGTGTCTGTTTGTGTGTTTTCTGTACTTGTGAGAGCAAGAGAGACAGCGACAAAGACAGAGAGATACTAAAGATTGTAAAGGTGGCACAACTCTATCTCATTTTCAGTTTTTAGCTATATAAAGAATCAAAGTACTAATTATATTCTGAAAAATCAAAATTATGCCCTAAATGATACAAATTATAATTCATAAACTTAATATAATTTATTATTTTTATTCTCAATTCACTCAGATAATGCACATATAATTGTAGGGCTACTATGCAAGGTTCTTTTCAGAACAGCAAGGACTAGATGATTTCATAGCAACTAATTGTAATGCAATAATTCGGGAAGTTTTCTGAAAGCACAAATTTGAGTATGTTAAAATAGTTTCAAATTTTATTTTCCTTGGACGAAAGCTTCTTTTACAGTGCAAATGTATTTTAATTATAAATCTACACTTAAAAATCATATTAAAGGGAAACTATTTTTACTGATACATGCCAGGGGGTAAACAATATTAATGCTAAATGCATACCTTTTAAGAAAAGAATAAAATGGACTATGATATGTCTTTGTTTAAGCACAAAGTTCCAAAGCTCTCCAATTGTCCTTTGGATGAAAGTTGAATCACATTTTCTTTACTGTAGAATCAAATCTGAGCATTTCAAGAGGTAAACAGTGATTCTTTGATGCCTTGCTTCAAAGCATTCAGAGGAAATTAATCAAATTAATCCATCCTTCTTTCCACTGGTAACAAAAATTATTCACTGCTTTGGACTCAGGGCATTTCACAAGACCCTAATGAGTATTGGGAAGGAAAAAAAAAGTATTAAATGGTGGCATTAAGGAGGAGACTGTAAAGCACTGAATATTCTTTTTTTTAATGCCAGATTGGAAATGTAATTGAGTGAAGCAGGCCCCGGGTGGTTGGAAGCATTGCAAAGTGCATGGCCTGCCTAAAGGTGGCAGCTGCTACCCAGCAACCATGGACCATTGCCACATTGGAATTCAGAACCAGGTTTGGCAGATATTCCAGTGTTTGTGGAAAAGAAAGAAATTCATATTTTAATGTGAGCTCTCTAAATTTTTGAGTGTTGATGTTAACCAGAAAAAGTCCTTGTGAGATGAATCAAATAAGTCAGGAAGTTCCTCCTTGTTAAATGAAAAAGCATTATGTACTTGACCTTGTCCCCTCCCCAATTTTAATCAAAGTCCTCCCCAATTTTAATCAAAGTCCTTAAAAGCATTTAGAAAATATTTAAGTGACAATTATTTCTTATGTCAATTTTTCCTTGAGGAGCATCAAGAGAAAAATGTATTTCCTTCCAAAAGCCATTGGTTGAAGACCAAGCAACTCTAATCATTTGGCTAATATGATTGTTTATATATTTCCCAATAATCAAATAATTGTTCTCAGTTGATAAAGGCGAAGAGTATTTAAAAGATTATTTTTAAATTACAGCAATACAGGTATTTTTTGAAACAAAAGGATATTGCTTTCAATACATTTTTTGCCTAAAATAGATGGTCTCTTTCCATATCTCTTCCAGATCTCTGAACGAATTCTCACGTTTTTTCAAAATTGTTGCTGTAAGCATGGTTAAATTATATCACCTCTATAGCCAGACTCTCATATTCTGAATCCAGTTCTGATGTTGCTCGCTACTTCACCTTGTGTGTCTTACCCAAATTTCTTGAGTCCCAGGTTCCTCATCTAGAAAATAATGGTCATTTTGGGATCAACTTCAGAGGCTTACTATGAGGATTTTGTAAGGAAATCTTTAAAGCTATCAGTGATAGAAAGTGTTCCATACATCTTAGTTATCATTATGTCCTTTGAAGTCATTCTTTTTTCCTGGTTTACATGGAAATACTGCTGCAGATGTCAGAAGACACATTTTTCTCCCACCTGAAACATTGCACATTTGTAGCAACCATCTTCATAGAGGAAAACAGAATTCTTATTCACTGCTGCACATATTTAATGTATTTTTGAGATCACTCTACCCCGTTTCTGGTCTTTATAAAGTTATCATAAAATTATAAGTGTCTTTGACAATTATCTAGTTACTAGACACAAAAGTATCAATACATGGGAACTCAGAGAGACTGAGTGATTTGCCTGGGATAAATAAATAAGAAAGTGGCAGAACTGGGACTAAAATTGTGTGTCTTTGTTTTGCTTTCATTATATATTTCTATCTAAATGTATTTAAGTTGAGATTATAAATATTTAAAAAAATTGAATGCCTTAATTCATAGACTTTCTCCATTAAATTGGAAAGAAAAGGCTACATTAACAAGAGAAAACCATTATTTTTATAGGGAAATTTTGTCAGTTAAGCTACAGTATGCCAAACATCTGTGTACCTGTCAACCAATTCTACATGATTGACATAGTTTGCATTCATATACAAATATTCCTGCATTTTGAGATCTAGTTTTACACATTGACATTTTAATATAAATGATCAATAGAAAATCATATTCCATGGGCATCATGAATGAGTCAACAAATTTATTTGGCTTACTCTAAATAAATATTTCTTAAATGTCATATTTGCACAGCATTAAAAGTTTTAAGCAAATACTCGTGAAGCATGCCCCGTGACACTGATGATTGAATATATTATCTTGTCTCTTTCTAATGAAGAAAACAGTGTAGTTGCCAACTTTATATGAACTAAGGGAAGTTCTCTGACCACATGAGATGTCATTTCAAAATAGATTTCCTTTGGAAGGATGATATTATGCTAAAATAATATGAAATTTATTTTTATTGCCCACTAAAGAACTAAGGAAAATACAATGCCGTGGAAATTGTTATTTTAATGCTGTATTCAAAAGAATAAAAGTTAAGTATAGAACTTTGAATTGCTTTTCTTCTCTCCTCACTGGTAGTATATGTTCGTATTCTGGAGATTGGGAAATTCAGCTTCACACAACACATCCAGCTAATGAGATTGCAGAAACATTGTGCTCTCCATCATTTCCTTATCAGTGACAATCCATTAAAAGCTCTAACCCCATGAAGTGAATTTCAGTTTTAAACTTTTGCATTCTGAAAACGGTCTTCCCAAGACCATTAATAGATAAGATGGATGCCACATTTGTTGACAGTTCAAGATACTTTTACCCTACTAGAACTGTTTTGAAACCAAAAACAGACCTATTATCTTCTTTTACAAAGAAACTTTATAGTGCTATTTTAGTGAATTGCAAAACTCTGAAGGAAATTTTACTTTTATTTACCTGTGTTTTTGTTTCCTTACACAATGCAGTAAAATATGTACAATGTGTGTTTGTAGTCTACATTTGAATTGCATCCTTTCAGAAAAATTGAATAGGTCTACTAAAAACAATTTTCCTTTCAAGTGTGGCATGCTTTGTCCTTCTGAGAACAGAAAGATGATGATTTATTCCTGGATTCTTAATAGTTTTGGTTGCAATAAGTTAGTCATGATCACAATTGAATGTCAGGATTGTAAAATAATCAAAACAGCCTTTCCAAACTTAGTGTGGAGAAACTGAACAAATGCAAGCACAAAGATATGACTTCACCTCCTGACAAAGAAGGAGGAGATTCCTGCCCAGACTGATGTCCCAAAGAAACAACCATGATTGTGAGGCATGGCATCCAGGGGGAGTTAAAGTCTTACTATTTTAGGTAATTTTAAAAATTGAAAATGTGTACAAGTTTCCTTCCATGAATGTAGTTAGAACATGTCAAAAAAGAACGGAATTCAACTCTCTGAATTCAGTCTCAGAGGTTTCAGAAAATAGTAGGGATAGTCACCTGAAGCAATTAGGCTTTTGAGAAGAATGGCATATGGGCCACTGCTCTAGCTGTCCCTGAATGGGGACTGGAGACAAGGGCACAAATCTAGGTTTCTGGAGCTGTCCAATCAATAACTACTGCCTTTGAAATATAAAATTCAGGAAACAATCAATGCATACTTAGGATTATTTGGTGATACAAAAAGTGCAGAAATAAATATGCCTGGAGATGGAGATACAGCTACTGATCTACAGTGCACAGAAAACTGGATACACTGAGTAGAGTGACAAATACATGGTGTGCTGAAGAGAAGAGCTGTGTTGTCCTGTCAGGTACTGAGATTAAAATCTGTTTACAAAAAATAAATAAATAAATAAGAAAAAAAATCTGTTTACAACATTCAGCAAAAGAGGGTTGGCTCCCTTTGGAAATTAATTTATACTTCAAAGGATGCTAAATAGAAACAGGATCGAAGATATGTTTGAAAGAAATATGCTGTATTTGAAGTGGAATCGTCTCCCATCTTTAGTGAAAATAGCTCCATAATATCCCAGAAGCCAGGAGCACTATAGAGAGATTGTTTGGGTGGAATTACCAAATACACTTACTTACATTAAATTAATATCAATAATAGTCAATACACTTTGATCATTTTCTATGTATAGTAGTATACTTTATGTGGCTTATGTTATTTAATCTCTTCAATTAATCTATGAGGAGTCACTCAATGTTTGTCAACGTCACAGATTAATAAATTGAGTTTAATACAGATTAGGTATCTTTTCTCAAGATTATGAAACTAGAAAGCATTAGAATAAGAGTTTTCAAACCCTTATTTAGCAAGGCAGTATATACTTCCTAATGCATATGATTAAGAAACAAGTTATCTCATACTTTATGTATATGTTATTTGATACTAAGAGACTCAGTCAATCCTTCTGTGGGTACAGGTAATGGTAAACGCTTTTTCTTTCCACCCAAAAGCTTCAGATAAAATGTTTTTAAGTGAATTGACTGTAAATAAAATTTTAATTTTATCTTAACAATATGCTAGAAAGATAGTTTTAAAAGTTTTTCATAATTCAAGATGATTTATATAATTTATATAATGTTCACATTAATTAAAACATGGTAACTGGGGTATACGTATGGATAATTAGAGTAAGTTGGTAAGCTAAATATTCTGTCTAACATAGATTATAAATTTGAGTAGACAAGAAAAATATGTTGCAATATCCATTTGAGCAACCGCAGCTTCTTATTACAAACACCATGCTTAATATAACTATCCCTCGATATAAGTGAAAAATATCGATTATCACAGTTTTGCTTTTTGCTTTTTTTAGTATACAAAAGAGATATTAAGTTTCAAAATGATGAGCTCAACTTTCTTATTCCATGTGTCATTAGGATGTGGTATATAAATATTCTCCAACTTTGCTCTATATCTTCACAACAAAGTGCAATGATAAACTAATGCTTTGCAATCTGAAAATTACATTTGTCGCTTTTTTCCTCTAAGGGTGTCAGATTGAAAAACCTTTCTCATTTATGATCTGTGCTTCAATTACAGTTGAATTCAAGACTACATGAAAGAACTTGGTGCTGACAGTATTCAGTTCTCACATGGATATGGTTTTCCAAGACACCATAGTTTTCTGCTCCTTGTCCTTACTCATCTGTCTACTTGCCTCTTAGATTAAATATTTTCAACAAATATGCCTATTTGAAAGAGTCTTGTTTGAATTTTAATGTTATTATTTTGCTGCCCCATTTATACCTTATACTTAAATAAATTGCTTCTCCCCACTGCTGTAGCTTGTTACAAAGTCTCCATTGTGGATTACAAAAATGTTTCATAATATCTGACCCTGAGGTGGCTAACATGATTCCAACACAGTATCTACAGGATAAATCCAAGCACCTCAAGGATAGATAAGTGTAGAAAGATCAAGTTAACAAAAACTAACACTTACAATATGAAAAAAAAAAAAAACTAGAACAACATGCAGTGCTTAACAAAATAATATACTGAGAAGAATATGAATATTACAATGTCTATATTTGTTGTCACTCACATAGAAGTATGGTGTTATCATTAGTCATTGAATTAGCCTAACTAGATTTTGATGGCTAAGAACACTCTCCAAATAGGCATCTTGATTTTTTCCACTGAGATGGGATTGGAATTTCAGTTCTCCCACTAAGAGATGTTTTATATCAACCCAACTTGACATAATTAGCCAATTCTCAATTTAATGTGTCATCCAATCTCTCCCCACTGATGTTCATAAATTTTGTATACACTCTGATTTCATTGGATTATTCATTATTTTTGACTTGACTCTCTATTCCAAGGGAAAAATAAAAGGTTTTATAGTACATTATAGTAGTTGCTAGATCATATACCTAAATTTTAGCTTCTTTTCACATTTATAATCATAAATCTATTAAATTAATTTCCAGAACATTTTGAAATATAGGTGGATTGAGATACACATTCTTGTCATGTTTAGATACGTCTGTTGGTACTTATGCTTTCTTTGAATTTTATTAAACATTGAATTGATTTTATCAAGTATAAAAATATATTCTCTCAAGATTTAATTGCTATTTACTAGTGATATTTGAGATTTGCTTTTTTTAAAATAATGCGAGTCAGTCTGTGGTTTGACACAGCAAAGTCCATTTCAACTTATAGCCCAGAACTATTTAAATAATATGAGAGTTAGTTGATTTTAGGTATATGAAAATTTCCTTTCTAAAGACCTGTGATTTTTGTACCTTTCAACATGGTAGTTCTTGTAGATCTTTTTAAAAATTTCTTCATTATTATGGTACTATTCAGTATTCTTCTCATACATTAATCAATGATGCTAATGTATCTTAATATAAATAATGAATTTTATTTAGTAGTTAAATAAATTACCATAGAATTATTTTAAAAATACCTTATGATTTTACAACATTCATATTAGGAGTCATCAAGCTCTAAAATATTTTTCCTGAAGAGATCTGGCAAGATTTTATATAAATTTTGAGTAAATGCTAATTTTTGCCTTTTTTCTACTTTATTTCATATTCACACCACAATAATGACTCTTCTAATTTAAAATATAAACCATAGAGATTTCCTTAAAGGTGGCAGGGGAGGACTGGAACTGTCAAAGACAGAGTGACAGGTGGGGTTGGGAATAAGTGAACGGTCTTGACAGACTCAAAGTTGCTGGCAGCTTGGAACTGCACCTGGTAGGACAGTGGATGGATCTTGCAACTGTACACTTTGGACATAAACTGGTTAGTGGGCTGCTTGGGCCGGCATTCAGCATGCACCATGAAGAGCAATGTGAGGGAAACTGGTACCCAAGTAGGGGCCTTCTGTGTGGTGCTGCCTCGATGGTGTCTTAGGTGTGGAATTGTCCATGCACTTGGAGCAGTAGAGCTTCACCAGGGCCTCACCTGGGGTGTCAGAAAGGCTATTGGAAAGCATTGGCTTGTTCTCACAGTGCACGTGGGGCAGTAGCCGAACTCTCCCTGCTGGTACTTTTCCAACATCTGGGTGGTGCCATGGTTTGTGAGGATATAGGTGGTCTGGGTGAACCCATACAGCATCTTGGCTGACTGCTTAATCAGGGTTCTCTGGTTGGGGTTGTCTTCCAGCTCTTCATCAGGCTCCAGGTCCAAGATCATGTCTAGAGCTTGTCTACAGTGAGGCACCTGCTCATTGAGTTGACTGAGATTAAATTTGCCCTGGATGGAGTCTTCATCCACTTCACAGAAGAATTCATAGTCATGGAGCCCACAGAACCAGTATAAATAACACTTCCTGATGTTTAAATCATTTTTTTAAATTTGTCATTTATTTTTCCTTACTGATTTCCTGATGCTTCTTTGTCTCTGTAATTTTGCTTTCTTGAGTGATCATAAAAGTCTTTGAAAGTTAGGGGTCTTTTTTTTCTTTTGTTTTGCAAAGCATGTCATGATTAAAATGTGTTTCTACTTATTTTAATGAATTAATAAATAAAAATATAATGGGAATGATATTTTTAATTTCTATGTACTTTTAAGTGTTTATTGAACATAGTATCGGTAAAGACTAGTAACCACATCAAAAGAGTTCAGCTCAATGGATTGATTTCACATGTCAGAAGATACCTGCTTAGTCAGACTCAGATCAAAAACAGAATACCAATAACCTAACACATTCTCATCTCAGTAAAAATTGTTCCACTTAACTGCTCTCATGACTTCTAAAACCAGAGATTCGTCCTGTCTTTTTTTGTACTTAGTATTGATAAATTATGCATTATGCACATTATAGACGATCAATTCCCATTGTGTGAGTATTCCACAATTTTTACGGCTTCTCCTATGAGTGGATATTTATGTGGGTAGCACCCAGTTTGGGCTTACAAATAATGCTATAATGAATATTCTAGTGCATGCTTTTCAGTGAACTTATGAATGCACTCCTGTTGGGTTTAGGTATATATATAGGAGTGGAGCTGATTATCTTTGGAACTGTGTATCTTCAGCTTTTGTAAATACTGCAGTTTTTCAAACTGTCCTTATGCTTGAGGTTTTTTTTTTTCTATTGATACCATTTTTTTTTTAGTACATCTTTATTGGAGTATAATTGCTTCACAATACCATGTTAGTTTCTGTTGCACAACAAAGCAAATCAGCCGTATGCATACACATGTCCCCATATCCCCTCCCTCTTAAGCCTCCCTCCCATCCTCCCTATCCCACCCTTCTAGGTCACCTCAAAGCACCGAGCTGATCTCCCTGTGCTATGCTGCTTCTTCCCACCAGCCAACTATTTTACATTCGGGAGTGTATATACGTCAATGCTACTCTCACTTTGCCCCAGCTTCCCCCTCCCACCCCATGTCATCAAGTCCATTTTCTATGTCTACCTCTTTATTCCTGCCCTGCAACTAGGTTCATCAGTACCACTTTTTTTTTAGATTCCGTATATATACATTAACATATGGTGACATACTTCACTCTGTATGACAGACTCTAGGTCCACCCACCTCACTACAAATAACTCAATTTAGTTCCTTTTTATGGCTGAGTAATATTCCATTGTATATATGTGCCACATCTTCTTTATCCATTCCTCTGTCGATGGACACTTAGGTTGGTTCCATGTCCTGGTTATTGTAAATAGTGCTGCAATGAACATTGGGGTGCATGTCTCTTTTTGAATTATGGTTCTCTCAGAGTATATGCCCAGTAGTGGGATTGCTAGGTCATATGGTAGTTCTTTTTTTAGTTCTTTAAGGACCCTCCATACTGTTTTCCATAGTGGTTGGATCAATTTACATTCCCACCAACAGTGCAGGAGGGCTCCCTTTTCACCACACCCTTTCCAGCATTTATTGTTTCTAGATTTTTTGATAATGGCCATTCTGACTGGCGTGAGGTGATACCTCATTGTAGTTTTGATTTGCATTTCTCTAATAATTAGTGATGTTGAGCATCTTTTCATGTGCCTTTTGGCCAACTGTATGTCTTCCTTGGTGAAATGTCTATTTAGGTCTTCTGCCCACTTTTTAACTGAATTGTTTGTTTGTTTGATATTGAGCTGCATGAGCTATTTGTATATTTTGGAGATTAATCCTTTGTCTGTTGTTTTATTTGCAAATATTTTCTCCCATTCGGAGGGTTGTCTTTTTGTCTTGTTTATGGTTTCCTTTGTTGTGCAAAAGCTTTTAAGTTTAATTAAGTCCCATTTGTTTATTTTTGTTTTTATTTCTGTTACTCTAGGAGGTGGGTCAAAAAAGTTCTTCCTGTGGTTTATGTCAGAGTGTTTTTCCTATGTTTTCCTCCAAACATTTTATAGTGTCTGGTCTTACATTTAAGTCATTAATCCATTTGGAGTTTATTTTTGTGTATGGTGTTAGGTAGTGTTCTAATTTCATTCTTTTACATGTAGTTCTCCAGTTTTCCCAGCACCACGTATTGAAGAGGCTGTCTTTTCTCCATTGTATGTTCTTGCCTCCTTTGTCATAAAACAGGTGTCCATATGTGCATGGATTTATCTCTGGTCATTCTGTCCTGTACCATTGATCTATATTTGTTTTTGTTCCAGTACCTTGCTGTCTTGATTACTGTAGCTTTGTGGTATAGTTTGAAGTTGGGGAGGCTAATTCCTCCAACTCCATTTTTTTTTTCTCAAGATTGCTTTGGCTATTCAGGGTCTTTTGTGTTTCCATATGAATTGTAAGATTTTTTGTTCCAATTCTGTGAAGAATGCCATTGGTAGTTTGATAGGGATTACACTGAATCTGTAGATTGCTTTAGGCTATATAGTCATTTTCACAATATTGATTCTTCCAATCCAAGAACATGGTATATTTCTCCATCTGTTTTTTGTCATCTTTGGTTTCTTTCATCAGTGTTTTATAGTTTTCTGAGTACAAGTCTTTTGCCTCCTTCGGCAGGTTTATTCCTAGGTATTTTATTCTTTTTGCTGCAATGGTAAATGGGAGTGTTTCCTTAATTTCTCTTTCTGATTTTTTGTTGGTGGTGTGTAGGAATGCCAGAGATTTCTGTGCATTAATTTTGTATCCTGCAACTTTATCAAACTCATTGATTAGTTCTAGTAGTTTCCTGGTGGTATCTTTAGGATTTTCTATGTATAGCATCATGTCATCAGCAAATAGTGATGGTTTTAATCCTTATTTTTCCAATTTGTATTCCTTTTATTTCTTTTTTTTCTCTGATTGCCATGGCTAGGACTTCCAAAACTATGTTGAATAAGAGTGGCGAGAGTGGACATCCTTCTCTTGTTCTTGATCCTAGCGGAAATGCTTTCAGTTTTTCACCATTGAGTATGATGCTTGCTGTGGGTTTGTCATATATGGACTTTATTATGTTGAGGTAGGTTCCCTCTATACCCACTTTCTGGAGGGTTTTTATAATAAATTGGTGTTGAATTTTGTCAGAAGTTTTTTCTGCATCTACTGAGATGATCATATTGTTTTTATTCCTTAAATTGTTAATGTGGTGTATCACATTGATTGATTTGCATGTATTGAAGAATCCCTGCATCCCTGGGATAAATTCCACTTGATCATGGTGTGTGATCCTTTTAATGTGCTGTTGGATTCTGTTTGCTAGTGTTTTGTTCAGGATTTTTACATCTCTGTTCATCAGTGATATTGGCCTGTAGTTTTCATTTTTTGTGATACCTTTTTCTGGTTTTGGTATCAGGGTGCTGGTGGCTTTGTATAATGAATTTGGGAGTGTTTCTTCCTCGGCAATTTTTTAGAAGAGTTTGAGAAAGATTGGTGTTTGCTCTTCTCTAAATGTGCCCTTCTCTAAATGTTTGATAGAATTCGCCTGAGAAACCATCTTGTCCTGGACATTTTTTTGTTGGAAGATTTTTAATTATGGTTTCAATTTCATTACTTGTGATAGGTCTGTTCATATTTTCTAATTCTTCTTGGTTCAGTCTTGGAAAATTGTACCTTTCAAAGAATTTGTCCATTTCTTCATGGTTGTCCATTTTATTGGCATATGGTTGTTTGTAGTAGTCTCTTATAATCCTTCGTATTTCTGCAGTGTCTGTTGTGATTTCTCCTTTTTCATTTCTAATTTTATTGATTTGTGTCCTCTCTCTCTTTTTCTTGATGATTCTGTCTAAGGGTTTATCAATTTTGTTTATCTTCTCAAAGAACCAGCTTTTAGTTTTATTGATCTTTGCTATTGTTTTCTTCATTTCTATTTCATTTATTTCTGCTCTGATCTTTATGATTTCTTTCCTTCCTCTGACTTTGGGTTTTCTTTGCTCTTCTTTCTTTAGTTGTCTTAAAAGTAACATTAGATTGTTTATGTGAGATTTTTCTTGTTTCTTGAGGTGAGATTGAATTGCTGTAAACTTCCCTCTTAGAACTGCTTTTGCTGTGATGCATAGGTTTTGGGTCATTGTGTTTTCATTGTTTCTATGTATTTTTTATTTCTTCTTTGATTTCTTCAGTGATCTCTTGGTTATTTAGGAGTGCACTGTTTAACTTCCATGTTTTTTTGTGTTTTTTACAGTTTTTTCCTGTAATTGATTTCCAATCTCATAGTGTTGTGGTCAAAAAAAATGCTTAATAGGTTTCAATTTTCTTAAATTTGCCGAGGCTTGATTTGTGACCCAAGATGTGAGCTATCCTGGAGAATGTTCCATGAGTACTTGAGAATAAAGTGTATTCCATCACTCTTGGGTGGAATGTTCTATAAATATCAATTAGATCTATGTGGTCTATTATGTCATTTAAAGTTTGTGTTTCCTTATTAATTTTCTGTCTGGATAATCTGTCCATTGGTGTAAGTGAGGTGTTAAAGTCCCCTACTATTCTTTTGTTACTGTCAATTTTTCCTTTCATGGTTGTTAGCATTTGCCTTATGTATTGAAGTGCTCCTATGTTGGGTGCATAAACATTTATAATTGTTATATCTTCTTTTTGGACTGATCCTTTGATTATTATGTAATGTCCCTCCTTATCTCTTGGAACAGTCTTTATTTTAAAGTCTATTTTATCTGATACAAGTATCACTACTCCAGCTTTCTTTTGATTTCTATTTGCATGGAATATCTATTTCCATCCCTTCACTTTCAGTCTGTATGTGTCCCTAGGACTGAATCAGGTCTCTTGTAGACAGCAGATATATGGGTCTTTTTTTGTATCCATTCAGCCAGTCTGTGTCCTTTGGTTGTGGCATTTAGTTTATTTACTTTCAAGGTTATTATCGATATGTATGTTCCTATTACCATTTTCTTAATTGTTTTCGGTTTGTTTTTGTGGGTCTTTTTCTTCTCTTTGTGTTTCCTGCTTAGGGAAGTTTCTTTAGCATTTGTTGTAAACTGTTTTCATGGTGCTGAATTCTCTTAGCTTTGGTTTGTCTGAAAAGTTTTTGACTTCTCCATCAAACCTGAATTAAATCCTTGCTGGGTACAGTAATCTTGGTTGTAGGTTTTTTTCTTTCATCACTTTAAGTATATCCTGCCACTCCCTTCTAGCTTGCAGGGTTTCCACTGAAAAATCAGCTGATAACCTTATGGGAATTTCTTTGTATATTAATTTTTTGTTTTTCTCTTGCTGTTTTTAATATTTTTCTTTGCATTTAATTTTTGTTAATTTGATGAATATGTGTACTGGTGTATTTTTCCTAGGTTTTATCCTGTATTGGGACTCTCTGTGCTTCCCGGATTTGGGTGACTCTTTACCATGTTAAGGAAGTTTTCCACTATAATCTCTTCAAATATTTTCTCAGACCACTTGTTTTTCTCTTCTTGTTCTGGGACGCCTATAATTTGAATGTTGGTGCATTTAGTATTGTCCCAGTGGTCTCTGAGATTGTCTTCAATACTTTTCATTCTTTTTTTCTTTATTTTTCTCCTCAGCAGTTATTTCCACCATTTTGCCTTCCAGCTCACTTATTCGTTCTTCTGCTTCCGCTATTCTTTTACTGATTCCTTCTAGTGTATTTTTCATTTCAGTTATTGTGTTGTTCATCTCTGTTTGTTCTTTAGTTCTTCTAGGTCTTTGTTAAACACTTCTTGTATTTTCTCAATCCGTGCTTCCATTCTATTTCTGAGATTCTGAATCATCTTTGCTATCATTACTCTGAATTCTTTTTCAGGTAGATTGCCTATTTCCTTTTCATTTACTTGGTCTTGTAGGTTTTTACCTTACTCCTTCAACTGTGACATATTTTTTTGCCATCTCATTTTTTTTTTTTTAATGAGTAGGTTGTGTTCCTGTTTTACTGGTTGTTTGGCCCGAGGCTTCCAACACTAGAGTTTGTAGGCTATTGAGTAGAGATGGTCTTTGTGCTGAGATGAGGACCTCTGGGAGACCTCACTCTGAAGAATATTCCCTGGAGTCTGAGGTTCTCTGTTAGTCCAGTGGTTCAGACTCGGAGCTCCCATTGCAAGAGCTTCCGCCCGACCCCGAGGTCAAGAATCAAGATCCCACAAGCCAGGTGGGGCAGCAAAAAAAAGAAGAGTAACAAAGTAAAAATAAAATTAGACTAGGAAACTAACAGATTTATTAGAAAGAATGTAAAAATAAAAATATATATGAATCACAACTGGAGTGTACATCAGTACCCTATAGTAAAAAAGAGGAGGAGGGAAAAGGAAAAAAAAAAGGTGAGGGAGGGAAGGACTTGGCTGTGGAGAGCAAGGCCTAAGCAAGGGTGAAGTTTGGCTGGTGTATGGGGCCAATGCTCAGGACCCACAAGGCTGGAAAATGTCCTGAGGGTTGTGGGGGATGGGACTTATACTCAAGGAACAGTAGGAACCCAGGCATGCCACCCACCCCTGGTCTCAGAGGGTAGGGGACCACACCTGGGAGCCCAGCAGGGGCAGAGCAAATGCCCTCCTCTCCTCTCCTGCTCCTCTGGTCTGGGGTCTGGGAGGGTCCCTCCTGCCTGCCTCTCTGATCTCCCAGGCCTCTCTCCTATGTCCCCAGGACCAATACGGTAGGGGGAAAAGGGGGCCTTGGAGGGCAGGGGACCAGCCTGGGAGCTCAGCAGGCTCCCTGTGCCCAAGTGAGTAGGGTAATCACCCTCTGCTCCTCTCCTGATCCTCCTGGATGGCCCCTCCTATCTGCCACTCCTGATCTCCCCAGCCTCCCTCCTATGTCCCCAGGACCCATGTGGCCTGGATGGGGCTTTGAGGGGAGGGGGAATTGGCTTGGGAACTCAGCAAGCTCCCCAGCCCAAGGGGCGCCAATGCTGTCTGGGCTCCATTTCTCCCCCATTGATCTGCCTACATCCTACTCATTCACTCTGAGGTTCCTCCTGTCTCCTTGGGGGTCAGAGTCCCCTACCAGTGGCTGACAGGCACCCTAGTTGTGGGGAGAAGCAAACTCTGTGTGTTCCCACACTGCCATCTTGACTCCTCCCCTGTGCTTGAGTTTTGAGGTACATAATTTACTTTGATATTTATAAGAAATCTAAAAACTCAGCTTTTACTTTCATATTTACACAAACTTTCAGAAATGTGTGTTTTAACTTCAAAATATTTTATCACATTTTGTTATAATTACTAGTTTTATAACATTGTGGTAAGAAAATGTGATGTAAACCCTTATAATTTATCTGTTTTCAAGTGTGTTGCAATTTATTTTAAAATGTCCAAAGTATGTTGGAAAAATAGGAGAAAGTGGATAGAGTGAGAACATAGTTACATAGAAAGAACAGTCTACAGTTTAGTAGTTAAATGACCTCAATTTCCTTTTTCTATTATCTTCTTGTTATGTTGAAATTTTTTCCTTTTTCATACTATCATTGATTTCTTATTAACTTCTTTTTTACCTTCTTATCATTTTTTTCTAACACTCAATGGTTTCAGACTAATCATATCCCTAATTTAGACTGGTATATTTGTAAATATCAATTGACATTTCTTTCATTCTTCATCACTTTTTAAATAGTTTGTGTATATAATTATTTTTTTTAACATTTTTATCAAACATGTGGGTAATTTGTTTCTCTCTGTGTACATGTAGTTATTGCATCTTTAAAACTCAGACTTTATACTTTTGCTTTTGATTCAGGAATTTAACCAAAAAAAAGATTATTGCTGTGACATTTATAATCCTATTAATGTTTCTTGTTGTCTTAGGGCCTCTAGTGTGGCTGTAATTTTTAGACTTTGTTTTTTACTTTCTTAGCAGTATTTTTTAATCTCACCTAAACCCATTTTTGCCTCATTATTCCTTTCTCATTCCAGCCTGTTCTTCCCATCTAATTAGTTATTGCTGTTTTATAGACATTATGTATTTTTATGTGATTATGACAACAAAAGTTTTCCTGAAATTCCTCCTAGGTCATTGAGTGTTTTTTTGACACATATGTACTGGGCTCCTATTTTCCAAAAATGATTCTAGGTCTTGGGGACTGATCAACTAGCAAGAAAAACTTGAGTTCTTACACTTGAGGAACTTGAATTCTGACAGGGGCAAGGGGGGCAATCAATAAAATATTTGGAAAATAAAAGAAAAAACATAGTAGATAAAAATTCGTGTTATGAAAAAAATCTAACAGACCAAGAGTTTTCATAGTACATTGGGGCAGTTGATGTGGAGTGGTCAGGTGCGGCCTCTGTGAGGAATGAAATTGAAGGAGTAAGCCAGGCGATTATGGGGGAAAGCCATTTCCAGACAAAGAAATATCCTGTGCAAAAGACTTAAGTCAGGTCTAGTATAAAATACATCTTCTCACCGTTGGAAAAATATTACTTTCATGTACATTTGTATCTTTACACTGTCAAAGTATCATTATTTAGTTTAATACAGTCTTTGCTCCAATTATCACAAACAAATGTAGAAATGCATTATCTCTTCTTTGGATGAACTTAATCTGGATACTTTATCACAATATTTTAAGGTATATCATGAACTACAATTTGTTAATATAAAACTTAAAGAGCCAGTTAAAAAATATGAAGTTGATTTTTTATCATTAGTTTAGAACAATTTTACATGCTTCCAATTAATTTAGAGATTACCAAAAAAGGGGCATTTAAAAAGCATTTGATATTCAGAAAACCTTTACTAAGTAATTATAAGCTCTTAAGATCACTTTCCTTTAGGGCTTCCCTGGTGGCACAGTGGTTGAGAGTCCGCCTGCCGATGCAGGGAACACGGGTTCGTGCCATGGTCCGGGAAGATCCCACATGCCGTGGAGTGGCTAGGCCCGTGAGCCATGGCCGCTGAGCCTGCGTGTCCAGAGCCTGTGCTCCACAATGGGAGAAGCTGCAACAGTAAGAGGCCTGCGTACCGCCAAAAAAAAAAAAAAAAATTACTCTCCTTTGAAAAGGAAAGCATGTGTTCTTTTGTGTAATCCATCTTAAACTTTAAAGTTTTTCATTCTGGGCAAAAGAAGTTTGCTCAATATTTTCCAAAATAAATATTTCTAGATGCACAGTAAGTTAGCAAAAGACGAGAATTTGAGCTACGTAAATTTTGAAAATTTTAGTGGATTATGTTTGTCACTAATTTCTAGTACTGAATCCTCTCACTAGATCTTTTTAGAACTGTATTTAGTTTTTTGCTGTTGTTGTTTCTTTTTTTTTTTTTTTTTTGCATATTGCCTTTATTTTGCAGAAAATGTTTTGCTCATTGTCTTTGGCTATTTTTTTCAGAAGAAAAATATTGCCCTTGTATGTTTAACAATACAAGAGGCAATTACATATGCTAAAAATAAACACATTCTATTGGGCAAAACAGTGAAATTTCCATTGCAGTTAAAGTCTGTTGTCCTCAACTATGAATTTATTATTTTGTCCCTAACATCTTAACTATAAGTATGATAGCTGTCACAAAAGGGACCTGAAAACTACTCTGAAGAAACAAGGAATGCAATTGAAAGTATGCTTTTTATTTCACTAAATAAGACGAGTTGAGTTTATTAATTCTAGTGTGTCAAATCTATATTCTGTAAGAGACACAAAAAAATAAGTTTCTGGATCTTAGCAAACAAAATTTTATTATGATCAAGTAATGGTGATTTAACAGTCCAACTGAGTTTTGTTTCCATACTTAAATTCATCTGTAGCATATAAACACAACATAGGACTACACTTGTGTTGCAGATGATGGGTGGGGTTATTTTTTTGATGAACAACAGGACATATATTCCTTTTCATATTTTAAAGTGAAGTTAATAAGATTTTTTTTTCTTTCTTGACCTATGAGACTGTCATTTTGTACCTAGATCAAATCCTGAGTAAAACTGGTAGACATAAAAAAAAATAGTGTATATTTTAAGAAAAGGCTTTGGTTTACATGGAAGGTGGTGACAGGGATATCCATGAGGTTATGAGGCCAAGGTGTGATATTGGCTGTCAGGAATATCTGTGGCCACGATATGGTTCTTATAGAGTGAGAATCCTGAGGAGAAGGGACCTGAGATTATTTGGGTAAGATAGTGTTCACTGGGAAGGTCTGGACTCCCAGCCCATTAGGTAGCTATGCTGTCTGAGAACCTGGTGTGAAGGTGCTCTGCTAGCTGACCACAGGTTGGGGTACTGATGCAGTCCTGTTGTGCTCAGGAGTAACATGATAGTATGTACACACATGCTGAGGCTGGGCTAAGTTCATGGGATCAGATCATGGACAACTTGCAAATGAATTGTCAGAATAGGTTGGAGAATTTTTCCAATGAGTGTATGGGCTAAGTATGAGCTTGTCCAAGTGGGGAGGAGTCCTAGGCACAGCTTTGAGGACAGGGACAGGGATGTGTGAACTGTGGTTCCTCAGCATAGAGCATTTTTCACAGCCATGGGTGGAGAAAAGTGAGACAGGACCTCCAAACTGAGGATGGGGGTTGACGGCAGGTAGAAGGAACTGAGTCCAGGGATAAGCTACTTCCATTAGTAATACCCAGGTTGCTGTTTGTCTCTGGGTTCTTCCATCTTATCTTTGTGATCCCTGCTTCTTTTTGCATCACAGCAAGCTCTTGCAAATCAGTTTTATTTAGTTTTAAGAGCTGTAATCTCTTTCTGGTAAGCCTTGACAGATATGCATCGAGTCTTGAGAATGCCATGGCTGGTAGTCATCCCCTGTAGACCCTCAACTCATACTATATGAATTTAGAGTTTTTATTTATGTAAGGAGTTCAATATGCACATATGAATTGGACTGACCCCCCAGGCACCCACTCTCTGTTCACACACTTCCAGAAGTGGTTGCTCTCCATCACAAAATCCAAGACAAAACAACACATGGTGTTCGGGTCCAGGCCAGACATACTCAGTTTCAGCACTGGTAACATCCTCCTGCTGTTATTGGTGACCATCACCTGGTTGGTGAGCTCTCTGAAGTGCAGCCATATCTAACTTTTCTTGGTTGACACTGGGGTCACCCTTCTCCCTGCCAGCCTGTAGCTCTCACTTCAAGGAGCTCAGCTGGTGGTCCACTCTATTGCAGGCTATTCTACAAGTTCCGGACACCAAGGGAGATTGTCCTCTTGCTGACCCTTCTTCATGGCCCTCCAACCCAGACTTACTTACCCAAGAGCCATATTTAACTCCTTTCAACAGCCACTCTTCCAAGAAAAGGAGCAGCAAAGGTCCACAGTTCCCAGGCAGAGACCTGTGAGGAGAAGACCTGAAGGTAGGGGAGGGGCAGAGGGGTGAAGATAGAGGATATTTCCCTTGAACTCCTGCAAGGCATGACTAAAGTAGCTCTTTGTGGCATTGGATTTGCTTTAAACAATTAAAAATCAGACTATTGACTAGCACACAAATATTTATAAAATATACAAATAAAACTATTGATATCTTTGAAGCCCATTTTTAAACAAAAGGAACATTTTTAAATGTGCCAGGATATAAATTATGGGTACCTCAGGATTATTATAACTTTCTATAACATTTTATTAGATCTTTATGGTGTTTTTTAAAATGTTGGCCACTGATATTTGAAATTTGATATTTATTTATAGGTATTTATAAAGTTTCCTCAAAGGATTCTTATGACAGCTAAAATTTTTGCCTATTTAGACAGACACTTTTGGCTGGCTACTCGGTAAAGTACCACATGCTGTGATTATTACTTTTTGTGCTTTCCAAGTCAACACCCAGATGCCTGTGAACCTGACCTGCACAGAGTAGTTATTTTGGTTCTTTAAACTGCCTGCCAAACTGTTGCAGTAGCTTTTTCATATGGGCAGATGGCCACTTCAGAACAAATCAAAATATAATATTTGGTCTCTGAACTTACTTTTGAATTCAAATCTTTGAATATGAATGCTAACTCAGATTGAATTTTGGGTTTGACTAATTGTTTTGATGTTCTTAGGCAGTTTTCATGAAACATATTTGATCAAATAACTTAACATGGACTTCACTTCTTATTAGTTGTATAATGTCCCTTCTGGTGTGTTAAATGCAATAAAAATTTGAGCATATATACTAATATGTAGCTCCTACCCAACATATGATGAACAAAATATGTATTAACAAGAGACATCAATCCATTTCTGAGGTTATGCACGTAGTTTACTGCTGAAATGCGGTAAAACTTTAAAATTTGTAATTTCTGGTCAGAGTTTATGAGAAACATGAATATGAGCAAAATAGGTAAATTTAGTGTTTTTTTAACAAGGTAAGTATGGCACAGACTTCAAACTATAACACAGATTTCAAGCAAACAAGGGTAATTACATTGATTTAAGCAGTTCTTTCTCATTTATTCATATTTTTTTGGTCTTAATTCAGACCTAGCTTAATTCACCCCTCCCTACCTCCCTCCCTCCCTCCTTTCCTCCCTCTCTCTCTTCCTTCCTTCCATCTTTCCTTCTCTTTCTTCTGTTCTGCCTTTCTTTCTCCTATCTCTTTAAACTGCAGTCCTGAGTAAAATGGATGGTTTCAGATTAACCTAATTAATTACAACTAAATAGCCACTTATGTCATTAACCCAGGATACGTCCCTGGGCTACTCAGATCCAAATGTAGATTTCATATTTTCAATGGAACAATGTTTGTTAGAAAATATATTTCATATTATAATCTTTTTAATGAGAAAAATGCTAATTAAAACCAAAACCATTAGTCACCTGTAAGATTTGAAATATATGAAAAGTTTGATAACGCTCTGTTGGTGAGGCTAAGGAGGAAAAAGCAGTCTAATATTTTGTTTTTCAAAATGTAAAATGGGACAACATCCACGGAGAAGATTTTATCAATATCTAACAAAATCATAGCTGTATTTGGCCTTTGATCTATCAATCCTTCTTCCAGGAATCTGTTCCAAAGATCCAAAAGTACACTGACATTAGTTTGAAATGACATGTATCAAATGTTCTTCAATGTAACATTATTGGTACTAGTAACAAAATTGAAATCACCCCCAAAATCCAAAATTCTAACACCAAAATCCAACAGTTATATAAACTGCAATATATCTACACAGTGTATTACTATGTACTTGTGCAAAGCAGTTGGGAAGACCTCTACAAAATGGATTAAATGGATTATATATTGTATATTTTGGAGTATAAATTGTTAAGTGATAAAAGGAAGTTGCAGAAAACTGTGTATAGTATGTCACCTTTTGTGTAAGAAACCCTCCTTTCCTTCCTTCCTTCTTTCCATCCTTCCTTCCACCCCTTTCTCTCTCTTTCATCTCTGTTTCTTTTCTTTATTATTTCACAGTTTGTGCTTTTTTTTTTATATTTGCAAAAATAAATAAGGGAAGGAGAGAAGAAAAACTCATAAAAATTGTTCCCTATAAGGTAACTGTCTCTCCATTCTGAAAAGTGAGACGTTGAAATCATCTACTATTATTGCACTTCTGTCTATTTTTCTAGTCAATTCTGTCAGTGTTTGTTTTATATATTTAGGTGCTCTGATGTTGCATGAATATATATTTGTAATTGTTATATCTTCCTAGTGATTTGACCTTTTATCATTATATAATGTCCTACTTTGTTTTTGTGATAGTTTTTTGTTCAAATTGACAATAAATTTTAAGCATAATTAACTGTCATTAGCACAAACTCATGAACTGTATCTTTGTTTTTCTCATTTTTTGAAACCTTATATTTATAATCATAGTTATTTATATTTGATAAATAAAATTATTTATAAAGAATTCAAGTTATAAGTAAATGGAAATGTATCATTCAATTTTTGTTTTCTTGCTAGTGGAGGACATTAAGCAAAACTAAGATTTTTAATTCATAAATATGGTAATAAAATTGAACATGTATTTAAAGTATTGAAATAGTATAACTGAAGAATAAAAGAAACATTATAATAAATGCTTTATTATCATTAATGTTAAATTCTTTTGATTACTGAGTTTAATTGAAGATTTTAAAAATACACTATAAAAAATAAAAATACATTATAAATATATTTGCATTATAAATCTATATTTAAAACTTGTAAATGTTGATAGAACTAATTGTCCTGTTGAATAATGGAACAGAGTTCCTCATCTAATTATTTAATTTTTATGATCCTTGTGAAATAACAGTTAACTATTTGAAATGTGCTATTCATGTTTGTATGTGTTTTACAGAAAGAAATTGTATTCTGTCATAGCTTACATTTCTAAATTCAAAAAGGCAAATATTTCAAGACCTTTATTATCTTGATCATTTTGACACATTTAAAAATCATCCAATTTTAACAAAGATGTCCTTACCAGGAAATGGTAAGTTCTACTGACAAGTTAAAACAAATGATCAATTATTATTTTTAATTATATTTGTTGCTGGGAAAAAGAAATTGTAGAAAAGTAGTCAGAGAAGAAGGATTATATCCTTTAATTTGTAATAAATTTATTTGTAAAGATGGGTGATGTGATGCCTAGCTGTGAAAATAAGTAACATGACAAGTAAATATTAAAGCCATGGAAGTGATCTAAAAATACCTGGATAATTATTGCAGATTATATAAATGTGGGTTTCTGGGGTAGGATTGGAGGTACCAGCCACTTTCCACTGGAAACAAAGCTTCAGTGACTTATATTCTATTGCCAGAAGAACTGGGGAATTTAAACATAGAAATAGAGTAATTGGATGATTTATTTCATAAGCATACATTTTTAAATGTTGCTGATGACTTTTCTTGAAAGTAAAGCCAGAAGGATTTCAAGATTCTTAACTGTAAATATTAGAAATGATTATTATAATACTTTCCATGATAAAATTATTTGAAACTTACTCTTGTATATTCCCAATGAAAGGTGATTCTTATTTTTTATTGTGGCTAATTTAATGAAATAATATTTTATACAAAACACAATTTTCCTAACTTGGAAATTATAATTAATTAAATTAAGAACACATTTGAGTTTTGAGTGTTGTCATTTAGACTGTGGGCATTATCAGGGCACAATAATCCACTTGGTGAAAATTTAGTCTAGTTGAAGGCCAATTATTTTACTTCCTTGTAATTCACATGATATGTCCTTGCAAATAGAAGCAGCCGCTAGCCAAGTAACTAGAGAGAAACAAAGAGCCTTGGGTGGGTGATATTTCAAATTCAACAGTATAAAGCAAAGAAAAATAACACATTTTAACACATAAAAAATGCTAGAAAAAATGTTTACATGCATGATTCTAGTTTGGTAATTGCTTCTATTCTAAATTTTTCATATCAATTCAACAATAAGCACCTTCCTATCATATAAATCACTATCACCTATAAGTAAGTAGGGTTGTAGTTTTAAAGTATTTGGTTTTATCAAGTAATATATGCTCATTAAAAAAATCACATGTTAAAGAATGTTTTATATTAAATATCAACAGAGTCAGATCACTTCTTCACTTCTAAGTCTACTCTTCAGACAAGTTCTTCACAATTGCTTATATTTTGGTTATTTCCCTTCTCAAACAATATATATTTTCTGAATTTATTAATATCAGATAACATTTATTATTCCCCCAATATCAAATATAAATATTTAACTCACTCAGGTCCTCTTCTCCAACTGTTTTAGTCAATTATGTTATTGTTTTGGTTTTTCTGTCAATTATCTTTAGTATAAACAATGTAATTAAACTCAATCATTTTTCTATAGTCCTTTAATTCAGTTTTCATACTTTATATGACAATTTTAATACCCTTGTTTCTCTACCCAATTTTCTTCATAATCTGCTTTGTGTAAGTTACATTTTTATCATAGCTCTTGGATTTTCATTCCATCCTTAAACATAGCATCTTCTTTCCATGGCCTGAAGATCGACTCAAAATTGAAAGTAAATAAACAATATTTTCATCATTATGGTTGCAAACATATTGAGCAATAAAATACCAATTATCTTCCCATCTTTAGGAGTTCAAATCCAAATGCCCCTTGAGGGAGAATGTTAGGCTGAAAGAATTTCCTCAGTTGGTAAAAAATCATTTAAAATTATATTTGGAAAATAATTTCCATCCTCAGTTTCTGTCATTTTTGGAGGTTATATTGGCCATTTAAAAATTGCATGTACTGCTTTTATTCTCAACATTTTTCAGTTCTAAATCATGCTTATCATTATGTTCTACTACCTTTACTTCTTAAAAGTACCTGTAATGATCTCCACTGGAATTTTATTACCTTCTCTGTTGGGTTTTCTCTTTGTTTTTCTTTTATTATAACTTTCTTTTGCTTAATTTACATATTAGTTTCTTTTCTTCCCTTAAGCTCATAATGAAAGATCTTCATAAACTATGAAGTTAGCAGATAACATTTCTGAGTCCTAAGCACTATAGTGTTGATTTTAAGCTTAGGAATTTCTTTAATCTCCTAAAAATGAAATATATACATATATATAGACAGTATGTGTTCCCCCAGCTGATTGGTAAATAGGACTGTCTTCTGTTTAGGTCTGTACTCAAGTGGGGTATTATAGGATGAGAGGCTACAGACAGTAATCTCTTTTTTTCACCTGATCATAGCAGTCTGCCTTGCTGTTGATAGCACAAGCACCAAACTGACAAAGGCTTTACTATGAATCAACATTCAGACTATTGATCTTATTTAGGATTTAAATGTTTTATTTAAATGTTTTAAAAAGTTTCATTTTGAAGTAATTGTAGGTTCAATAGCAGTAATAAGAAATAATGCAGAGGGGTCTCATGTACTCATTTCCCAGTTTCTCTCAATGGCGACATCTTAGATTATAGTACAATATCACAACCACAATATTAATTTTTATGTAAGATGTGTGACAAGTCAAGGCCCAGTTTTTTTTAACCTATCACATTGCTCTAGTACCATTGGTTTAAAAGGCTATCTTTTCTCCATTGAATTGTTCCTTTCACTTTTGTCAAAAATCATTTGGGCATATTTGTGAGTTTATTTCTGAATTTTCTGTTCTCTTCTATTGGCCTATGTGTCTATTCCTCCACTCACACCACACAGTCTTGATTACTAAAGATAGTATAAGGATGAATTGGGAGATTGGAATTGACATATATACACTATTGATACTATGTATAAAATGGATAACTAATGAGAACCTACTGTATAGCACAGGGAACTCTACTCAGTGCTCTGTGGTGACCTAAATGGGAAGGAAATCCAAAAAAGAGAGGATATATATATACGTATAGCTGATTCACTTTGCTGTACAGTAGAAACTAACAAAATATTGTAAAGTGACTATACTCCAAAATAAATAAATAAAGCAGTAATAAAAAAAGATAAAGAAAAAAAATAAGGCTTAAAATTGGGTAGACTGGCTTCTTCTACTATATTCTTCATTTTCCAAATTCTTTTTGTTCTTCTAGTTCCTTTGTTCTTTTCCATATATATTTTTAAATAATCTGGTCTATACAAAAATTCTTGCTGATGTCTTGATGAGAATAGTTTTAAAATTATATATCAATTTTGGCATAATTGAAATCCTTACTGTTATGAGCTAAATTGACTCTCCCCAAAATTTATGTGTAGAAGTCTTAACACCCCAGACTTAACAATATGATAATGTGACTATATTTGGGATATGGTCTTTAAAGAGGTATTTAAATTAAAATGAGGTAATTAAGATGGGCTCTAATCTAACCTGATTTGCAATTAGGACAGACACACATAGAGGAAGACTATGAAGGTACAGAGAAGAGATGGCCATTTAGGAGCAAAGAAGAGAAGCCTTAGGCAAAATAAAACCCTGCTGACATCTTGATCATGGACTTTAATAAGCCTCCAGGATTGTGAGAAAATATATTTATTTCATTTATGCTACCAAGCCTTTGATATTTTGTTATGATGGCCCTTGCAAAACTAACGGTTACCAAGCTGAAGCTTCCAATCTATAAACACTGAATGTCTTCCATTTATTTAGAACCTCTTTGATTTTTTTCATGAGCATTTTATAGTCTTTTGATGACAAGTCTTGTGAATATTTGATTATTTGGATATATTTCTATATTTCATTTTTGAGTGATTATAAAAATCTCACTGCCCATAGTTAATTCCTAGCAAATAGGTTTACAATTAATATTTTATGTTTGTTTTATATCCTGTATCCTTGCTTAACTTATTAATTCTAAAAGGGTATTTTTTTGAGTATATGTGTATTCCTAGACTTCAGTTTGTATACAATCATATCATCTGCGAATAGAGACAAGTTTATTTCTTTCTTACCTACATATCTGTCTTTTAATTATTTTTCTTGCCTTACTGAACTTGCTAGAACATCTCATACTATGTTAAATGAGTGCAGTGAGAGTGAATATCCTTGCCTTGTTCCTGATCTTGAGGAGGGAAATAATTCAGTCTTTCATCATTAAGTATAATGTTAACTTTGGGATTTCGGGTTTTGGTTTTCTTTTTGTTTTTGATTTCCATAGATGCTGTTTATCAGGTGGAAGAAGTTATTCTCTATTCCTATTTTTCTGAGAGCTTTTTGTTCGTTTGTTGTTTTTACAACATGAATGGTTGTGAAATTTGTCAAACCCTTTTTCTGCATTGAATTATATGACCATGCAATTTTTTTTTCTTTAGGATTGGGTCAATTGAATTGATAATTCTTGAATATTGAACTGGCTTTACATGCTGAGAATGAATATCAATTGGTAATGGTGTATAATTATTTTTATATATTGCTAATTCTATTTATTAATATTTTGCTAAGGATTTCTACATTTATTTTATGATGGAAATTGGTGTGTAGTTTTCTTTTTGTGTATTGTCTTTTTCTTGTTTTGGTATTACTATAATAGTACTGTCATAGCAATAGAAATAAAAATCCAGTATTTTACTTCAAAAACTGTGATCCTCATGAACAAGATCTGTGATTTCTGTCATTAAAGATGTGGGGTTAGGGAACTAACAAGCCATTATTTTTAAGTTTAACACTTGTAATTTATTCTCTGGAATCATATGATCATTTATTATATGTGATTGCCAATAGGTGAATTTTACAACTACAGTAAGGGGTGGTGGGGAAGTACAAAGAGATTCTTCTAATACCAGACACAAAACTGAATTTCTGTGTAATTTAGAACAAATTGATTTAACCTAATGGAATTGAAATTTCTATGCTGTAAAATGGAAATTATGATGCCAACTATTAACAGTATTGGGGAAATCAAATGAAATAATATAAGTAACAGCTTGTAAGAACATAGATTTTTTAATAAGCTCGGTGAGAAATTAACTGTATCTCTATTCTCTATCTATCATCTATAGAAATAGAAAAAAATAGAAAGATAGATGTGGGCTGGGGATAAACAGGATTTCCACTTCCAACATCCATCATGTCCTTAAAAGAGAATGTAGACTAGGCTTTGGTGGGTTTGACAGGAAAGTCAGAATCCAAGTTGCTCATAAATATTTCACAGGAAGGACATAGATGCTGTTTAAAGTTCTTTCCGAATGGTGTTAGGTGACTTGATTCCGAAAAAGCTTTGAGCTTAGAAAAAATGAGCTTTGCGTATTGACAAGAGTCCTCACGTGGGAACAGAGTCAAAATTAACAGACTCTGCAACCCAAAGGAGGCTGGCTGAATATTCCCGCTACCTTTGCTCTGATCATGTGACCATCTCACGCTTCTGTCACTTTCATTAAATAAAAATTAATCTTAACATATTCGGGCAGGAGTGGGGGTGGGTTGGCATGGGTGTCTACTCTGTCAAGGATAAAAAATATTCTTTAGTCCTCATCACCTAATCAGTTGATTTCAGCTCCATTTTCTCCCTTTTCTTTCTTTATCACTGCCTAAACTTGTCCCCTAGGAGTTTCAGACCTTGTTATTCATAAATGGCATAACTTCGTGCACCCTTTTCCTTTTTACTCAAAAGTTTTCTGTAAAATCAAAGGATTACTTGGCTGATTATAAAATTCTTGCATCACATATTCTTCCTCTCAGTATATTTCAGATACTGATCAAACTGTCTCCTTGCATGAATATTGCTGTGAAGATGTCGAATCCATCTTGATATTTCACACTAGTAGGGGGCATGATTTTTTCCCCTCCTACTCCTAGGATTCTTTCTTTGTACCTGAATTTTAACATCCTTACCAGAATATGCTTTGATTTGGAATGGTAGGTATGAATGTTAGGTTTCATTATTTCTTGGAAATCTATGAGCCCCTTCAGTCTACACATTCAACTTGTTTTTATTTCAGAAAAAATGTTGAAAAAATTATACTTTAGACTCTTTCTATATTTTCATTTGCTTAGTTCTTCTTAAAAATATCAATAATGCATGTTAGATATACCTTTTTAATGTCTAGCGTTCCTTCTGTGATCATGTTTACATTCCCCTTTCTCTCTCCCTGCTCCGCCTCCCTCCCTCCCTCTCTTTCTTTCTCTCTGAGTCACCCTCATAACTACTTATAAACATCTAACTTTTTCTACCTATAACGGGCATTATTCTCTACACTGGCTTTTCATTTTTTGTCATATTGTGACATTTTGCAACTCAATTCTATATTCTTTGGACATCCTATAAAGTCTCTTTGGAATACTTTTTTCTCATTGTTCAAATTTCACTTATTACTTATAAAGATGATATTATCTATAAATTCTGTGAGAATAATGAGAAGCATTTCTTTCATTCCTTTGTTTTACTGTAACCACCTTTTTATCAGAAATGACCATTTACTGATTTAAAGAAAAATGTTTTGCGCATAGAGCACATATCATTTCCTTTCTAAGTATGATCCATCTTTGAATTATTTTTGCTGCTTGCCAGAGATGTTGACAACTATCGTAACTGGGACTATCTGGGGCGTGGATTCAGAGGTGTTGACTCCAAACTCTTCCTCAACAAATTGCTTGGGTGACAGAAAAATCTTCTTTGGTATTCAGTGTACATTTGGCAGATGTGAAAACCATTCAGTATTTAAGGATGGGGAAATTTATAGCTGATCACGGGTGACTAGAGTGATGGAATGGCTAAAGGCGTTAAGGGAAGAGGAGGGTTGTTCTTCATAGATCAAGAAACTGTCACTGCCTTAGATTACAGCTCATGTGACCATTTTCGCCCCAGAGCTGCTGATAGTATGAGGGGTAAGCTCTCTGTCTGTGTCTGCTACTGTTAGAAATGTATTTTGCTATTAAGCAAAAACCAGGAGCCCACTCTACCATTGCTGCTAAATTACTCTCAAAGTTGCTGACATTCACTGCTGCCTAAAATCACCTTTAAAAAAATGGCTTTATAAAATATAGGTTAAATATTATAAAATTCACCCATTTCGCGAGCATTTAATTCAATAAATTTTTGTATATTGTAGAGCTGGTCTGTCTTTCTTTGCCTCCACCCTTGCATGCTCTTCTCCTAGAATGGAGGTTCCATGCCAAGAAGACCATGAGCAAGATGCCTTCTTTTGTCATTATGGTCCTACTACTGTCACAGCCCCTAGGTGCTGAAAGAAACTGAAATAACAAAGTAATATTCTGTTTCTTCTTTCTTCCTTCTAAATTCCATCTAGTGCCTCCAATTGGCAGAAACCAAGAGAAATTCAGAAAGCTAGGTTGTCTGAAATATGTGGCTTGCATGTTTATCCCTCAAAAGTACAGAAGAAAGTGCAGAAAGGAAAGTGTAATATTGAGAGCCCATCATATTGAAAGCTAGAGTATCCAGAGCACCCCTCAACTTATAAAATCATGGATTGCCTCCTTTATTCCTGTCTTAGCCCATTCAGGCAGCTATAACAAATTACCGTAGACTGGGTGACTTATAAACAACAGAAACTTATTTCTCACCCTTCTGGAGGCTGGGAAATTCAAGATCAGGTGCCAGCAGGTTTGGTGTCATTCATTCATGAGGGATCTGCCCTTATGACCTGATCACCAACCAAAGGCCCCACCTCCAAATGACATCCCACTGTAAATTAAGTTTTAACATATGAATGGGGGCACTAACATTTAGTCTATGGCAATGCTTTTCCTTCTCTCCTCTATTCAGCTCTCAGTGAAGTAACTTTCAGGCTAGGAAAGAAAGTGTACAGATGGTTTTATTTATTTTTATTATTTATTTGTTTGTTATTTGCCAGGTATGTGCTTTTCTGTCGCAAATATCTGGGTCCCAACAGGATATATTCCACAGTACCCAGAGCCTTCCTATAACTCTTGATGTCTTAATTGTCATTTTGTAGAGGTTGTGCAGAATAAGATACTTAATATTTTTTTGGAAATGTACAAATATCTTGGAGACTGAGGAAGTTTGTGAAAATAAATATCACGCACTCTTGTTTAGGTTAATATTTCACATTTTTTGGCTAGTATAATTCTATTTGTATATTGAAGGTTTTTTTTTCTATTATATTAAATCTTGAATTTTCTCCTATTCTTTTTTTTTTAATGAAGTCCAAGGTCATTGTTGGTACAGCAATTCATCAGTGAGGACAAACAACCAATTTATTGTTGCTAAACAGATAAACATGCCAATGCTTTAAAAAAAAAAAAAGCCTTGTACAATAATAGTAGCCATGCGTTAGCCACTTTAATATAAAATGTGATCAAAAGTCAAAATACAAGAGTTCAAAAGGCATAGAAAAACCAAAAAGTTTCAATTTTATTACAAGTTTTAGATTCTGGAAATAGTTAAAAAAAAAACACTTATATGCTAATTTCAGCCCAGGGCTAATTTTTTTACAACCAAACTAAGAATTACTACAAGGGAACATCAATGCAACAAACAAGTAAAATTTGCAAACCCAAGTCACAAACTTGCTAACAAAGTTAATAATCATGGTAATGGACAGCACCAAAGAGCAACTGATGCCTCAGTTAAATTTGAAAGAAACAATGCCTTCTCTAGGGCAGAGAAACATGCAAACAATTCTGCTTCAAGAAATTTGCATAGAAATAGAAAATGCTAGAGCCTTTACCACAAATGAAATTACAAAGCCTCAACATGTTAAATTCAACCCAAGGAGCACCAAATGTTAAATTGGAGCCAAGGTATGACTCAAAACATTTAATTTCCAGCTATGCAACTAGCAAGATCACAAGAATTTCAGGTGTGGAAAGGCACCCTAGGCAAGCTCTTGAAAGACATGAATTTGACACAATGTAACCTTAAATCAATGCAGACATTCCTGTAAAATTTAAATTTTAGAGGGCACCATAAGGCATCAGGATCTCTTCTCAAAGTCACTCTTGATATTGTCAGCAACAAATACATCTTTATGATCTCATTAATGACCTTTCACAGATCTCTAGCCTGTACACGTACAGCAGAACCCCCAATATCGTGGGAAGCCCTTTCAGTTTGGCCCTGCTTAACGTGTTTGTAGAATGACTTTTAAGCCCAGCCGTGGCCTAAATGGTGTGAAAGGGACTACTCCCTGGGCATCTCAAGACTTCTCTTCAGCCTGAGCTGTCTCCCAGGACCCTCTCTTCCACACCTGCCCCCAGGGTAAGACTCCAGAACTCTGGGATTCTGAGCCTGACCCCAGGCAACCTCACCGACACCCACCTTTGGAAGCTCCACTATTCCTCATCTCCAGCTTCCCCTGGTGGGGTTCATAGTGACAGTTTGGTGAAAGGACTTGTAGAAACAATGCTTATTTACAAATTCGTATTTTGTAGACCTTTCCTTAATTGAACACCTGTGACTTTTACAGTCGCTCTCCAGACCCTTTCCAAAGGTGTAGTAGAATATGCGAAGCAAAAGGACATTTTATTTCTACAGGAAGAAAAAGGATTAACATACATAGTAATAACTGTGTCCATCAAGAGTAATTTGTAATCAGAAAATGAAGACAAATGCCCCAGAAGCCTGCATTTTATCAACACTGCCACTTTCCCAAAAAAAGAACCTCAGAAACAAGTCACTGGATCTGCTTTCAGTGAATCAGGAGTTCCCACATTTGTATTCCTCAATCTTTGAGAAAAGTACCAGATGAAACTGACCCACCCCTTTTTGTGTAAAATAGTAACTAACTGAACTCACATCTCCACGCCCTCATCCACCGGTTCAATGACAAACAGTAGTCAGTTCCCTTGAAGGAGACTTACACATTTTGGTATTTCTACCAAAAAAATTGAAATTTTCAAGCAGAAAAAAAGTTTAATTACAAGTAAGTGAGTGGCAGCCCAAGTGAAGCCCTTTTACTATGATTTCCAATTTTCTGTTCAATCCACACTGCAGAGATACAAGGAAAGCCACAATTTTGTTTCCTAAATTTTATTTAAGAATTCATACAAAATACTCCAGATAACTGAGTTTCAATCCTCATCTTCCTCCTCTTCTTCATCTTGATTAATCTGGAAGTAACGTAATTCATAACTTTCTTTGCTGTTAGCAACTACGCGTAACCAATCACGGAGATTATTCTTCTTCAAATATTTTTTGGTGAGATATTTCAAATACCTTTTGGAAAAAGGCACCTCGGAAGTTACAGTGATCTTGCTTTTGCTTCTTTCGATTGTTACAACACCTCCTCCGAGATTCCCAGCTTTTCCATTCACTTTGATTCTTTCCTGAAGAAACTGCTCAAAATTGGCTGCATCCATGATTCCATCTTCTACAGGATGGGTACAGTCAAGAGTAAACTTCAGGACCTGCGTCTTTTTTTTGCCCCCCTTCACCACAAGCTTTTTCACTGGCGCCATCGCCGCAGCGGAGGCAGAAAAGCTCTACTATTCTTTTGTTCTTTTAGGCATTTGCCAGGGGTCGAAAAGATGAGATTGAAATAAAATGCTTTTATTCCACTGATTTTTAACAGAAAATTTGCATTCTCTACTTCCAGCCTGTCTGAAACCAGTTTCTAATTGTCTCTCAGGAGAAACAATACTGTTCTTTCACCCAGTACTTTTTGTTTGTTGTTGTTGTTCCAAAGTTCATATCATGGGTCTGTCACAGAAGCAAAATTATAAATTGCAAGTCATTAAGGTGTGGTGAATGCCCATCTGTGTAAGAACATGTCAAAGAAATGTTTACCCAGTTGGAATATCACTGGCCAATCTACCATCTACTACTGTATATAGTATGTATATTAATATCCTAGTGCTGCTATAGCAAAATACTACAAGTATATGACTTAAAGCAACAGAAATTTATTTTCTCACAGTTCTGGTGGCTAGAAGTCTGGAATTGATGTGTCAGCAGTGCCAGGCTCCCTCTGGAGACTCTTGGGAAGAATCCTTCATTGGCTCTCCCTAACTTCTGATGATCATTGGCAAATACTTGGCGTGCCTTGACTCGAAGTTTCATCCCTCCAACCTCTGTCTCCACCATCATATGGCCCTTTACCCTGCGTGTCTACCTCTCTGTGTCTCTTTCTCCTTATAAGGACACTAGTCATTGGACTTAGGGCCCACCTCAATCCAATATGACTTTACCTTAAGTTGGTTAAATCACAGAGACCCCATTTCCAAATAAGGTCACATTCACAGGTGCCTGGGTTCAGGACTTCAATATATCTTTTGGGGGGACACAATTCAGCTCACAACAGTAGTAGATATTATTAGTAGCATGGAGCTGGAAGATCTGGTAGATTTTTAGACCAATGGCAGCCAACATATAGTATATTGATATTTATATCAAACTGACTAAAATTACCTAAAAATTTCCAAAAATGAATAAATCTTCAACTTTGAAACTACTCACCTGCTTATTCCATTTTTTATTCAAAATAGATATACAAAGTATGATGTGTGTGTGTGTGTGCACGTGCTATATGTATCTACATGGATTTATGTGTAGGACTTTTCAAAATCCTCATTTCTAATTTACAACTGTAAAACTGAATTCTGAAGCTTAGACTAGACAGAAATCAGGGCTTCACGTTGAGGTGGTAAAGTTACACATACATCAATTCTGATAACTAAATTATTCAACCAATTACTTTTTTTCTTTTTTAAATTGAGATACTATTGACATATAACACTGTGTAATTTTAAGGTGTACAATGTGTTGATTTGATGCATTTATATATTGCAATATGATTATCACCATAGTGTTACCTAATACCTTTAATGTGTCATATAATTATCACTTCTTTCTTTGTGATGAGAACAATGAAGATCTAGTCTCTTGGTAAATTTGAAGTTCATAATACAGTATTGGTGACTATAATTACTATATGCTATACATTAGAACTTCAGGGTTATTTATCTACTAGTTTTAAGTTTGTATCCTTAAATAACATCTCCCCAATCCCCCAACCTTCAGCCCCTGGTAATCACTATTCTACTCTCTGTTTTTACAAGTTTATCTTTGTTAGAATCCACAAATAAGTAATATCATACAGCATTTAATCTTCCTCTGTCTGACTTAGCTCATTTAGCATAATAAATCCATGTTGTTGTAAATGGCAGAATTTCATTTTTTTTCATGGCTGAATTATATATATATATATATAATATTAATTATAATATAAATATATATATATACACATACATATATATTTTACATCTTATTTATTCATCCATTGATGGACACTTCAGTTTTTTCATATCTTGGTTATTCTGAGTAAAGTTGCAATAATGACAGAAGTGCTGATACCTCTTTGATACCTTATTTTGCTGGGAAAAGAATACTCTCTTTGACAAATGGTGTCTGGAAAACTGGATAACCACATGGAGAAAAATGAAATTGTACCTCTATCTTATACTCCTCATAAAAATTAACTCAAAATGGATTAAACACTTCAACATATGACCTGATACTATAAAACGTCTGGAAGAAAACATGTAGGGAAAGCTCCTTAACATTGATCTTGGCAATGATTTTTTGGATTTGACACCAAAAACACAAGCAACAAAAGCAGAAATCAACAAGTGGGACTATATCAAACTAAAAAACTTCTTCACAGCTAAAGAAACAATCAACAAAATGAAAAGGCTACCTACAGAATGGGAGAAAATTTTTGCAAACCATATACAGAGTAAAGGGTTAATGTCCAAAATATATAAGGAACTCATACAACTCAATACAAAATAATCCATCTAAAAAATGGGTAGAAGAACTAAGTAGACATTTTCCTAAGAAGACACTCAAGTGGCCAACAGGTACATGAAAAAATGCTCAACATTCAATCTGGAACAATTCTTGAGTGTACAAATCCTTCACCTCCTTGGTCAAACTTATTACCAAGTATTTTATTCTTTTTAATGCAATTGTAAATGAGATCATTTTCTTAATTTCTCTTTCTGATAGGTATTATTAGTGTATAGAAACACAACTGACCTTTGTATATTGATTTTGTATCTTGCAACTTTACTGAAACTGTTTATTAGTTATAACAGTCTTTTGGTGAAGTCTATTATAAATATTATATCATATCATCTGCAAGCAGAGACAATTTAAATTATTATTTTCTGATTTGAATGCTTTTTATTTCTTTTTCTTGACTAATTGCTCTGACTAGGACTGCCAGTACTGTGTTAAATAATAGTGAGAACAGGCATTCTTGTTATGTTCCTGATCTTAGAGCAATAGCTTTCAGCTTTTCATCACTGATTATGATGTTAGCTGTGGGCTTGTTATAGGGCCTTTATTATGTTGAGATAAATTTCTTCTATATCCACTTTGTTAAGAGTTTTTTATTAGGAAAAGATGTTGAATTTGTCAAATGCTTCTTCTGCATCTATTAAGATAATCACAGGATTTTATCCTTTATTTTGTAATGTGGTGAATCACATTGATTAATTTGCAAGTGTTGACCCATCCTTGCATCCCAGAAGCAAAGCCCACTTGATCATGGTGTATGATCCTTTTAATGTACTGTTGAATTTGATTTACTAATATTTTATTGGGTAATTTTGCATTTATGTTCATCACATATATTGACCTGTAATTTAATTTTTTTGTATATCCTTGTCTGGCTTTTGTATCAGGTAATGATGGCCTTGTAAGATGAATTTCAAAGTGTTCTTTCCTCATCTATGTTTTGGAGAAGTTTGAGAGGGAATGGTATGACTTCTTATAATATTTGGTAGAATTCACCAGTGAAACCATCTGGTCCTATAACCAAAGATAGGAAATCTGAGAGGAATGAAATATTATGATAAAACATCATAGCCTAATTGAAGTTGAGGGACAAAGTCTTGGTTGCTGTGACAGTAAATTACTCTTAGTTTGAGTAAGAGCTTCTCACATACCACTATGTTCTATTTAAACATGACTAGGATTTCGAGCGATCCTATGACCAGAGCTACTCATCATCAACTGGGCATAATCATATCATTAAGCCATAAAGTCAAGTGGGCACAGCAGAAGTTGACTATATAATGAAAATGATACATTCAGGATTAGGCCAAACAGTTTGAATTTGACTTCCTATCTTCTAACTGTATTTTTTTTTCTTTTCTGTCATTATCCAAGATAATTTTCTTTCTCATGAGTAGTCCTAAATGGTTTCTTTACAAATCTATCATGGTAGTTTTGATATTAATTTGGGGGATGGAAATAGCAATAATAATAAATGTATGTAGGGCATTCCAGTGACTTCTGGAGAGACATGTTCTCCTGATTTGAAAGGCAACAGGAAAAGGAGAGAGGGCACAGCCTCTGAATGTTTTTATGTTTTTGCAGAAATGCTGTTACCATAGAAATTCAATGCAGTCATGTTAAGGGGTTAAAATATACAAGCGACCCATCTTAAACATACTACATAAGGAAAAATCTGAATTTTGTTGTATCTAGTGTAACACATTTAAATTAACATTACTATCAAACACTCAGTAATTTGGCATTGTAAATCTCTTAAACACAAAATTATCATAAACTTCAAGCAAATAAGTCTCTCACAGCTTAAAAACAAACAAAAAAAAATGGGGCCTCAGGTTAGGATTCAATGTGACTTTTTTCAATTTTGAAAAACTTATGAGTTTAATAGGAGTTAAGAAGAGGAAGGACAGGGGAGATATTGCTAAAGGATTTCTTCCTGGGGTGATGCAAATATTCCAAAATGAGATAGTGGTGATGCTTGCAGAACTCTGTGAATACACCAAACAATGAACACTTAACCACTAATGCTAAACATTGCACACTTTAAAGTGGTAAAATGTATGGTAAGTAAACTATATTTCCATAAAGCTGTTATTTTGAGAAAAAACAGCTTATGATAGTCAGTCTCTTCCTGGGTGCTGGCATTGTATATAAAGATCATATATTACCTAGTTCCTGAAATGTGACCACTTTTCTCTCTAATCAAACTCAGGAGTATATTTTTTCTCTTTGAGTAAAATTAAAACAAAATTTTTAAAAGTAAATAATTCAAAACACAATTTAATTTATACCAGAACATGAATTTTATTAATTTGTAATTAATTTTAAAAACTGATTAAGACTGTAACTCTTAAATTTTTACCTATATTTACTTATTCTGTTTCCTTATCCATAAAATGGGGGCATTTATCATATAATAAAAAAAATGTAAAGCAATTAGAACTTTTCCTAGTGCCTAGAAGGTGCTTTGTAAATATTTATTATTATTAATAAGCAATGCACAGGCCATATTCACTTCTCCAATAGAATATTTTTATACTTTACCAAATAAATTTCTTATTTTCCAGTAAGTATTATTTTTTCCTCAATTTTTTTCACAAGCTGTCCACTCGAGAACACAAGAATTTTAAACACCAATCTTCAGCTCAATTAGTTTATAAAGTAGGTGTGAAGTCACAAAACTTCAAGATATTGTTTATTTTTTCAGAAGTCACAGGTTTTTTCGGGAATTAGGAGGTTCCCATCACATATGAAAATAAAGTAACATTGTTAAAAGAATACCATTCAACTGGCATAAACATTGAAACATTCTTTAGTTTTATAATTTAGTGAATTCTAAGCTCCTATTTACCATTTCCACACCTAAAATCATGATATTAATCCAATTCCTCATGCTCAGTTCAGTAATGATTATGCATTCTCATTATGAAATTTGGAACTTACCCAGTTGTACCTGTGAGTGGATGGATGCAGCAACCCCAGCAAGACAGAGGGGTGATTACCACGGTCTCAATCCCTTTAGAAATTTAAGTTTGGGCCACAAAAGGGCCAGATTCATGGGCATTTGACCTGGGCAGTCCCACAGGTCAAATGAAGAGCCCCATACTTAAAAGAACCTCATGCTTGGTCTATTGCTCTGCTGTCACTGTTTTGAAATTCTTAGTAATATTTGAACAAGGAATCCTACATTTCATTTTGCAATGAACACAGAAAATTATATAGCTAATCCTGGGTCATAAAGCCAGGTAAGCTACCAAATCCTGTGGTAATAATTAAGGGTAGGAGGAAATTAGTATAGGTGTTTGAGGAGGGAGAGGATGAGTATTAATGGTACCCTGAACCTACCTGCAGCAATGGTGTCTGTACCTCTTCCCACTAACCTCTCATAAGTTTCTCCTCAGAAACACGGACAAGAACTACGGAGGAGGGACTTCCCTGGTGGCACAGTGGTTAAGAATCCGCCAGCCAATGCAGGGTACACGGGTTTGAGCCCTGGTCCGGAAAGATCCCACATGCCGCGGAGCAACTAAGCCTGTGTGCCACAACTACTGAGCCTGCACTCTAGAGCCCGTGAGTGACAGCTACTGAGCCCTCATGCCTCAACCACTGAGGCCCGCGTGCCTAGAATCTGTGCTCCACAACAAGAGAAGCCACTGCAATGAGAAGCCCGCTCATCACAATGAAGAGCAGCCCCCACTCGCCGCATCTAGAGAAAGCCTGCACACAGCAACAAAGACTGGACACGGCCAAAAATTTTTTAAAAAATTAAATAAAAAAATGATTCTGGTTCAAAAGAAAAATGCATATACAAAGTTTAAAAATAAAAATGATGAAGGAGCTGTTTTCCAAACCTCATGCACAGAGAAGAGAATCTGTATGAAGCAAGGGATGGATGGGAGGTGTCTTGCTTACATCTCTATTCAAGGAAGACTTCTGCAGGAAGGATAGCTGGTTGACAGCCTCCAGCTGCCCCAAGATTGGCCAATGTGTTCTTGCCAGACTGCTTCCCCAGCGACTAAGCACTATGACGTACTAGAATCACTATATTCCTGCCCACCCCTAGATTCCTAGAATCCCTGTAATGGTAGACTTTGCTTAGGGAGTCTGATTACCTAGACAGTTAACTAGCATCCTCTCTCTCTCTCTTTCAAATATATATATAATCGCTATTGGGATCATGGGTAAATATTTGTTTCTTTCACCCTGCTTTGCTTATGTGTATATTTTTTTTTCTGCAAATACATGTGCTACTTCAAGGACTTATAATATTGTTGGAAATCATCAAGAATAACACATTTTGTGATCTGTTTGAAAGGAATAAATGATTTCACCCACCTACATTTACTGACTACTCATGAAATGCAAAGCTTCACCTTACTTTACCCTATCATCAGAAAAATGATTCCAGTTTTGGTACAAAAGGATACTTCCAAGTATCCTTTCTGCAAGATTGTAGAAAAGCAATCTCATGTATATTACATGATAGCTTTTACATGAATTACTGCTGCTGCAAATCAGTGGGCAATGTATGTGGACAAATACTCAATGTTTTAATGTTTTTTTAAGTATAGGTTGCACTTTTGCATTTCATGGTGCCTTTTAGAATTAACTATATCTTTTTTATTTTTTCTTTAATGTCACGAACTATGTTTTGAAATATTCAAACACATGAGAAAAAGGCTTATTGAAGTAAATATTCTGCAATTAGTATTTCTCATGCCACTTATACCATGATTACATGAAATGTAAAATCACTGCTTTTGAGTATTAGGAAAAAAATAGAAGGAATCATAATTATAGGCAAGTTTTATTAGGAAATGTTTAGGTTAACTCTGAAATTCAAGTATAAATAAGATTTTTTTAAATCTCAGTTTATAGTTATCACAAGTATGTGTGATAAGTTAAGTTTTGCTAACCAGTAAATTGGGGTGGTCCTTGAATCTTCCTTTGGCAGTTCCTCCCCTTCATTTCAAATCAATCAGAAAGTCTTACAGACTCTACGTCCTAAACCTTTCTTGAAGCCCTCTCCTCCACCCTGTTTCTGCTGGCATTGGGCTCATGCTCATTTTTTCTTCATTTGAGTGCTCACATTCTGGCCTCCCTTCTGACTCTCCACATTGTTGCCAGTGTGATTGTTCTGAAATGGAAATATGGTCATTCCTCTGCAATTCACATCTGTCATTGAGTTCCCAGAGCCTAGCTTGAAGTCAAATACTTGTTGGCAATATATTTGAGAACTTTTTTGATCTTACTCCTGCTTGCTTCTCAGACTCATCCCTGTCTGCCTACAAAACCTCTCTGCTCTGGCTCTGAACTCCCTGTCATCATTCAAAAGTTCCATGAGTTTTCACAGCCCTGCAAGTTGCATCTTCCGTTGCCACTGCCTGGAGTATATTCCCCTCAGCCCAATCCTGAAAAATATAACTCATTTCTCTTTTTTCACCTATATTTTTTCTTAAGTTCATGATTAACATTGCCATTTTAAAAAACCTCAATGCAAAAAATTTAATTTGCACACCATAAAATAATTTAATATTTCTGTATAAAATATTCTTTTATTTCCCATTTCAGAATAACTAAACCATAATATCACATGACAGTTTTTCTCAGCTGATTTCACTGATTTTCCCCCAGCAGATAAACAACTTACCTTGAGTTAAACACTTCCTCCTCTGCCCTTTGCTGCATGCCGAATAAAGCTCTAATAAACATCTTCAGGTATTGCATGTGGCAAACATTCTAACACGTCCAGGAAATTCTTAAAGCCAGAGACTCTCTTTGTTCGTTTCCATTCCCTAAATGTCTTGGATACTTGCTACATGGCAAGTACTCATGTAATATTTGTTTAGAGAATGAAAGATAGCAAATAATTGAGAACAAAACTTGACTTTTCAGTGTTATTTTGAAATTTTTTATCAAAATGACAGAACATAACTATTCAGTTATACATTTATCCTTGGTCATGTTCTTGCTTAAATCGTGTAACTATTAACATACAGTTCACTCCAACAGCATTTTTATGTTCCTACATATTAGGTATTTTGTTGTTTGCTTGGGAAACTCAGATAAATACAACACTGACTCTTTATTCAATGTTTTCTTATTATAAGTGAGTGATGAAATAATAGTTGGTACTATTCACTGTACTCTGTGCCACCTACTATTTAATCACCTAATAAGATACTTCGAGGTGAAATTTAATCATCAGCAGTCTTATTTTGTATATGTGTGTAAAATAATTTAAATGCATTCAAAATATGCATTGTGTTGTGGCAATATAGGTAAATTTATGTATAAAAATCATTGGATATAATGGTTATTCAATTAATATTTTGGATTGATTGAATATATCACTAATATGAATGAGTAATTCATACTACTATAATCCTTTCATTTCAGTTGAGCTCTCTATATTTTCTTCTCTTTTGAAGAGAATGGCACTTCAGTATAATCACAAAGAGTGAATAGATGGGATTGCATAGTCTCAATCAACCTACTTTTTACATGCAAAAAATTTAAAAACACATAATTATAAATTTCCTGTATTTCACAGTAAACATTATTGTTCAAACCTTAGAGTTACAACAATATAAAATGTTAGTAAAATCAATGTTTTGTTGAAATTATAGTAATTCATGTAAGATTTTTTAGAAACTGACACTAGTGAAAACTCTGAAGTAGTGTAGTTTTTTGGCATTTATTTTTCAAACTTCCAATTGGAAACTCAATCACAAAGGCCCATCCACAGAGCCACACACTATCTACCCTGATTGCATCTCATGATCCTTACTTCCCTGCCTCACTCAAACACTGAGTTCTTAGTAGTAATTTTTCAGGGTTTTGATCTCTGATCTGTGCCTTATAATTTGATGAAAGTAATTTTTGAAAGGTTAATATGTCAGGACATTTTTTGCAAATGTCCTAAACAGGTTCTCTTGTATTACTATGATTATTAGTTTCATAATGTTGCCATAACAAATTGCCACAAATTCAGAGACTTAACACAGGCATTATCTCACAGTGCCTTCACAGTCTGAAGTCTAGCTTCCTTGGGTCTCAGAAGGCTAAAATCAACGTGTCTACATGGCTGTGTTCCTTCCTTGATGCTTTAAGGCAGAATCCACATCCTGGTTTGTGTGAGTGATTGGTAGGATTCACTTCCTTGTGGTTGTAGGGCTAAGGTCCCTGTTTTCTTGCTGGTATTACCAGTTGGCTAGACATCAGGGATCTTTCTCAGCTTCTAGAGGCTGCTAGCCTTCCTTGGCTCCTGGCCCCATTCCTCCATCTTCAAACCAACAAGAGTGGGTCAAGTCCCTTAAGCTTCATCTCTTGGACTGATGATTCTGTCTTCCTCTTTAGCTTTTAAGGGCTCATGTGATTACATTAGGTCCACTCAGGTAATCCAGGATAAACTTCCTAATATAAAGCAATTGATTAGTAACCTTAATTCCATGTGAAAGACTCTTCTCAGCAGTACCCGTATCAGTGCTTTACTGAACAGCTAGGAAACAAAAAATCTTGGGGAGATATTTTTACAATTCTGTCAACCACTTCATGTAATGATTTTTTTTTTCTTCTGGAAAGCATATTGAATAAGTTAACTAAGTAAATATTGAGCATTTTTTTAGCACTTTATCCTATGATGGTTTTCTTTTTCAAAGAAAGAGTACAAACAAGGGAGAAAAACATAAAAGAACATTCTTCATTCTAAGTCTCTCTCTCTCATTCTCTCTCAACCTCCTCTTCTCTCTTAGTTGTTTTGTTGCTGTTATAAGTTTTTCTTAAACATGCAGCTTCTGACCAATGCCATTGAAGGCCCAGGTACATTCTATCTTCCTGCTTCGCCATTTTTAGCATGTGGATTCCATTCTCCCATTCATAGTATGGTTGATAACCTTCTAACAACCTGCCATTATTCCAGGCATAAATAAGAAGAAAGGGTGGAAAAAACATAAAGTGCCTAAGGGCAAAAGCATAACTGCCTGCCTATGGAGCCTCACCATTCTTCAAAACATTCCCAAAAGCTCAACTCAGTGACTTGTTTCCATCTAATTGTTGGAACCATGCTACATTGCTTTCCTTAGATGAAAGAAGACTAGGAAAACAGTGGGGCTGAATAGATTGGGTTGATGAACACCATTGTATCTGACACACTATCATCAGACAGAAGATAGCATGGTTTATATTTGAATATTTCTTGTCTAACATTGAACAGAGAAATTAAGGAATTTTGTGCTCATTTGACTGAACTGTGCCTTGGTGTCCTGAAATTAATTTTATGTGGATTGAAGAAATCAATAATCACTAAATTTCAGAATGGAATTTCAATTTTCATTTAGTAAATCCTAAACCATATGTAATATTTGTTTAAATTGTTAATCTTTCTCAAAAAATATTGAAGTTTTTAATGTTAACTTTATGGGATTAAGCCAAAGATATCAAGAGTGTTAGAAATTCCATGCCCTATATATTGTGAAGTGTGGAATGGTATGAATATATGATCTTTTGTCTTATCACAAATTATAATAAATAAGCTTTTAACTTGACTATCTGTTAAGTTCTGTAGCTTTTCTAAAATTAGGATTAAGTTAAATTTGAGCTAATATATTCTAATCCATGTAAAATTTACATATCTGGTTTTGTGAATTTTTGTGACTATCCTTCAAATCAGCGTTTCTATAGCAGAGCCTATCTACCAGAAACAACAAAAGTTAAGGCATGTTATTTTGTACTTTCAGTGATCTTAGTCCTTGCACTTAAAAAAACTCCATATCAATATACGTTAATGGGAAGACTTTGTAATGTAACAAAAAAATCAACAATGTTTTTTTACTTCACTGTTCTCTTGACTGGGTGGCATAGTGTAGATGATGGGTAATAAAAAAAAAATGAGATTCAAAGCAATTATTTTCCAAACTGCTGGCATTGAAAAAATTGTAGTCATTTGGAAACATTTAGGGCTCTGAACCAAATGAACTTAGTATTATATAAAATGCAAGAATCAAAATACATAACAGTAATCCCTGAATTTCAAGGGCAAATCACTTAGCTATAATAATTTTAAGTCCTTGAGCATTTATTATAAAGCATACTGACAATGTGAATATACACCTGGCTATATATCTCCCAATAACACATTGATTTTCAGCTATTTCAATAATGGTATAGATCTCAGCATAGGACTGTTCTATGATAGAAGCAATCATTCTAAGTAAGGTATGTATTTAAGGTTATGTCAAGTTGTGAGAAACTTACTAAGTACTTCTGTTTAAAAAGTTCCCTGTTTAATATGTTAAAACTTTGTTTACAATATTCCAAGGGTATTTTATTCCAAAGGTCTTTCATCATAAAATATTTTCAGTGTAACATTTACTATTATATGACAATTCAAGCAAGTAATACATACTTAAGAATTTACAGTTTGTCAGAGTCAGATGTGAAGTTGTCTTTCTTAGAAAGTGACATCTAAGAGAAGACTAATGTTCCAAATAATACAATAGTACTGCTATATACAGAAAAAAACACGTTCTTAAAACAACACACAACAAAACAAAATTGGTAGGATGCTAGAAGAGCAGATACTTGAAGAAGGATGATTGCAGGCTGGCAATGCCATGTGAAACAACACTGCACTGAAGAAACTGGAGGAGTCTGCATGCCCTGAAGGACTCTTTCTTCATGAACCCCATTGGCCTCTCACAGCAAAGGGTCTGAAAAATCAACTAAGAAGTGCCTATGGTGATACAGACTGGAGAGGGGAACACAGTCATGTGGGTGGGACAAGTATATGCATCCTGATGCTTCCTCTTTATTTCCACCACAAGACAAAAGCTTTAATCAGAAAGAACAGTGACACTACTGGCCTTAGGGTATATTAAGGCCAATTTTAACGAGCTTATATGATAGGTGAAACAATCATTTGAGGGTAGAACCTGATTAATTAAAGGTATATTCATTAAAAATATAACAATGTATATTTTAAATTAGCAGAAAATTACTACAAACTTTATAAGAGATGTATAAGTAATAAGTCAATAGTGGAGGTAAAATGATATACTATATAATGTTTATTTAATGCAAAAGAAGGCAGAGCAAGAGTATATAATAAATTAAATAAATATAAAACAGCTAGCAATTTAGTAAAGTTTTTATCCAACGACATCCATAATCACGTTACTTATGAATGGCTTAAATATAACTTTCTTAAGAATGCAATTGTCAGATTGGATCAGACAGCAAGATCCAATTCTACTGTGTCTATTAGAAATGCAGTTAATATATACTGATAAAGATAAGTTAAAAGTAAAAAGATGGAGAAAGATATGCCATGAAAATATCCCCCAAAACCTTGAATAGCTATGTTAATATCAGAAAAAGCCAGCTTCGGAACAAGGAATACTATCCAGAATAAAATGGGACAGTATATCATCATTAAGGGTCAATTCTCCAATAAGACATAATGACCATAAATACAAATATATATATATGTTACTGATAACAGAGCATCAAAGTAAATGAGACAAAAATGGAAGTTAGTAAAACAAGTTGGCAGTTCTAAAATTATAATTGAGACATCAAAAATCCTTTCCCAGTAATTGATAGAACAAATAGGCAGAAAGACAGTAAGAGTATAGAAGATTTGAACACTATCAACCAAATAGTCCTAATTGATATTTATAGAACAATTCACCCAACAGTAGAATACACATTATTTTCAAAGACATATGAATATTCAACAAGATAGACCATATAATAAACCAATAAAAATATCTCAAACAATTTAAAAGAGTAGAAATCATAACTACATTTTAATAGCATAATAGAATTTAGCTATAAGTCAAACAGGAATAAATCTAAAAAATTCTCAAATCTTTAGATATTAAACATCCCCTTTCTAAATAACCCAGGGTTAAAGGGGAAGTCTAAAACCAATGAAAAAATAGTCTGTATGAAATACAGATAAAAATACAACACATCAAAATATGAGGGATACAGTTATAGCAGTGCTTTCAGGGTCATTTATAGTATTGAATACTTATATTAGGAAAGAAGAAATGACTCAGATCAATAATTTAATTCTTCATCTTAAGAAATTTTTTTTTGTGTGTGGTACGCGGCCCTCTCACTGTTGTGGCCTCTCCCGTTGCGGAGCACAGGCTCTGGACGCGCAGGCTCAGTGGCCATGGGTCACGGGACCAGCCGCTCCGCAGCATGTGGGATCTTCCCGGACCAGGGCACGAACCCGTGTCCCCTGCATCGGCAGGCAGACTCTCAACCACTGCGCCACCAGGGAAGCCCCATCTTAAGAAATTTTTAAAGAAAAATAGAGCAAACTAAACCCAAAGCAAGTAGAAAGAAGTAATAAAGAATGGAGAAGAAATTAATGAAATTGAAAATAGAAAAATTTAAAAAATCAATGCAAATAAAAGCATATTCTTTGAAAAGTTCAATAAAATTGACAAACTTCTAGTTACAGTGACCAAGAAAAAAGGGAGAAGAGCTTCCTATAAGAATGAAAAATTTCAATATCAAGAATGGAAAATAAAGGGACATTGTTACTGGCAACATCGGCTCTAAGAGGAGTCCCGTAGATAGCCTGTGACCTCAGTGTTATCACAGAGTTGGATTTCAGAGTGGTGGATTTGGAGCCCTTAGTCAAGTTCATTCCTGGTATTTGGAAGTAAGTGAAGAAAATTCTCAGTCACAACTGTGAAAACGTCGTTATAAAAATAAAAGGAATATGGGTTGTTCTAGATGACCAGAAAATTCAATATGTGATCTTTTATTAGATCTTGGATCAGAACTAAGAAATAAAAACAACTAGAAAAATATTCAGTGGCATATTTGGGGAAAATTGTTATATTGAACACATGACATAAATAGTAAAGAACATTTTGTGTATCAGGCTTAAATTTTCTGGATGTGATAATTACAATTAGATAAAATATCTTTTAAAAAAAATGAAATACAAGCTAAAATATTTGTGTGAAGTATCAGAAACTTAGTTTTAAATAGTTGATAAATATGTAATCAAAATGTGTATTGTTGTGAGTGTATGTTTAGGTAGACCGAGGGTGAGAGATAAAAGATATATAGCAAATAATGAAACCTGGAAACTCTAGGTAAGGGATATAGGAATGTAAACTTCTAATTTTTGAAGGTCACATATTTTTATACTAAAATTTGGGTTAAAAATAACAACGGTTTACAGTACATTCTTATGGTTAGCAGTTTATAAAAAGCCAACCCACTTCACAGTTCTTATAATTATTTTTTGCTGTCATACTGCTCAAGTACCTTAGCCATTATAAATCTGAACTCTTCACCTTCCACCTATACCTCATCCAAATGACACATAAAATCTTTAGTGATTGTGCTGTTACATGGTGTTCTTATTGCTTTCAGTTGAGGGTAAAATTCAGTTCCGAAATTCCACCCTGAAGATTAGCATTCTAAGTACAAACTGGTAGCTTAGTCTTTCCAGAAAGCTGAGCCTGAGGCAGAGGAGTTATGTTCATTTCTAGGGAGAAGTGAAAGACAAAGTGGCAAGGAGGAAGGGAGAGATGACACAAGTATAGATTATTGAACTGCCTACCACTAAGTAAGACAAATTACAGAATACCATGATCACTCTCAAAAATCCATACTAGCTTCATTTGGGGTCCTTCTATTGCAAGGGATAAATAGGACTGAATTTACCAACAAATTACTGAATCCTACTGTTCAAAGTTTATCCCTTGGGAGATTAACTCCCACATACTTTCAGGTTGTGCAAAGGAACGTGCCAAAAGAGGTCCTGTAACGGCTCAAACAAAGAAGTCGTCAGACAGGGAGTAAGAGGGGCACAGTATGGGCGTTTTGCAAAGCACTGTCAGCTTGTGCGTACGTGAAGATTTTTATGGTTCAGCCACAGCTTATGGTCACCCTGGGAACAGAAACAATAGACAGTGAGATGGAGAAGATTGGAAGGATGGAGTGTGCATGTGTGTGTGTGGTGGTGTGGGTCGCGGAAGGAGGGGCTGTGGGTGGTGGAGGCTGGACTTATGGAGCCCTTTGTAACATAGAATAGCAGAAGGGGTGACTTGTCATTTCCAAGATTAGGCTGTAAAAAGACTGGCTTCCATCTTGGCTGCTTTCTCTCATGCTTTCTTGGATTTGATCACCATGTTAGGCCACCTTGTCGAGCAGCCCTGTAGGAGGCTCATGTGTCGAGGGACAGAGACTTGCCAACAACCACATGAATGGACTTGTAACTGGATTTATCCCTCCTCACTTGGAGTCTATAGGTGTGACCAGAGCCCCAGGTGGCCTACAGACTATAATTTCAGTATTGATGTTAGACAAAGGCACTTAACTAAGTCACACTCTGATCCCTGACTCCCAAAAACTGTTAGAAAATACATTTTTATTGTTAGAAACCATTAAAATTAGGTAATTTCTTACACAGCAGTAGATAATACACTCTCCTATCTCATTCCCCTTTGTGGTCTCTGCCTCAGTCACCAGGCCCTAGGCTCTCCATTGTGCCCTGTTTTCCCTCATGCCTGGAGCTTTCAAATAGTGCCACCCATGTAAAATAATATTCCGTAACACTTCTAGTTAACTGCAGCATTTCTCTAAAATCTGAACTGCTAATCACATGCCCCGTGGCATACATTAAAAGCTTTCTGTATTTTCTTGGGCTTCCCTGGTGGCGCAGTGGTTAAGAGTCTGCCTGCCAATACAGGGGACACGGGTTTGAGCCCTGGTTCGGGAAGATCCCACATGCGGAGCAAATAAACCTGTGGACCACAACTACTGAGCCTGCGTTCCAGAGCCCGCAAGCCACAACTACTGAAGCCCGCGTTCCTAGAGCCAGTGCTCCACAACAAGAGAAGCCGCTGCAATGAGAAGCCCTTGCACCGCAACAAAGAGTAGTCCCCGCTCACCACAACTACAGAAAGCCTGCATGCAACTAGCGAAAGCCTGTGTGCAGCAACGAATACCCAATGCAGCCAAAACTAAATAAATAAAATAATAAATTTATTGAAAAAAAACTTTCTGTATTTTCTTAATGGAACCTATCTAATTTGGAATTATATTTCTGTATGATTATTTGGCAAATGCCTGAGATTACCAGTAAATTGTAAGTTAATGAGGCAAGGTTTTGCTTTTTGTTTTTTTCACTCCAACACTCAATGCAGTGCTTGACACAGTTCTTGATTAATATGCATTTTTTCAATTATCATATGATTATATGAGAGGCATAAGTGTTATAAAATTTTAACAATTTACAGATACATTACCTAGAAAATTTTAGTAATGTAACAAAAAATTAAAATAAGCAATGTGTTAAATTGGTGATCTAATCATATACCAAAATTACTTCTCCTAATAAAAATTGATAAGAAACATCGTAGAAAAAAAAACTCTGTTGCAATAGAACAAAAATTTACATATTTAGAAATAACTCATTCAATACATTTTAGAAATTCAATAGATAAAATAGTGAAGCATTATGGAGAGTCTTCAAAAAAGATATGACTAATGGAAGTAAATACCTTGCTCTTGTATGGGAAGAATCAACATCAGAAAGGTGTCTTTCTATTAGTCATGTGATACATTAACATGGTACATAGTAATTATATAAATATATGTTGTTTTCAACTTGCACTATTAAAATTATGATTTTAAATAGAAGTGCCTAGCAGGGAGGATTATAGGAGAAGTCTCTGCTGTGAGAGTGCTGATGCTTGCTACTTACAGGACATAGACAAATAGCTTCTCTTTTCTTAGACTAAATTCTTTACCAGAAGTATAAACTTAATTTGTAGGAACTCAGATTTTTATAAGGATTGGTAGAAACCATTAAAAGAAAGTTCATAGCAGACTGACAACTATAAAGTTATTAATTTGTTTGCTCTTGTAATTGTAATTATTACTATTACTCTCATAGTTAGCATTGCTGCAGCATTATCAAATCTGATTAACTATCTCTGTTGAGCTCTTTTATTGAGTGGTAAAATGAGTACATACTCTCTTGGAACAGTGTCTCTCATTAGAATTACCTGGGGATTCTTGTTAGGAATTTAGTTTCTTGTGAATCTTTTTAGGATATTTGGAAATGAGGACCAGGAATGCACACTTTAAAAAGAAACCGAGGGCTTCCCTGGTGGCGCAGTGGTTGAGAGTCCGCCTGCCAATGCAGGGGACACAGGTTCGTGCCCCGGTCCAGGAAGATTCCACATGCCGCGGAGCGGCCGGGTCCGTGAGCCATGGCCACCGAGCCTGCGCGTCCAGAGCCTGTGCTCCGCAACGGGAGAGGCCACAACAGTGAGAGGCCCGTGTACCGCAAAAAAAGAACAAACACAAAAAAAGAAACTGAAGTGATTTTCCACCCACACTCAAGTTATGATTTGTAAAATTCACTGTATTACCTTTTGAATTAAAGCTACAGTCTCTGTGGGATTTCTATTCTACACCCAATTTAAATCTAGGATATGTCTATTTCTAATTATTTCAAACCAATTAACTTTCCTTATTTAGTAATAAAATTCACATTTACTTTATTAGTGTATTTTTTTCTTGCTTAATTTTTAAAAACACTTTTAATGTGGATGTATTAATCATACCTTTCATTTTAATTAATGATAAACTGGATTCCAGAAAACTGTATGTAATTTTATTAAAATTAATCATAATGAAGTTAAAATAATCACATTTAAGAATGTGCATTTCCTTCTAATAGGGATTAGATTTCAACTGCTGTTTATATGTCCATGTATAACTCATAGAACCGTACTCTGTATTAAACTCTGATTGGTATTAACTGTTTTTTCTGTTCCCTCACTGTGATAATATTACCTTAAAAAAAAGAGAGACTTGGGGTTTCAAAATGGCTGACTAAGGGCATGTTTTAATCTCTTCTTCCTTCAAAAATCCCATTGAGATTATAGAAATCACAAAATATAGTAAATAAACAGTTAAAGACTTGGAGGTCCTAAAAAACCAAGAGAAGTCCCTAGTAAATCAATTATTCAGTTATTTCTGAAGGATACAGAGCCAATAAGATTAGATTGCCTTGAGAGGATAAACCTAATCTGAAACTTCCACAACCCAATATAAGCAAAATTAAGACACTTCAAAATAATGTGATTTCAAACGTCCTTAAATGCATCAGGTCAAGAAATATATGGGAAACTAGAGAAGACTGTCTTGTAGCCAGGTATGAAAGCTGTTAATTCTGTGCCAGTTACCTCTTAACATTTTCTGTATCTAGAGGATTTGTCCCAGAATACCTCTCCAAAGAGATCAAGTATGGCAGGTTCCCAGAGTGTTGAAGCTGGAAGGAGAAGCTGAGAGGTGTGCTGAGGAAAACTTCTGGTCATCACCATAGAAAAGGCTATTTCTTCCTGTTCAACAGAAAAACCAGACCAGACTCAAGTTCATAATTACAATCACAGCTAGAAATCACATAAAGTAAAAGTGCATCTGCTGTTTGGAAAAGAAAAATATTTAGTGTTGTGCTGAGTGAATAAAAAGAAGCCACTTAAACAACTACTATTGATCAATGCTAACTACTGTTATAAATTTACACAGAAAAATCCATAATGACCAAATATCTGAGGGGAACATAGAAGAGGAACACTGGCTGGAGCTAATGAAAGAACTATCTATTAAGGAAAGAAATTAATGGAAAAATAAACACAAATAATAAATATGCTTAGTAATGTTTGAGACGATAGCATTCCTGCAAAATATGAATATGAAACTTTTCTTTAAGGGAGCTTAGGAATTTAAAATAAATGCATATGCAACCTCAGTAACATATATCCTACTAAGGGATAGAGAGAATATAAGAGAAAAAGGTATTTAGATAAATAAATAGTACAACATATCACTGAATTAAAAACAATCCCCCAAAACCCTGTTAAGATTGATGATGCTTTCATCTGAAACATTCAGACAAAATTAATGAACAAACAAAATAATAATAAATTGCTACAAACTCCTAGAGAAAAGGAATATTTACACTTTAAAAGTCACATTTTCTTTATTATCTGATGAGGTAATAAAACATGTATTGAGAGATGACCCCATTCTCCAAAACAATATAGCGACGTGTGCAAGTGTGGTCAAAAAAAAGATATTGCAAAAACAACTCTGTAACTAATTATGCAAGTATAAAAAAACAAATATATTGAAGAAATATAAAAATTAAAAAATAAAGTACATACATATTTTTTTCAGAAAAAGAAAATTAATCACATAGAAAAGGTCAGTAAAACTGATAATAAATTTATATATAAAAAAATATATATGTATGTACATATATGTAAATAGCAAAACACAGCTTATGCTAAATTGTGATAGATAATTTTATGTGTCAACTTGCTTGACTGGGCTGAGGGATGCCCAGATACCTTGTGAAACATTATTTCTGGGTATGTCTGTGAGGGTGTTTCTGGAAGAGATTAGCATCTGAATCAGTAGACTGAGTCAAGAAGATGGACCCCACCAATGGAGGGGGGCATCACGCAATCCACTGAGGGCCTGAATAGAACAAGAAGGCAGAGGAAGGGTGAATTTACTCTCTGTTGGAGCCAGGAGGTCCCTCTTCTGCCCTTAGATATCAATGATTTCGGTTCTCAGACCTTCAGACTCAGACTGGGACCTACGCCATTGGCTCCCCTCCACTTAGCCTTTGGGTTTGAAGAGGAACTACGTCACCAGTGTTCTGGACCTCCAGCAAGCCAACTGCAGATCACAGAACTTCTCAGCCTCCATAATCACGTCACCTTCATAAAAAAATTCTCTCTGCATATCTTTATATCTGCTGCAGGCTCTGTTTTTCTGGAGAAAACTGACTAAAACATAAATACTTTTTGACAACACTACTTTGGAATGTAATGCAATTTAAGTACTAAATATTTGTATTGCAAAATAATACAAGTTCAATGCAATCACAGAAATAAAACATTTTCTAGCTCCATCAAGCAATGAGTTTTTTTTTTTTATGTATAACTTATTACATCTTTCGTCATGAATTTAAAAAGATACTGAAACCCAGCAGGACCCTATGGGGCTCCTGGGCACAAAAGCCTTTCTGTATCCCCTTCTCTGAGTTCCAAAGGCCAGGTTCAAACCGTTGCTAATCAGGAGAGGGGGGGGATGCAGAGACAAGGGAGGAGCAGTCTAGAAACAATAGTACAGCCTTGAGGGCAGGGTCCTGGTCCCACCCCACCCCCACCCCCACCCCCCTGCAAAGGATATTCATAACAATATCTTTGAGCTCTTCTGCAGAACTAAAACCCTCACCAAATGGAAGATGTTAACTACTTGATGAAACACTCTTCATTCCAGAGGAGGTAACAGTTTGCCCATCACCACCTGATGCCAGATGATATTTGGATTGAAGGAATGCACAGCCCGATCCTTATCAGCAACCCTACCCCCTTGACTATAAGACTCTTCACAACCCCCCCTCCCTTTTTGGACACACAGTTTTGAGGACATTATACCGCTGTGTCCCCCTTTGCCTGGCAAAGTAATAAAGCTATTCTTTTCTACTTCACCCAAAACTCTGTCTCTGAGATTCAATTCGGTGTCAGGGTACAGAGGCTAGATTCGGCTTCAATACCACGCACCCATACAAAAACATACATACACACAAACACATATGTAGATGTGTTTGCTGTTTACTTCTATAAAGAATGGAAGCAAACTATGCACAGTACTCTGAAACCCGCATTTCCCACTTAAACATCAATCAAGATATCATGTGAGGACAGACATACAAGTCACATATAAAAACGGTAATATTTCTGTATTTATATGTACTATCATTTATTCAGCATTTTTACCATTTAAGAACGTTCATGCTGTTTGCTGTTTTTGTTTGTATATATAAAAACTTATAAACAAGAAGAGATATTTTAGATGGCAGGACCAACCCTTGGGTTTAGAGGTAGGGAGGGGAGAAAGATCAAGAAATTCCATGCAAAATGTATTGCTATGTTATAGGAGAAGTTATGCATAGTGATATTTTTGTTATTTGTTTGTTTTACCAGGGATATATACATAGATGTTTATGCTGCAGTTAAAGTTGTTTTACATTTAGATCCGGTCATTTCAGTTACCTGTGATGTCGAAAGCTCAGCTTCTCTGTACACCAGTGCTGAATCGAACCTCGGAGACAGAGCTTTGGATGAGATAGAAGAGGATAGCTTTATAACTTTGCCAGGCAAAGGGGGACACAGGGGGCTTCTGCCTCAAAAAACTGTGTGTCCCCACCCAGGAGGATCTGATAAGGAGTTTTATAACAATGCTTCCCAAGGGTGGGGTTGCTGACAAGATTAGGGTGTGTGCAGGGTCTCAGTGGCAGGTCTCCTAATCTAGATGAGCTTCTCTGCTCCCTTTAATCTTGCCTCAAGTGGTTTTTTGGCTCCTCCTCCCTTGATTAGCAACTGTTTGAATCTGCCCTTTGGAACTCAGGGAAGGTCAAGGAGGCTGGAGTCTCGCTGACAAGAAATAGGGGACAAAAAAGAGACCTCCGTGCCCGGGAGCCTCAAAAGGGCCCTGCTCGGTTTCACATGTACCATTTATAAAGAGAGGATAGACATTTTTAAGTATTAGAGAAAAATAAGAACCATAAATATAAAATACAAACTATTTCTAGAAAAGTTTTTAAATTGGAATACAAGAAACTGCAGAAACAAGGGAAAAAGCAAAAGAATTTCATTGAAAACCAGATATAAGATGAAGTATATTATGGATCACAATAGTTGTGAATTGATATAAAGCTTGCATTAAAAGACAAATTTTCCTAGACTGACTACTTAAAATTCTATCACTATATTATTTATAGTAGACAAATCAAAACCAAAATTTAAGACATTTAAAAGTATCTCCATTTATAGACCTGGAAATTTTAAGCAAGATTAAAACAAGATTTTCAATGTAAATCTCAGTCAAAATAGAATTTACGGTAAAAATGCTTTAAAAATCAAGGGGTTTGCTTTATATCAGTAAAAATTATGATAAACAAGAACAGAGAAACATCACAAGTGTGTAAAACTTGCACAATATAACACACATGTGAATGAGGGAAATACTCTAAAAAGTGGAATAAGAAATAGAAAATTCTAGCAGTTAAGACATACTTAAGAATTTACAATTTGTTAGAGTCAGATGTGACGCTGTCTTTCTTAGAAAATGACATCTAAGAGGTAACTAATGTTCCAAATAATGCAGTAGTGTTACCGAGTCCAAGCTCGCTCTGCTCGCCGCCGCACGGCAGGCCAATAAATCGGGACAGGAAGTGGTGAGGCAAGGAAGAGCGATTTCATTCAGAAAGCCGGCAGACCGAGATGTTCCCAAAAAACCATCTTATCGGGGTCTGGATGCCAGTTTCTTTTACAGAACAGAGAGGGAGAGAAGGTGAAGAAGTAAAGTAAAACAGGCCATTTATCTTGCAAAATAGGAGGAGATGTGTTAATTTCTTCTTAACTGCAGCCATTCACAAGCGGGCAGGGTCAGATCGGCTCCCTGTGAGCTGAACAAAGGCAGTTTAGTTTAACATTCAGGCAGAGGGGCAGTGTTCCTTGAGGCAGGCCATTATGTATGATATAATAAGAAAAGCAACGAAAAGCAAAGGTTAAATTCAAAGAAACAGATCTAACCTGGAGTCCAATTTAGCTCTTCACTGTTAAAATAGTACTGTTACATACAGATAAAACAAGTTCTTAAAACAACACAAAAGTAAACAAAATTGGTAGACACAGCAGGAAGCTGGTAAGAAGAATTTAGTTAGAAGGACAGACATTTGAGGAAGGTTAATTGCAGGCTGGGAATGCCATGTGAAACAACCCTGCACTGAAGAAACTGGGGGAGTCTGCATGCCCTGGAGGACTCTTTCTTTATTAAATCCATTGGTCTCTCACAGTAAAGGTCTGAAAGATCAACTAGAAATTCTTATTAGTGATGCAGACTGGAGAGGGGAACACAGCCATGTGGGTGGGACAAGTATATGCATCCTGATGCTTCCCCTTTATTTCCACCACAAGACAAAAGTCTTTAGCTAAAAAAACTGTGACAATGTTGGCCTTAGGGCATTTTAAGGCCAGTTTTAAAGACCTTATATGACAGGTGAAACAACATATCACCTATAGGTAGAAACTGGTTAACTAAAGGTCTATTAATTAAAGATATAACAATGTATATTTTAAAGTCACAGGAAATCATTACAAACTGTATGACATGTGTAAGTAATAAGTCAATAGAAAACAGTTTTGTTCAAATATAGCAAAGCAAGCAAAAAACTAAGAGGAGAAAACAAAGAAGGAATTATATCATAATAAAACTTGGTTTTACTTGATATTAAAAAGTATCTATCCATACCCCTCTATATATTAACCTATAATATATGTGTCTACGATATGAATAACATTCAATCTATTCAAACATCTATAATGTTTTACAGACATAGAATATGGGCACTAAGAAAAATCTCACTAAATTTGCTTAAATGGCAACCATATGGATTATGGGCTGATGAATATATAATATGATAAAAATAGTTCTCAGAAAGACATTGATGTTTCAAGAATTAACTAAAAACCAAGAAATAAATTAGCTAAGCCCTCAATCAAGAAGATAACATAAGAATAATTTTTCCAAGTCATAAAAAGTTTCTGTAACAATTCAGCAGATACTTGGCTTAGAACAAACAAAATGTGTCCCATTTATTCTCTCACTGCTCTGTCAGTATTACTTAATCTGAGTCATAGTGGCGGCAGGGCCATGGCCCCCCCAGAGGCTCTATAGGAGAATTTTTTCCTTGACTTTTCCAGTTTCTGGTGGCTGCAGGCATCCCGTCAAATGTGGCCCCATCATTCCAGTGTCTTTAAGTATCTCTCTGCTCCATCTTCACGTTGCCTTCTCCCCCACCTGTGTAAAATCTGAGTCCCTTTTATAGGGATACATGTGATGGCATTTAGGATAATCCAACATAATTTTCTATCTTAAGATCTCAATTTAATCACATCTGCAAATACCCCTGGTTTTTTTTGCAATATAAGGTAACATTCACAGGTTCCAGGGATTAGGTTGTGAATATTTTGGGGGAAGACATTTTTCAGCTTACTACGATGCAATTACAATATTAATAGATACACAGAGATATAATACTTTAATTTTAACTGGTATTGAAAATATTTAATATTTACTTTCAAAATATTTTTAATGACCATAGGAAAGGATTAGAAAAAATGTTTCCTTCAACTGAGAGTGTGTATTTATAGAAACCATCACCATCATTCTTCACTCAGGCACTGTGATAAGACAGGTAATGCAAATGAATGAACTCTAAATCTCTGAACAAATAATAAATGTTGCTAAAAATCTACTGATTCTACTAGAGAGTCAAGGATGTCAAAATATCATCAGGATAGTATCGGTCATATTTTAAAGTCTACACGTTACCCTGAATCAGGCCTGAGGAACTAGAATTCACTGGTTATGGAGCAGAATTCCATGAGTAGTGGTCATAAATAAGTAAACAAATAAGTTTTTCAAATATCAAACTAAGCTTTCATACTGTTCATTAATCTCACTGAACTAGCACCTGTTCCTCAGAGAAATGGTCTCAATCTCATTAAGTTGAGGCAGCTGCCATTCCAAAGAAAATAAACAGAGAGGAAGAATATATTCTATCTATAGGAGTATTTTAAAAGAATGCCCATCAGAAGCTCTGTGGTTTGAACAAGTACAAAAATACATCTATTACAGTTAACTGGAATAGGGCAGAGTGAATCAGTTTCTCAGTTCTGAAATGTTAAAGGGCAGACATTTCATTTTATTTCTTCCTGGCTTCTCTACATTAAAAAAATGATTCCATTCTTGACAGATGGCAGCAGTAGAAGGCCTTGTTACAATGCACGGTCATTCTGGTGAATGACTTTGATTACCCCGGGTCCTGATGCTGTGAAAATCCGGTAAAACATATAAGAATAGTTTCTTTTTAGTAAAAAAAGGAAAATGCCAGGAAATTCTCTCTTAAAAGAAGAAATATCCCTTCCTATGGAAGTGAGAGAAAAAGCTGAAGCATCCTTATTTTACACAAGGTAAATGCTTTAATGAGAAGTGGATAATTTTGTTTTTGAAATTTGAAAGATATACTTTCTCTCTCGTTTTTTTCCTTAACTTAAATCAACCTGAAATTTTATATGAGTATATAATTTATCTTTAATTCTTTGAATTGAGTCTGTTTTAGAAACAACAACAAAAGTTCTTTACAAAAGACTTTTTTTTTTTTTTTTTTTTTGCGGTACGCGGGCCTCTCACTGTTGTGGCCTCTCCCGTTGCGGAGCACAGGCTCCGGACGCGCACGCTCAGCGGCCGTGGCTCACGGGCCCAGCCGCTCCGCAACATGTGGGATCTTCCCGGACCGGGGCACGAACCCGTGTCCCCTGCATCGGCAGGCGGACTCTCAACCACTGCACCACCAGGGAAGCCCTACAAAAGACTTTTTAATATAATTAAGATTTATAGGACTAAGCTCCATGAGTTGAGGACTCATGTCTTTTGGAAACTTACAGAAATTCCATAGCTTGGAGAAGGACCTGCCCCTAAATCAGTGCTCCATAAATATTGTTGAATGAACTAATGATAATTTATATTTAGTTTGGACTAAATGACCCTTAAGTAAATGAAAATTAATAAAATACGTTGTTTTATTGCTAGCTCAAGTCTGTTTCACAGTGAGCCCAGTGAATATTAGATAATATATATTCTGCAACTATTGTGATGCATTTCTAAGTGGTATCCTATTTCTCAATAAAGGATGTCCTTGTGCTTAAGTGGCTTTCATTGCTTGAAACAACAAAATCCAGTATGTGAAAATGATTGGTGTTGAATTAGTTCACGGTACACCATTATTAGAAACATTTGGGCTTCCCTGGTGGCGCAGTGGTTAAGAATCTTCCTGCCAATGCAGGGGACACGGGTTCATGCCCTGGTCCGGGAAGATCCCACATGCCGTGGAGGAACTAAGCCCGTGGCCACAACTACTGAGCCTGCGCTCTAGAGACCGCGAGCCACAACTACTGAAGCTCGCGTGCCTAGAGCCCGTGCTGCGCAACAAGAGAAGCCACCACAATGAGAAGCCCTCGCACCACAAGGAAGAGTAGACCCCGCTCCTCACAACTGGAGAAAGTCTGCGCACAGTAACGAAGACCCAATGCAGCCAAAAATAAATAAATTAAATAAATAAAATTTTTAAAAAAAAGAAAGAAACATTCAAAAATATGCTGAAGTTCATAGGCTTAAAACCTAACTTGGAGAATAAAAAGTTAGATTGTTTCAGGAAATATATCAGGACTAACATTTATTTGGTGAAGGGAAATTCTTCTTTCAAAACTGCAATACTGGCAGTACTTTGAGCTATCGGCTATTCACTTAAAAGTGAATGCATGTTATATTTTGTTTATTAACAAAATGCACATAAAATATTTCCCCCCACACCTAATCACTTATTAATAAGATTTTATTATGATCGTATCTAAAATATTAATTTTATTGATTGTGGTTTTTTAATATGTCTGTTACCCAGTGGAATAATTTTCAAGACACTGCTAATGTGAAAATGGGCCCAGTCTCACAGTTATCCAAAAATAAGCCCCCAAACCCTTAAAGTATAACACCAGTGACCTTAATTCTTGCATTCAGACTGAAGTATAAAAAAGTCTGAAAAGTGAGACCCATATTAGAGAGACATATCACACCATTTTAATTTTTCCAAATAAAAATCTAAAACTTTTTCAAATACACACACATATACAGATGGGGGTGGGGATAAGGTGGTACCAGAGAACCTCTTTAAAGGGATAGATCATGAGATTGAAATCATTTCATTGAAATTTTTCTATAAATAAAGAAGACTCACATTGAACTCGCTGCTGCTTTTACATTTTTACTATATATAATATTGCCAACTTTTTCCATAAAATGAGGCATATGATTATATGTATGTTGAAAATGGTATAAGTAAATATATAAGATTTTTTGATAGTTGCTGATTTTAAGAATTTCTTTTTCTCTTTCATTTCATGTATACCTATTTCTTACATCTTATAGTTGCAGTTATTTTGACTTTCTCTTGAGATTAACTTAGAAATAAATAACTATATTTCAAATTTTAAAAAATCCTATAAGATTTGTTAAGATAAAATCATTAAAAAACATTTGTGTATGAGAATCTCCTCCACTGAATATCAGAATGTATGAAAAACCCACTCTGGTACAATTATTTGGAAAAACAGAAAGTAACTTCTTAAAAATAAAATAAAGAAAAAAGGCATAAAAGGCAAAAATTTTCAGCCCCAAAGTAACATATTTGTTAACAAAATTATTGCACAAAACAAAAAAGTATAAGGAGAAATAATCACATGTAATAGCACTAGAAATAGTCAGTGTTAAGCTTTTGTTTGCCGTCAAATAGATGCATTAGTAAAGTTCTTAAATTGTGTGATTAAATAGTAGGAACTATAGGAATGTTTGTCTTTGCTATTGTTTTTGTTATTACGTATTTTATCTAAATTATAAGGTTTTTTAGATTTATCTTGTGTTTAAGGCCCAAAGATTTAGAATATATCATATAGTTATATAATTAGAGAGGTCTTACTAATTTGTATGACATTTTTATTATTCACTATTATCCATTTTCAGAAGGTTTGTAAATTATTCAAATAGAAAACTAATTGGACAGTATACTTCTTGAAATATATTCTTGTTAACAAACTAAGTTACAGCAACTTAGTCGTATTAATGCAATACACAATGTTTGTAATATTATGGATGAGCACTATGTGAGAAAAATACATTTTAAAATATTGTAAAACCACTAGTAAATACAGAGGAAAAGTACTACCTTTTCTTAAAGTTAAAATTAGAAATCAGAGCAAAGGCAAATGTTTATATAGATACCCACAAATAAAACTATTTGGAAAATAATTGAATCTTAATTCTAACTATACATTACATAAGGTATTACATATACATATAAAGTATTGAGTTACATTGAATATTCTAAAGTCATTAGTTTTATAACTTAAAAATTACCTATGAAATAACAAAGAAAAAGCTCAAGTTATACATGTGATGGAGAATGATTCAATTCAAAGCTCATAGATAAGTTATTTAAGATCTGGATGAGGATGAAAAAAAAGTCAAGGCAGAATGCAATCTTTGCTACAACCGAGGTGATAATTATTATGGGACTTAAGATGGAGAGATGATCATTTATATCAGGGGATTTAGTTGGGCTTTAGGATGAAGGAGGGAATGTCTGAAATGAAATTTGAGAGGACAATATCATCAGGGAGAAATTTCGGTAAAGTAGGTTAAACAACTATAGAATGTAGATCAATCAAGGGGGAAACACATACATACGGAAAGCATGTTGCAGAAGTGAAAATAATTGTGTTGAGAACTTTTTTGTTTTTATTGTGGTTTCTAGTTGTTATAAAATGCCCCTAGGAAATTAAATGTGAAATGAAAATTTTTATCACTGGATAGGAAAATAGACTAAATGTAATCACTAACACACAGTACTTTAATGTAGATAAGGCTGCATTCGAAGTGTTTCTCGTGTATTTATTTATTCTTGACAACAGATATGAATATATTATCTCCATTTTACAGATGAGGAACAAAGACCCAGAGACATTAAATAGCTTGCTCAAGTAAACACAGCCAATAAAAGGCAGATGTATTTATTTTACCCAAATAGTCTGACCTCAAATCTGTGCTCTTAACAATTACACTAAATACTGTTTCTCAAATTTTTAAGAGCAATGTCCTTGAACAAATATAACAACACTTCAAATTCTCATTGTTCTTCCACTTATGAATTCAAGCTATGCCATTTGGTATAAAAATTTATTTTTCCAAGAGTATCATACTTACTAGAAATCTTATAAATATTCTTAAATATTTATTCTCAGTACCCTCTCTGTTGTGTTCTTAAACCTGAATACATAACATGAGTGGAAAAATGACAAACTCCTTTCTTTGAAGAGTAGGGAACATGCAGATAAATAAGATTATATTTAGAAATTCATCATTCCTTCTCCTATTAAATGGAAAATAATTATTGATAAAGAGCAGAGTGGTTGTTGCAAGAATTCAGTGAAATAAAATAAAACAAAATATATGAATAAGAATAAACAATCTGAACTATATATACTATACATGCCAGGTACTAAAGAATATATGGATTTGATTCAAATCATGCTTTATTCTTTCTATTTTTATCTTGGACTATTTTTGTTCATTTACATTGAAAATAAATAATTTTCCAATTATTTATTGAAAAAGTACATGAGTGTACTTGGCAGACAAATTCAGAAAACTTGACAAAATCTGTAAACATTGATTTAAATAAAAATATCACCCAAGAGTTCTTGGAAGAGAGTCACAACAAATGTTTGGGTTCTGAGTCAGCCTTTGGTATTTGTTTTCTTTGACCACCCTGAGATCACTGATTTTAACTATCTTCTGAGGTCTGGAGAGTGAATATTTCTCAGCTGCCCAATTTGTTCTGAAAATGTTAGCTCTCAGGAGAAAGCTTCATCTTTCAGACCTCTTTTTCACATTACCCTCTAGCTGCCAATGCCACGGTATATATACTCCTAAGAGATGACCCAAAGTTTCTAAGATGTCTTCTAAGTAGCTAGAAGGGAATATCAGAGATAGCCTCTCTCTCTCAATCACACACACACACACACACACACACACACACACACACACACACACACACACACACACGCTTCCACAAACACAGAGCTTGTAGTCAGTAAATTGTAGATTGGTGTGGTATTTGCAACGCTGCTTATCTGATTTCTTCCTAAAGATTTTAACCTTTACAGAGTATCAATCCTACACAAAGTTGTGAAATAATCAAACCATGCCTTTAGTGCCTTTGGTCTGACACAGAGTATTGTTCCTTTTTGAAAGGCAGCTTATTCTAACTCTTCTGTTACTCCATGTCCTTCATGTGCTTCTCCTCCTACGAATCCCTCCAGCCTGCCGCATTGACACCTACATAAAGATCTGGAAAGCTCACTCCCGAAAATGTATGTTAATATCTTACCAGCTTCAAAGTAGTTCCTATTTTATGTGTGTTTTGCATTTTCCTATCTTCCATCATCACATGTGCTAGAGCATCATCTTTTGCTCCCTGAACAATCTCAGCCTTTTTGACCATATATGTATGAGTTTATATCTAGACTCCCTATTCTGTTTGTTTATCCTTATGCTAATACTACACTATTTTAATTATAGTAGCTTTATAATAAATCTTGAAATTATGTAGGGTATGTTCTCTTCCAAAATGGTTTTAGCTAACTTAGATCTTTTGTATTTATATATACATTTTAGAATCAGTTTGATTATTTCTTTGTAAAAAGACTACATTAAGTCTATAGAGCAACTTGGAGATAACTTCATAATATTGTTTCTCCATTTATTTTAGTTTTCTCTAGTGTATCTCAGCAATGTTTTATAATTTCTAGTCCTTAGCACTTACATATATTTTATCAAATGTATCACAAAGTATTCATGTTTGTTGATGCTACTCTAAATGGTATTTTTAAAATGTTCAATTTCCCATTTTTCCTTGCTAGTATATAGAAAAACAATTGACTTTTGTATATTAATATTGTACTCTGTTTCCTTGCTAAACAAATTTGCAAGCTCTAGTAGCTTTTTAAATAGATTCCTTAAGATAGTCAATGTACACAAACAGGTCAGCTGTGAATGAAGAGAGTTGTATTTCTTTCTATCCAATCTACACAGTCTTTATTTCTTTCCCTTGCCTAATTCCACCAACTAGTATTTCTAGTTTATTTTTGAATAGAATTAGTGAGAGTGGAAAAACCTTCTTGTGCCCAAACATAAGAGTAAATTTTATAATTTCACCATTACATAAAATATTAGCAGTAGCTTATCCAGTTTAGAAAGTTACTTGTTATTCCTAGTGTTTACTGTTTAGGTCTATGATCCATTCTGAACTAATTTTCTGTTTGATTAAGGTAAAAGTTGAGGTTATTTACCTATTGTTTCATACGGATATCTACTTGTTCCAAAAGGATTTGTTCTAAAAGCATCCCTTTCTCCACTGGCATTTTTGTTGAAAATTAATTAACCATGTATGAGTGTATCTATTTCTTGAAATTCTGTTACATTAATCTATATTTCTATACTTACACCAATACCATACCAATGTGATAAAGTATGTTTAGAGTAAATCTCAGAATCAGGTAGTACATGTGTTCCAACTTTTTTTTTCTCTTTGAAAGTCATTTGGGCTTTTCCGGGTCCTCTGCATTTTCATAAAATATTTAAAATCACTTGTCAATTGCTACAAAAATAATAAATATTTTTCTGCAGTATTAATTTAGATTGTGTTAAATTTATAGATTGATTTATTAATGATGACATTTGGAAAAGTCCATTTAATAAAAAAATTATCATGCCTTCTTATAATCATTATCATACTTCACATGATGTATATAACAAATAAAACATATACAACAAAACAACCTATAGTCATTGGTATAAAATATTATGATCCATCAAATGACAATGAGGTGTTTCTAGAATTTGGATCAGATGATGACTCAAGGGTTTGTTTGCTGGCCTTAGAAATTATGTGGATAATTGAGGACATACACAGACACACACACACACACACACACACACACACACACACACACACAATTTGGAAATGTAACATAAAATATCGTCTTTTAGAGCAATCTAATAAGGAAAGATACATTCATATCAAATTAAACAAACTAAAAGATTAGGTCAGCAGAAGAAGTCATCACTTTCGTAGGGAAAAAATAAGCATGTATAGATGAAAAGGGATAAGTAAGAGGAATATTGCAATTGTAGTTCTCATTATAATGTGGGAGCTGTAGGCAAGAAATATTTCATAGAAACAATGAGCTTCCTGGATTACATACTATGAGTTAACTTTGTCATAGCACAATAGTTTAAAAATCCTAATTCAAACTCATAGTCTTTTGATAGTGTTGAAAATTCATTTGGTGGGAGTATGGATAAATTGACTTTCAATTAATGAAATTACTATAACAATTCCTTTATAAATACTTAAGAGATTTAAGTGTATCCTAGCATTTTTGCTTATTTGGTACTGCTTATAATTTTGCATTTATCCATTATTAATACATGGAACGCATGAGTCAGAAAACACCCATACTCATTAAAGTTAGAAGTAACGTACATAGGCAAGGTTCCAAATTTTATTCTACTGGTAAGTTTGAAACTTTGCTTTTGCCATTTTTCTTTTCTTTTGTAATTGTAATTGGACTTACCTCAGTAGGAAAATGTTTTAAACTTGACTGCAGTTTCCATATTCTCTTAATTTTTCTTTGCATTTTATTTGATACATTTTTCTCAAAAAATATAGTAATGGTTTAAATGTAAATAATTAAATATACCATTCATTCTTGTTAAACATGTTTGGGAATTAAAAATGACTGTGCCCATTGGCTCCTGTTTTCTGTTAGTGGCTGGTGTAGGAATCAGGCTCTGCATGACTATGCAGATTGAGACTGGGAAATGTGAAAGGCCAACAGAAGAAATAGGAGTTAGCAAAGAACATTAATTGTCTTTAATGATGTGCTCTGTTTAGGTTAGAGTGGGCCTAAGTTACAGTTTGTCATTTTTATAAGAGTAAATGATATCAGTTCACTGATATCACATTAGATTATTTTATTTATATTACAGGGCTCCTTACTAGTTGGTAACCCCTGAATGTTGTCTGGCTCATCTATTTCCGTATCACACTCTAACATGGCCAAGAGTTCAAACTGAGTTGCCCCTATCTACCTTTCCATCCAGAAAAGACTTAACACCACATATCTCATTGATTCCAGGTCTTTTACCCCAAAGTCTATAAGGCTATTTCTTAAAAATTCCCTGACTCACTGGTTAAAATATCTATGAATTGAGTCAACTATGCTAGAGACAGGACTGTGGGTTGGAAGAAGGCTTTAATTCTGACATTGGGGACTTCCCTGGTTGTCTAGTGGTTGAGACTCCACACTTCTACTACAGGGGGCACAAGTTTGATTCCTGGTTGCGGAAGATCCCATATGCTACGCGGTGTGGCAAAAAAAAAAAAAATTCTGAAGTTTAAGAGGCTGGGAGCAGAAAGGTATAAGCACCCTTTACATCGTTGCACAATTCCTTTACCTTCCAGAAGTAACTGGCTACTTGATCAAGAGCCTTAAACCTGGTGCGACATAAAGGAGGTTTAGTAGCTCAAACAGGTGGCTTTGAGCCTCTATCCTTGTCAGAGAACTTGAGGGAAACATGTCTGGAGTTTTAGCATAGATATACAGGTATCCAGTTGCTGACTATGTGTAATGCAGGTATTCTCTTGAAAGAGAGATCATTTTGGTGATCCTCTGCTAAAGCTTTAACAAGAAAGAGTCTCTGATATACATCTATTCTTTAATTTAGCATAAAAGAACCTCTTTTATTGCCCCTTTTCATTAGTACTGGTACATAAACTTCAATGTAATATAAGGTTGCCTTTAAGTAGGCATGAACTTTTCACTGTTTCATATATTTTTCATTATAACACTGTCTTCTTCACATTCATTCTAACAGTAGTACAGGCCTCTTGAACTTAGGTCTGCATGTTGCCGAACATTGTGTAAAAACCTAGTTTATATACAGACGAGAGCAGCAAGATTCTCACACACATGTTTCTTTTCTGGATGTGAAAAATAATTAATTGTCCATTAAACACTCTCAGTGTCCATTACTCCTGGTATGTGATTGTACTGAACAACTCTGTATTTTTCTGCTTATTGTTTTATCAATTCTCACGGGTGGGTAGGGTTGAAATACAATTTATGTGCAGCTATACTTTATCACTTTTTCACCATTATGAGATTAAAAGGTCAATATCATTCTAAAGGTCATAACTGACAGGTTATTTGCAATATTTTTATAGATTTACAAGAAGAAAAATTAATTTGTTGCATCTGTTCACACTAGAAAAACTGTTTTTGGAAAACATAATTGTAAAAGTCTTTCCTGTAGTAAAGACTCATAGTTCTGCTGTTTTAGGTATGGCCTATAGTCTCAATAATATTGTGGGGCTTGGAATGCAAGTGTAACTTGCACAAATTCTGTGCCTCAGATAATCATAGGATTATAAAATGCTTAAATAGTTTCTACTTTGCCCTCAATTTTATCTTACCTACCTGTCTGATAAGCATCATGTCTTAGCCTTGGTTTCCTAGAAATCAGAACATGAGGAAAATCTTACATATTCAATTATTGTTGGAGGAGTGGTAATCAACTGAAAGCAAAAGTGTAGAAAAAGAGGCATAGGAAATAAAATGTCATGTTTTATCAAACTGAACATAGTTTCAAAAAAACAAGTACGATTGCTCAGTTATGGAACATCTCCATGAGATTACACAGCACCACACAGAGCAGTTCCTTGAAGGAAGAAAGGAAAGACATTTCTGTTAGTTGCTTTCCACCTCCTGTCTCTTGTAATCAAAAATCTTTGTGAGGCATTAATTCACCTAAACCGGGCCACTAGGAAGGCAGGAATTTTCAGTTGGACATGAGTCCAGCTCAGGTGGACTGGATGCTAGAGCTGCTGTAGCTCATGCCTTGGAGGGCACACAGGTGGTCATGTCTAATATCCATCCCTGGTCCTTTGGCACCCTGGCACAACTTACGGTGTTCAGAGATGAGAGGCAGTCACTGGAGCCAGGATTTTAAAATCATTGCCTTCACTCTGGAAGTGAGGGAAATGAATGAGACCCAAGTAACTATGAGTGGTGTATTGACTCGGTCTGTAACAGTTTACCCTTCATGCCAATTAAATAGCATACACTCTTATGATATACAAATCTGTTATTATTAAAAGAAGCCCTGAATTCTATTTCAAGAAAGAAGGAGCAACTACAATCCCTCGGAGTAGAGGTCAATGTCAATATCCTTCAATATATTCCTTGATGTTACAGGTGATCCTAGAATCAAAGTTGATATTTATCTTATACTTCCTTTACCATTCATTCTAGATTTCAGTCACCTTTGGACAACATTTTTATTCTCACTCATTTGTCTGATGGAGTGATGAGAATTTCATCTCTTGAGGCATAAGACTGTTGATAAGAATTTTCCTACTTCTTCCACTCAGTTTTCAAACCTTTAACTTTCACCAGACCCTTTTAAGTCTCTTGCTCTGTAGTTCACTAGGACCTAGACCATTTTGATGTTCCAGAAAACAACATGCTGATTCACTATATTAGTGATATACTCATTAGACCAGGGAAGCAGTATATAGCATGTAGTCTTATCTACTAAGACACAGGCAAACCAGAGGGTGAGAGATAAAATTTCAAAGATTCATCCATCTGCAGTTATTTGTGACGTTTTTGTGAGTCTAGTGCTCTGTGACATTAGAGGAAATTCTCCTAATTTATGATACTTGTTATACTTTGAACTTCCAGCCTATAAAAAATGAGGTGTGGTTTTTAGTGGACCACTTGAATTTTAAAGGGCTTGTGGTTACTGTTCTGGTGTTTTTATGTGGTATTTTAGAAGATAACTTGATTTGAGTGAAGCATAGAGAGGGTGCTACATGATATTGCAGCCTACCACTTAGGTATACAATCCAGCAGATCTGATGGTAATAAATATATCTGAGGTAGGTAAGGATGCTAGGCAGAGTTTTAAGGGATTCTCTACAACCAGAAGTTGTATAGATAGAGGTGGAAAAGACAAAGGCCTGGTTGAAAGTTCGGCATGGTCTAGCGCCACTATGGAAAATTAACTACTATCTCATTGCAGTGCCCCCTCTCTCCCTGGGATGACCAGGGTTTTGGTGATGGGAAATACTCCTAATAGGCAAAGATACAAGCAATACACTTAGATATCCAATATGTATGTCTGATGTGTGGAAATACTCTAAATTCTGTGCTGTGGTAGAGAACTCTGCCATGAGGTCAATGGCCTGAAAAGAATAATGCAAGAAGCTTAGGGCTAAGGAGTTCTAGGGAAAATACATATGGATTATTTAGAACACTTTAGTAAGGGCTGGGTTGGAGACTACAGAAAGAGTAAATCATGATTATTCTCCCTACCATGGGAAAGAGGAAGCCTTGGAGATGGATGGCTATTCTTACTGATTCAAGCAGCCAACATTATAGTAGAGAAAGATAGAATCTTCCATTCTAAGCAATTCTGAATATTAAATTTGCTCTGGATATAGATTTGGGCTCTCCTGTTCTCATTTCACACTTTTTTCCAAGAACTAAGTAAACTATACCACCTATACATTGAAGACCCCCAAATTCAGTATTTGGGATTATTGGAAAGGCGGCCGTATTTTCATAGAAGATAGTGATGGAGCAGACAAGGATGTAGGAGGACTGTGAAAAAAATGTACAAACTTGGAGGCCAGTCAAGAAATGTGAGTATTTTAAAAAGGAAAAAGAGTTCAACTCTATTGAATGTTGTTGCTAGATCAAATAAAATTAGATATCAGATCTTAGCAAAGCGAAGTCATTTGAGTGTTAGGTGCAAAGCACACATAGAGGTTGGTTAAAAAGTGAGTAGGTATGTAGGTGAAGGCATCCTGAATCCACTAAGAATCTTTACAAACAATTTTCCATTTTCTAGCAATTTTTTTTACATTGCCATCAAGCATAATTTTGCCATATCTTAAATGATGACTGCTAATCTACTTCTTTTTTGTTTTACTAAGACCATTTACCCTTTTATCTCCTTCACTCCTTACTTCACTGACTTTTGATCTAAAAAAAAAAAGTGAATATATCATGAGGCTTGACCCATTGCCATTTTCTTACTCTATTAATCTCTCTACTTTCTTATCCTGTCACTATAGACCCACTGACTAACCAAAAAAAAAAAAAAAAAAAAAATGCAAGTAACTAATTAAGATAGTGTGTCTATCATTTTACCTCTTATTATTTCTTTGTATCTTCATAGTAATCCTATAGGAATATCATTTTTTTTACTCTCATTTTACAGATGAATAAGCTGACACTCAAAGTCACAAAATACGGAAGTGGTAGAAGTGGGTTTCAAACCCATTCATTCTGATTCGATACTTGTTTTTTTTTTTTTTTTTTGATACTTGTTTTTTGATCACAGCTCTCTATTAAACCCTCACCAATCATTTGAACTACCCTTCTGTTCAAATTGCTCATACCTTAAAGCTTCCCATGAATTAGCTATTGAAAGATGTCATTAATATAGAGTAACCTCTATGTCACTTCTATCCTCTTTCTCAGCTCTTGACCTTGCCTTGTACTTCACTAGAATTATTAGGGTCAGAAGACATAAGATAGGTATTTTCTTTGTGAACCACATAGTATTTTTTATTCAGAAACTCAACTACATGCTTCCTTTTCCTCAGTTCCAAAGGCTGGGTGCTCATTTCTTTTGCAAGGTTATATCAACTGTCTCTGCATTGGATTCTATCTTCTTCCATCTGTTTCAGTACTGAAATATTGCCCTATATTTAGGACTTTCTCTCTTCTACATTTTTAATTCTCTTATCAGTTGCTCTTTTCTCTGTATGTATAAAAATACTTAAGTATTTCCCATAGTGGTTAAAAAATAAATCAACAACAACAACAAAAATATTCTCAAACCTGTGTACTCCTGTAACTATTTATTGAAATAAAGAAATATCTAAAGCTGCCTAGTAAATGTAGTCATAATCAATGCCAAGCTATATCCAAAGTGAAATTATTAGACCTTTTGAATAAAGAAAGAGTCTTAGCATACTCAAGACAAAATAATAATAATTTATTGAACTACTATGTGTGTGTACCCAGTTTATTCCTTATCATTCCATTGTGTGACTGTAGCAAAATCTGTGTATTCATTCTATTACTGATGGACATTAGGGTTGTTTCCATTTTTTGGCTACATTATATGTAGTGTTGATACCAATAGTTTTGTTCAAAGTTTTAGGTAAATATGTATAGCAATTTCTATAAATAGGTGACTTAACTAACAGTGGAATTGTTGGGTAATATGGAATAATATTGTTCAGTTTTAGTACAATACTGACAGTTTTCCAAAATAGTTGGGTCAATGAACACTAGATGTTCAGTTGTTCCATAAAATTGCCAACACTTGATACTGTTTTTCTTTTCATTTTACCTATTCTGTTGAGTGTGAAAGATTTCTTAAATTCAGAAACCACTAAGCATAGAGGAAAAAAAAATACAAGTTTACCTACATAAAATAAAGATGTTCTACTTATCAAGAGACACCTTTAAGAGTCTAAAAAGGCAAGCTTCAGCATGGGAAACTATATTTGCAATTCATATATTTGTAAGATACACATAAATATTTACTAAGAAATTGAATAAATTTGAATTTATTCAAATAAATTTCTATGAATAAATCATAGAAAAAATGAACAAAACACTTGAACAGGGCTTTTACAAACAAAGATATCCAAATAACCAATACATATATGAAAAGGTGCTTAACTTCCCTAGATGTTGGGGAAAAGGCAAAATAACACTTTATACCAATCAGAATGGCTAATCTGGAAAATATTTTCTTTTGTTTCTATTAAGTTTCTGGAGTGATACCAATTAGTCATATCTTTAACTTTTTGAGTTTGTATTTCCTTGACTCTATGAGTAACGTAAATTTAAAACCCAAATCCTACAAAAGAGCAGAATTACCGTATATGATTTTTCACGAGAGCTTGCTTTGCATTCTCCATCTAGCATTCAGGCCATTTTGGAAGATTTCTGTCATGTAAACACGTGTACTTTTTATTTCCTGCTGATTTTTCCATAAAGGTATAACACTTTCAAAGTCCCAGTTTCATCCAAAATATCGATTCCAGTTGACCATCTTGTGTCAGTACAAAATATTGTCTCCTATTCCCTCTAAGGCTATTCAACCTTGGGATCTGGGATAAATCTACCATCATAGGCCTTCAGGGAAGCCTTGGTTTCAGGGGCAGTTTACTTGTCTGACTTTCCACTTATTTTCACTGTCAGCCTCCTACCTCCTGGTTTGGAACTAAAAATGTTAGCAGTTGGATTTGAGTCTGAGCTGAACATGTCTGCATATCATCCAGACTGAAAACATGGCTGAAGATCAAATTGCTGCATGAGAATATGTAGAATGAGGAGAGACTATAAGCTAGACAAAAAAATCTACTGGAATGTTCACATTTAAGAGGCAAATGGAGAAAAATTAACAAAGGTGAAAAAGAAAGAGTAGAAGAAATTTAAAGTAGGAAGTTTTCTCAAGATGTTTGTTAATGAAGAAAAGGAGAGAAATAGTATGATAATTCATGTGAGGTTTGCTAATAAGCAGGATTTTGGTTAATTTGAGGAGACAAACATGAACAACTGCTGATGAGGGGGATTCTTTTTGAAGGAGAAATATGGAGGAATTTCTGAAATATGAAGGAATAAATATTCCAAGATTGAGTCATTGTAAAATGTCTCTCTTTAAGGAATGATGTTGGATCTATATGATTGATATCTGACTGATATTTTACAACATTTCCATGTATGGAACAGTATGGATCATTGACCAAATAAGTTGTTCCAACTTTAAACAGAAATTTTTCTTAGTCCTACCAGTTCATAGAGATCATATTACTCATCCCTACTCCACTGAAGAAAGCCATTGCCAATATTTTCATATCTAAAGGATTATGTGACCATATGCCTCTCTTATAACCCTAAGCTTGCTCTCTTCCAAAAAATGGCAAGATTATTTCTCCAATTAATTAATTGATAAATTTGTCAGCTTCTCTCTTTTTCTTCTCCTTTTGTTCTCTTCAATTCCCAAAACTGTGCCATCTGCTATGCACAAAAAATTTTGCTAATATTAGCTATCTACTACTGGTGGCTACTTATGCATAGCTACTCTCCAAAAATTTCATGCCTAAGCCATGCCAATGATACATTTATATATTTTTTTAATTTGCTTTGCAAGTGTATTCAATATGTCCTTATTGTTAAATAAAGTGGACATTTTTCAACCCTCATTTTCTTTGGACTCTGAAAATTTTTCATATCTATTGCATAACATTTTCATAGTTATACATGTACTTCCAATGCTGCCCATATTACTCAGTTTTGTGTTCTGGATTCTCCTCCCCTAACTGTATTCCAATGCTGAGGTTGCTCATTTAATCTCGAGACATCTCTTCTTCTTAAGAAAGTCATACATCCCCAGATGTTTAAATGGTGATGATAGTGACGGCAATAATAGCTAACATTCGTGAATATGTATAAAACTCTAGACGTATGACAAGTGTCTTGCATATAATATCTCATTGAATTTCCACAATAATCCTCTAAGATCAATGTCAAGAGGTGCCACTGCAATCCCACTTTTGCAGGTGAAGAAACTGAGGTATAATCCTTTGATTAGGAAAATTGTTTGTAAATGGTCAAGCTTTTAAACCCAATTTATCCAGTACCTCTGCTTGTCTATAAGCCCATTGTACTCACATACTTTCTTTATAGCCCAGAAATCTTATTTTTTCTACTTGGTAATATCTTGCAGACAATTGGACAGCTCCACTCAAATTTTACTTGTCCCAAACTTAACTTGTGATATTATTCCATCAAAATCTCTCCTATTCCTGAATCTCTTTCTTAGTAAATGGATTGACATTCCATTAATACAGTTATCATGCAAGACACCTTTGCCCACCTGTCACAAAGCACCAAAAATTCTTTATTCTCCCTCCTACATTATTTATTTTCTCCATTTCTACTGTCACCTCTTTCCAGCTGCCACTATCTTTCTGTTAACTGTTGAAATGACCCTTAACTTGTTGATCTGAATTCCTTTTTTTTTCTTGCTTTCCAATCCAGTATTCAGACTGCAAAGGAAACAGTTTACAGAAACACGAACTCATCCTACTGTTATCACATGTAAGGTATTTCCACAGTTTCTCTTTTCTACTTAATAAAACTGCAAACTAAGAATAATTTCAGGTTTTTTTTTTTCTTGATATGATCCCTTCCTACTCTTTTAAGCTCATTCCATAGCAGCCTCTTCCTCTCTTTATATTCATGTTGAACTTTCTTTTTCAGGAGGCCTGGGCTCTAGAAAGTTTTTCATCTGTTAGGAAAGTCTTTGCTTGCTTCCAAATGCACCTTACCCTGTGTTGTGTTGTACCTCCATGTGGTATATTTTCTTGGCATATTTTGACTTTGCTTAGAAGAGAGTAGGAAATTTGCCACGTGTTCAAGACACAACTTGTTTCAGCCCAATCCTAGAAAATGTGCAATTTCCATGCGTATGTAAAGTAGGGAGGAAATACATGGCTAGCCTAAGGTAAATTGGACAAAACAATTACAAAGTAAACTGGCAGAAAAAGGGCCGAACACTGATATCCCCAGTTCTTTGTAGGGGGAGTGTATTTTTTTCTTGACCATATGTTTTCATAGATGTTAATGATGTGCTTTCCCTTGTTCTTCTTCTCTTCATCCTTCACCTCCTCTGTCTTCTCTTTCTTCTCCATTTCTTCTTATTTTCCATTTGAACTAATTTCTTTAAAAAATTCATGACATTTCTCTTCAATATATGTAGAGGAAATCTGAAATTAATTGAGAAAGAATTTAGGGACATTGAAATAGCTCCCACCACACACATTGGAGGTCTAAATACAAAGAATTATCTGATATCAATGGATTTTTAATGTTTTGTATGAAAATTAAAAACTTGATTCTCTCCATGCCCTTTTCCCTTTATCTGTCTTCAATTTCTACAGAAGAGTGAATCTATGAAGAGTTCTCTTTAATCTCTGATATTAGTTTCATTTCACTCACGTTTATGTTTGGCTATGCTCATCACTTTACAAATTATTGTTATTAATTAAATTTTATTTCATGTAAAATAATATACAATGATATTTTTATTTCTTTTACTTTAACTTTCCCACCTCGTCTTGCCATACACTGTAAGATACTCTCTCATTCTACCCATTATGCCAACAATATATTCTTCCAAAGTCTTAATGGAAAAATGTATCATAAAACACTTTATTACCGTTATGCAAAAAACATTGTAGGACCTTAAGCAACAAGCCACTATACATAGTCTTCATACTGAATTAAGATGCATTTTGACAGGAAAAAATAAAAGAAAAAGAATTTCCTTAAGATAGTGAGAGATGTCATTCCCTTCAGACCTGCTCTACAGTTTTCAGTGGGGAAGGATTTTATTCTCCAGCATGGACTTTGACATTCTTTCTACACCAGCTTTTCAGTACTAGATAGTACTAGATGTTTGGGGAAGTAAGTTTACTGATGGGAAATACATTTATATGCAAACCTATGCCTCCCCCCAGCCCCGCCTCATTACATTAAAGAAAATCTCACTAAAAGGGGCTTTTTGGCAAAGAGTAAGGAAAATTCTGGTTTTTGATCATCAAACTTGATATATTGATCAATGTTTGAAAAAACAGCTTAAATGATTCAAAATTTGCATATGTTTATACAGGATACGTACCTCACCTTTGGCACTCAAAGTGACAGTTAAGGAGATTAGCAAAGAATAAGTGCTTGGAATGCAGTTAAATGCAGCATAAATGGATCCTTTTCTATAACACTTTTAATGGTTACTTAACCTACATATGACTCCATTTCTCCTACAGAAAAATAGGGATAATATTTATCATTCATAAAACTTTTTACTATGTTACCCCATTAATCTCCTATTGTTTTGTATAACCCTGAGAGAGAAAAGCTCTAGGCAAAATACAGAGGCTGTGATGCTGGCACTCAATTTTAGAGACAGAAACTGATATACCCAAAGGCTTGAGCTATTGCAATTTAAAGCTGTTACAGGAGCTGCAATCTCTCACAACAAACTGAAACTAAATAACCTGGACTTTTGCCTCACTAAGTTACTTAAAAATATAATACATTAGTATATAAGGACACACCAAAGCAATCAATATTTTATGAAATTGCTGGACTGTAATATGGATTTTGAACAGTATTAGTGTTAAATGCATTAACTTCAATGAGGAACTTAGAAATGGTCTCTTAATAACCTTATTGGGATATGACTACTTTTAAATGGCTTTTACTTTGTCCTTGGAATTCATATGATGCATGTGACAGTGGCTTGTTTAGTGTTAACAGAGGATTAGATGAAGGAAATTAATTAAAGCTTCCTAGCAACGTTTTCCCCTTGAGCTATTCAGTATGCTAAATTGGTGTGACAGGGTACCATCCTTTCTCTAAATCTACTCATTAAATAACTCAATTGGGTTTAAGCACACATCCTTTTTTAAAAAAATTAGACCATAATTTTTCTCCTCGTCTTTCTAACCTGACCCCTTTGAGCCACTGCCACCTCTGTGATTTGTAATTACCTTTTAGCTTCTAATAATAGGATGGTCACAAAGTGTGTCCATGTGTTTCAGAGTCCAGCAATTCACTTCTTGAGACCTGTCTTCAATTGAGATGACAAATTTAAATAGGTTAGGGACATTTGTTTAACTAATCCCCTGGACAAATAAGTATCTAGAATGATTTCCTATATTAGATGAAATACAAGTCTATAAATCTTTTTAAACACTGCTCATGCCGCACTTGAATACGTGTAATAATAATCATTTTTCAATTTTATGTTTTAGAAATAAATAGATCTATTTTGGCTTTGAATTCTCACAAATTGTGATTTTCTCTGTTTTTAAGACATTGTTATAAATGTATTAATAATACATTTAGCTAATAATTCTTAGCTATTAAAAACAATTACTTATAATACAAAATAAAAATAATATTTACCAGTATTTATTGTTTGTGGATTTTTTTGATGATAGCTATTTTGACTGGTGTGAGGTAATATCTCATTGTATCGATAGTTTTGATCTGCATTTCTCTACTAATTAGCAATGTTGAATATCTTTTCATGTGCCTCTTGGCCATCTGTATATCTTCTTTGGAGAAATATCTATTTAGGTCTTCTGCACATTTCTTGTTTGGGTTGTTTGTTTTGATGATATTAAACCACATGAGCTCTTTGTAAATTTTGCAGACTAATCCCTTGTTGGTCACATCATTTGCAAATATTTTCTCCCATTCTGTGGGTTGTCTTTTCATTTTGTTTATGGTTTCCTTTGCTGTGCAAAAACTTTTGAATTTAATTAGGTCCCATTTCTTTATTTTTGTTTTTATTTCCATTACTCTGGGAGATGGATCGAAAAAGATATTGCTGCAATTTATGTCAGAGAGTGTTCTGCCTATGTTTTCCTTTAAGAGTTTTATAGTTTATGGTCTCACATTTAGGTCTTTAATCTATTTTGACCTTATTTTTGTGTATGGCATTAAAGAATGTTCTAATTTCATTTTTTTACATGTAGCTGTCCAGTTTTCCTAGCACCATTTATTGAAGACACTGTCTTTCCCCCATTGTATAGTCTTGCCTCCTTTGTCGTAGATTAATTGACCATAGGTGTGTGGGTTTATTTCTGGGCTTTCTATCCTATTCCATTGTCCTATATGTCTATTTTTGTGCCAGTACCATACTGTTTTGATGACTATAGATTTGTAGTATAATCTGAAGTCAGGGAGCCTGATTCCTCCAGCACCGTTTTTCTTTCTCTAGATTGCTTTGGTTATTCAGGGTCTTTTGTGTCTCCATACAAATTTTAAAATCCACAAACAATAAATGCTGGAGAGGGTGTGGAGAGAAGGGAACCCTCCTACACTTTTGGTGGGAATGTGAATTGGTACAGCCACTATGGAAAACAGTATGAAGTTTCCTTAAAAAACTAAAAATAGAGCTACCATATGATCCTGCAATCTCACTCCTGGGCATATATCCAGAGAAGAACATGGTCTGAAAGGATATATGCACCCTAATGTTCATTGCAGCACTGTTGCAATAGCCAAGACATGGAAACAACCTAAATGTCCATCGACAGAGGAATGGATAAAGAAGATGTTGTACGTATATACAATGGAATATTACTCAGCCATTAAAAAGAATGAAATCATGCCATTTGCAACAACATGGATGGACCTAGAGATTGTCATACTGAGTGAAGTAAGTCAGACAGAGAAAGAGAAATATTGTATTATATGTCTTATATGTGAAATCTAAAAACAAACGAGACAAATGAACTTATTTACAAAATAGAAACAGACTCACAGACTTAGAGAGCAAACTTATGGTGACCAGGGGGGAAGGGTGGGGGGAAGGAATGGTTAGGGAGTGTGGGATTGACATGTACACACTGCTGTATTTAAAATGGATAACCAACAAGGACCTACTGTATAGCACAGGAAAATCTGCTCAATATTATGTAACAACCTAAAAGGGAAAAGAATTTGAAAAAGAATAGATACATGTATATGTATAACTGAACCACTTTGCTGTACACCTGAAACTAACACAACATTGTTAATCAACTACACTCCAGGGAATTCCCTCATGGTCCAGTGGTTAGGGCTCTGCACTTTCACTGACTAGGGCCTGGGTTCGATCCCTTGTCAGGGAACTAAAATCCCACAAGCTGCACAGTGTGGCAACAAAACAAAACAAAACAAAACAACTATACTCCAATATAAAATGAAAAGTTAAAAAAATATATTCACACAGGAAAACTTTATCTTCTTGGAAAAAAGAGAACATTTGACTATAACAATGACATATGAAAAGTAAACTAGAATATAATATATCTTTTGAGTTGTATTAAATTTGATGTTTTCAGGTAAACAAGTACAAAATCCAGAGTTCCTTATTTTCTAATCTCGGTCAAATAAAAAGCTCAAGCTTTAAAATATTATGATACCTCCTCTTTTGATGTCAGGGATGAAGATAAAAAGCTATCCCTCTAAAATTAGGGTTAGACTCTGCAGTCTTTCTTCTTTTTCTCATCAAGATATTATTCTTCTACACACAATTTCGATGAGGAAAACCAACCTGGATAAAGGAACATGACTTCTGTTTAAAATAATTATTTAGGAAATCAGAAATAGATGGTCAATAGCATGGTTGAATTAATAACACTCTGTTCAAAATAGAAATAAAATGTGTTCACACAGATAAATATAACTGTATTTTAAAATATCAATATTATAATTAAACATGTACTCTGTGTGCACACAGGCATATGTGCACTTTCATACACACACACACACACACACACACACACACAAGGACTGTTTATCCAAATTGTTAACATACTTTGCTGATTGCATTGTGGTAATAACTCTGTGAGAAAGCCAGTGTTATTATTCCTCATTAAATTGGACTATATCATCTGAAAGTAAAAAAGACAAAGCTGATCACATTGACAAATTTTACCTAATTTAAAACACTGATACACCAATATAAAAAGCCACTGTTTATATGGCTAGCACATTTGTTAATCCATTATTTTAATCATTATAGGATTGACAGTTTCATTCTTCTGCAAGCCAGACACATTCGATTTTTGAATCAACCCTTCTAATAACTCAGATGTCTAAGATTAAACATTTAAAATAAGTTACAATGCAAATTTGACCAAGTGAAATGCATTTGGTGTGTTTCAGGATCATAACAATTAAGAGATGATAGCTATTGTTCTAAAATAAAATTCTGTGAATGTAATATTTAATGAGATTCAGAAATATTATAACACATTCACGTAAAATTTTACTCCATCATTAGTGAGAAGCATAGTAATTCAACTGTCTTAAAGCATGTACATAACATTTTATTGCAGAAAGGATCAGAAACATTTAAAGTCTCACGGTGCATAGTAATGAAAGTTGTGTTTTACCTAACTAAAAATGTGAACTGCAAAATTGCAAGATTTCCTGTAGGAAAATATAATACCAGTTTCTTTGTGGAGTTTTTGATACATTGGTAAAGAGTATAATTGCAAACAATTATTTTGCTTGGACATTAAAAATAAAATAGTTTACCTAAATAGCAAATAATAGGAGTTTTGTCTTAATTAAATCACCTAGAAGTTCTGTCCTTGTAGTGTCTTTTTTTTTTTTTTTTTTTTGTGGTAGGCAGGCCTCTCACTGTTGTGGCCTCTCCCGTTGCGGGTCATAGGCTCCGGACGCGCAGGTTCAGCGGCCATGGCTCACGGGCCTAGCCGTCCCGCGGCATGTGGGATCTTCCCGGACCGGGGCACGAGCTCGTGTCCCCTGCATTGGCAAGCGGACTCTCAACCACTGCGCCACCAGGGAAGCCCTCCTTGTAGTGTCTTTTAAATAGAATGAATCTCAAAATAATTCCAATGAGTAAAGATAATGTCTTATGACATTCAAGTGCACCATTTATAGTAAAATTCAGGTAATACGTTGGCAGCTGGTAGGAAGCTCCAAACACAGAGGTATTTCCACAGGGTTTGTTTAGATTTAGGTGGATTTCCAACAGTTACTGTGATTTTAATTCATCAGTCCTCTACAGTGGGATTTCTGAATATATAATCTGTACAGCACTTTCATCAGAATCAGCAGGAGTGCTTATTTCAAATGTGAATTCCTAGGTCCCATCAGAGACAAAATGAATCAAAATCTAGGTGGCAGAGCATGCATTTGCATTTTAATGATTTGTCCAAGTGATCCTCATGCACATTAAGTTTGAGAACGCATGTGCATCCTTAAATCCAAGTAAAGAATATATGAAATATATATCAAGTAGTTCACAGAGTTGTTAGTCACAAATAAGACCAGGTGAGCAAATGCTGTAAAATAAAACAAATAGTTTATATAATCTGACAATTATAACCTATTTCACAAACTTTAAGTACAAATGAGGAAGATTAAAAGGCTCAGAGTGTGCCAAGGTCACAGACCTCTTAGTCTTGGTGATTTTCAAGCTCGCCTGAAGAGTCCCCAGGAGGACTACAGGTACACTATAGATAACAATGTCACAATACAATCTACTGAATGAGAATCTCTTGGGGCAGAGGTCTGATAATCATTACGTTTAGCTATCTCGTCTGGTGACATTTATCATTAAGGAAGTTTGGAATATACTTCCTTGAGCATTCCCAGGCTGACACTACAAAACACTCATAATAATCTGAATTGCTAGTGTGGCATTATAGCCTTAGTTAGCCCAATCACTTTAATTTATGTCTCTAATATCTATTAACACCCTATATGCCATTACTTTTTACTTCAAAGGATTGGCTTAATACCGACATCTTATTACTGTTTTTACCTAGGATTGTTTTTAATGAATAATCATTAATGTACTCAATATTTGTACAATCTAATCTGTGAGCTGTCTGATATAATTTTCCTACATGAATTTTCAAAAGTTTCATTGCATATACAAATGCATTAATAGCATTTGTATTGACAATAGTTAGGGGAAATTGTCATATCTTATAATTTTACGAGGTGTGATCAGTAGTGATTTTTTCTCTAAATATTCACTTCCATAGATTTTTCTATATATTTTCTATAAATTCAATATCTTGAAATATGTGTATATATTATGGCATGAGACAAACAAGCTTAGAAATTATTACTCTTATCAACACTCACATAAGTATATTGATTCAAGGCTTATAATTTTAAAAACGTCATAATGAATACAAGTGAAAACAGGAAAAGTAAAATCAGTCATCTCTCAGTTAAGAAAGCATTTATACAACTGTTTAAAAATAACTGTAAAATTCAGTTGTATATATTCATTACTATACATGTAAAACCAAAAACTCAGTTCCTTAAAAGATTCTCCTTCAAGAATAATCTGTAGTTTAGAGTGGCTTAAATGTCCAGCTTCCTTGCCTGTTCTTTGCCAGTGTTTTCTGTGCTGGGAAGCAGAGAATGCAAAAGGCAGCACCATATTCTGGTCCTGCAAGAGAAACAGAATGGTAAGATTTGGGAGATACAAGCTGCATTAATTATGTCACAGAGACTAGAACAGCAGTGATTTTCCCCCCCATTATTATTATTTTATATCAGTAGAATCTATTTAATATATTCAATAATTCTATTATTTCTAAGACCTTCCACAAAAGGACATTACAATCCTTTTAGTTTATTGCAAACATATATATTTTTTAAAGTGGATTCGCTTTATTTATTTTTTGGCTGCGCTGCAGGATTTGTCAGAAGACAAACAGTAAGTTGTGAGTTCCATTTTGCCCAACTACTTTTTTCTTCACACCCTGGAGAATCTGGTGTCTGGAACTGTAGAGACATCATCATGTTACCACCCCTTCTCCTCTCAGGTTGAATCCACTGTGACAGAACACTCATGTCCTTAAGAGGCAAGGCCTAGCAAATAGCCTCTCACAAATCCACTGAACATCACAATGTCCTGTCTGATAAATTCTGTCGCTGCTTCAATTATATTGCTGATTTCAGGTGCTGCTTTATTTGCTCATTTCTGAATCAGGTCTTCCTGCTTTCTTTATATCTTTTTTCAACTCTGTCCCAGTTGATTTGCACATAGTTACTTTGACTGGTAAATCTGAAGAAGATGGCCAGCAGCCTACTGTTGCTGTAAGTTTTCCAACTTTCTGGAACAAAAATCCTGCACAATGGCCAGTGCAATCTGGATGGCTACTGAGTATTGTTCTACCGGAAGTGCCACACTATGGCCAAGCATAGATTCTACCAGCGGTGTCTTCATGTATACTGAGTTAGGTCCAATATGAATCATCATCACTTTCATATTCAGGTGAGAGAGATCCCATCTAGACTGGCCTGGCCTTGGAATCCAGAACCAAGTGAAGAGGACTCAGCTGTCAAAGGGGGGCAAAGAGGGCCTGGGGTTGGAAGAAAGGGTCACAGACACAGAAGTAAGCACTTCATGAAAACTAAGCAAATGGTATTTCTAGGTAAATCAGTCTTTCTGTGCTGGACTAATTAAAAGAACTTCACAGCTCTCTATCCCCAAGCTTTCTCACCCTCTGGAATTGAGGGCTTTTACTGCTTCCCCCATTATTTTTTTAATTAAGTAATGAATAGTATTTTATTATTATTTTTTCTTTTGGCTGCATGGCATGGCATACATGATCTTTTCTCCCTGACCAGGGATTGAACCTGTGCTCCCTGAAGTAGAAGCATGGAGTCTTCACCACTGGACCCCCAAGTAAGTCCCTGAAGAGTATTTTATAGATAAGAAAACTTTAGCCTCAGCAGGATAAATTTGAGGACAGTTCCAATAGCTAGTTTCCCAGAGATGCACTTGAAGTGGTCCTTACAGTTTTTGCAAACTAGAATACCTGATAGTGTTTATCAGTGCAACACGTCAGGTGCAGTGTAAAGGTATGGGTACTGAAAAAGTAATATTGACCCTAACTATGCATTCACGCACAGGCATTTACAGATTTTTACCCAGTCTTTGAATTAAAAGATAGATTCTCTGAGTCTGATCAATGTCAGCCTCTTGAGATGCACTAAAATGAAATTCAGAAAAAGTTGAATAACTTAAACTACTCTGGAGTTACAGACAACTGAAGTAGAAAGCCTCTTAAGCAATGTGAGAGAAGAAAAAAGGGGCAAAAATCTACCTCCTAGCTTGGGTTGTAGAACTCATGTTTTTAGGAGTTGGGAGAAAAGAAACTTTGGAGCAGGTGTTTCATGTGACAGATCATTAGATCTGTTATCTAGGTCTGTATTAGATCTGTAGAGTATCTATTGAGATACTACAGATGAGGAAAGATGTTAAGTGTATTTGCTTTGTATCATCAATGGAGATTTTTTGCTGCCTCTGAAAGCTTGCTGTCAAGATTTAATTTAATATTTAATTAATTTCCTCTCTGCCGATCTGTGATTTCCCTTAATGCCATTTCCTTAATGCCATTTCCCTTAATGCCATTTCCTTTTCTAGAGAGATCACAGATTACTGTAAATTATTTGTGTCCAGTGAGGATGGGCATAACGGTAGTAATAATGAGAACAAGAATAGTGACTGGCCATTTATACATAAAATGAATTCTGTTAGAAACACCTATAAATATTGTACCAGCGTTATTAATTGGCTTAATAAGATCAATTGGCATAATAAGATCTAAGTTGTTTATTATAAATAAAATGAATAAAAATTCACTAGTCAGCAATAGATATTAGTATTTTTCTTTTTTAAAAATCTCTTCTTTGCTAGCCCTAAGTGCTTTATTTCTTAGGGGTCTAATATTGACTTCACTAGTCTTAGTGGAGTTAACCAGCTTGTGGCTGAATCACGCTCACTCTAGTATTCAGACATGGTTTGACACATCTAAATTAGGGTGAGGAAGATTATTCCAGAATATCGAGGCTCTCTTTTGTCAGGAATGGGGGATGGGGACTTATTCTGAATAAAGAGGAAGTGAAGACTGGAAAGGTTACTTGGTCAACAGAGAGAAAAGATTAGCCTGAAAATAGAAACTGTCATTCCCAACATTCTCAAGCTCAGACTGCATGAACATATGAATACTTGGCACTAAGTAAATGGTTATAAAAAAACACATCTAATTCCCAGTCTGTAATCTACCAGTGACATTAAAAAATAAGATACCACCACTGGTGATGATGTAAGTGTTGTTTTCGAGAAGGGCTGCTAGTACAGCTTATGACAGCATCTTAATAAACAAAATATTAGTTTTGAGTTGTAATGAGGATTAAAACTTAGATTGAGAATCAAGCTTCTCTGCATATATGTATGTATAAGGAAAATCTATTTTTCCTTAAAACACCTGCATTGTATCACTTTAGAGGTAAAGGATGGTTTTCTCCCTTCTTAAATCTCCTCTTGATAAATATATTTTCATTGGAAGATGTTTTAAGTAGTTCCTCATCTAAGTGGAAAGATTACAGGTACCATAACAGGGAATCTTCAAGAATATAAGGAAAATATTTTAGTCAGAATCAGTTCTTACATGAGATGATATCAAGTCACTAGTTAATTTCTAGAAAGAATAAATGCCATGGGCATAGAAAAATAGGAACTGATGAATAAGAAAGGCAATCTTCATCAAGGTTTGTTTCTTGGAATATGTATAGCTAGAGCCTGTATGACACTTTTCGTTTTATTTTAATTGCTAATACAATTTTTCTATATTTTAAAAATTGATATTGTTCATATTAAGAACATTTATTTGAAATGTCTTACATAGCATTCTAACACATCCTGAAACAGTGTAGTTTTTCTTTAGCTGCTGTACTACCTCTCTACCCTCCCTCAATAAAACACACAAAACACCATACTACAACCTTAATACTTTAAAATTTTTTTAAAAACTCTAAAATTACGCTCAAATAATTATTTAACCAATAAAAATAACATTATTTTATGAGACTCATTTTAGGGAGTATTAGTTATTATCTTGTAATTCTACATTTTTTCTCATTCTTCCCTTCCATTTTATTTCCACTCCTCTTTTTTTTTTCTTTTTTTTTTTTTCCACTCCTCTTTTAGCATACCTTCATACGTCTGTCATCATTTTGCTCACGAGAAAAAAAGGTGGCATTTTTAAATATCAAGTAATATGTGTTATAGCTTTGCTAAACATTTCACCACCAGTTTGTTGCAAGAGATTTATAAATCAGATTTTCATTAAAAAAGAGAAAGAATCAACACCATATGTTGTGCTAAATCCTATGCAGCTGCTGCTACAGCAGCCTAATAATGTGGCTAGAAGGCATTCAGTACTCTGTGTGATATACAGGACTGTAACTTCTTTCAAATGTTGTGATTTTTTTTAATATTAAGATTAAAATCTAAGAAAACATGGTAAAATGGAATAACTTAGAAGTGTTAACATTTATTTTATAGAAAAGAGAGTTGCTAAATGGGTATCTATAACTGAAATTAAAATACCCAAGTACTCTTGAAATTGAAATAGAAAAGCAGGCTCAAACAAGAATGTTGTATATTAATGCAGCTCCTCTTATAATCTGAACTTCATTGCAATGTACTTTTGCCTAAATATCAATCTAGTTGGCATTTTTATTACAATTCTGCAAATGGAAAGAGAGCAAATGAACCATTTACTGCCTTTATTTTCTAAGTATAATCATGTTTCTGTTTTCCATTCAATGATAGTCAAGTCTTTTCCACTCCAACATAAAACATTCTTGAGTGTTAGTGATCAGTCATGGTAAGAGGTTGATATTGTACCCCATGCTCATTTATATTACAATGTACAGAATGTCAGAATCAGTTATTTATAAACTTTATTTGAGAGGTCAGGAAATAATACCCTAATGTAAAACTGTGCATATTTTAAATAATATTTATGGGCCAACCACATATGAGATATAAACACTACCCTACATATACATCTTAAATTTATTAGATTTGAAGTAACAACACTGAAGGAGGAAAATCATTTTTAAAAGCACCATAAAGCAAGACAGTAATTTTCTTCTTAAGTGTGCTTTTTTTAGATTTGTTTTTTATTGAGGTAATGTCAGTTTATGACATTATGTAAGTTCCATGTGTACAACATGATATTATCTACTTCTGCATACTTTTCAACATGTTCACCACCAAAAATGTAGTTTCTGTCCATCACCATACAGCTGATCCCATTAAATGTGCATCTGCACATGGAAATTACATGCTTCTCTTTCATTGAAAAGAAACACCTCATGATAATGATGATTAATTTTCCTATGTTAATATAAATTTGCATTATTTCTGCATGTATCATGATAGAACAGAATGAGTTCATGAATTAGTGTGAAAAAATGTTTCCTTGTTATAGAAATAAGACAGGTGGCTATTTTCCATCTAGTATAAGGACATTATAAGAGCAATCTATAGACCAATATTCTTAATGAATATAGACAAAGAATGTTCAAAAAATACTCGGAAAAAATGAATCCAACAATATATAAAAATAAGTATATACGGCTAAATGGGCTTCATCCAGAGAATGCATTGGCAGTTTTATACGTAAAAACTGTCGATATAATATACTCTATTAATAGATTAAATGACACACAGCACATGATCATCTCTGATACTGATATAGTAGGATATTCACAGTACATTCACTATTTAATGCCTACTAGGATGACTAAAGTCAAAAGGACAGATCATAAAACTAGCTGGCCAGGATGTTGAGAAATTGGTGGTAGGAATGTAAAATGATATAGACTCCATGGGAAATAGTTCAGCTGTTTCTCAAAATGTTAAAAATAGAGTTACCATATAATCCAGAAATTCCCCTCCTCGGTATTTTCATATGTATATACCTATGAATAATAAAAACATATGTCTACCATAACTTCTCTTCACTTTTTCACAGCAGCATGGTTTATTAATAGACAAAAAGTAGAAATAATCTAAATGTCCATCAACTGATAAATGAGCAAATAAAATGTGTTATATCCATACAATGAAATATTATTCATTGTAAGAATTAAGTAATGATACATGCTACAGTATAGAAAAACCTTGTAAATTTTATTCCAGATATAAAAAGACATCCACAGATATGACATATTGTATGAGTCCATTTATACAGCATAATTAAATTAGTAATTCACAAAAAGGGGCATATTAAAATATTCAAGTGTACAGAAACTAAACAATTCACTTACAAATAACACTTGGGACAAAAAAATACTCAGGAAAATAGAAAATATTTTAATGAGTAAATATGGAAACACAGTAGATCAAAATTTGTTCAATATAGCTAAAACAGTCTTGAGATATGTGTCTTTAAGTATTTATATTAGGAAAAAAAAGAATTATGAATACAATGACTTAAATTATTCCCTTAAGATGCTGGAAAAAGAAAATCAAATTAAACCCAAAAAAAGTAGAAGAGAGAAAATTAGAAAGGTGAGAGTTGAAATTAATAAAATAAGATAATTGTACCTATAATAATTAACAATAATAATTAGATTAAAATTTTAAAGAGAAAATGCAATAAAATAAAAATCTATGAACTCAAAATAAATTTCATTAATTGATTTCTATGATAGACTATTGATGGAATTCTCATCTTCATTTGTGTTCTTCCATCTCTGATGTTTCACCTTCTTTTAAAAGCTTACGTAATTAGGTCAGCCACACAAGAATAATCTCCCTTCTGCATAATACACAGTTAGCTTATTAGTAAACTAATCACAGAAGTGATATCCCATTATATTCCAGACTACACCCACACTCAAGAGAAGGAGATTATATAAGTCATTTACACTACAGTGCAGGGATCTTAGGGGAATATCTTAGAATCTTCTCTATCACATGATTAGAGTATACAGACATGAGGGAATTCCCTGGTGGTCCAGTGGTTAGGACTCTGGGCTTCCACTGCAGGGGGCCTGGGTTCAATCCCTGGTCAGGGAACTAAAATCCTGCCAGCCGCATGGCACAGCCAAAAAAAAACAAAAACAACAACAACAAAAAAACAGGTATGAATTACCATGATTAGTTGTGTACTTATTTTGTGTGCTATTTCCATAGTTTACATTAATCATTAAAAAAATTATTTTTAAGTATTCTTGAAGCATTAAAAATGAGCTACTGGGCTTCTCTGGTGGTGCAGTGGTTGAGAGTCCGCCTGCTGATGCAGGGGACGCGGGTTTGTGCCCCAGTCCGGGAAGATCCCACATGTCACGGAGCGGCTGGGCCCGTGAGCCATGGCCGCTGAGCCTGCGCGTCCGAAGCCTGTGCTCTGCAACGGGAGAGGCCCCAGCAGTGAGAGGTCCGTGTACTGAAAAAAAAAAAAAGAGCTACTGTTTTAGGGGGTACACTAATTTTGTTAAACATTTTAGTCTAGAAGCCTCCTTCATCTTTGCTTCTAGTAGCAACTCCCAAAGGAAATCACTATCCTGATTTCTGACAATATAGATTATTTCTCTCAGGCAATTTTGAAAATCAGTTCTGGAATTAGTCTTTCCAGTTTTTATCTTTACATCTTTCCTTCTTTTCCATTGCTTCAAAATTGACATCTCATCCTCCTCCCACAAACAATAACAACAACAACAAAATATATGTATTTCCTTAGAGAAACTGAATGATTCTTAGAATTAGGAGGGGAGCAATGTTATTTACCAGCAGAGTGTTACAACGATCTGCCCCAGCGCCATTCCTTACCCCAGCATGCATTTCATTAAGAGTTTGCTATGTCAAATAAGTACAAAAATATTGAGAGTGCAGATAGCATGTGGAAGGTCATCGTTGTTGCTTGTTTATTTTTCTGCACTTGTTGCCTTTTCTACTGATATAGAGAAACTGACAGAAAAATCTAGTCTCTAACACCATTTACATGTTTACAAATTTGATGATAAACTTAATTTTATAATAAATATTATTTTTTCTTGAGTTTCCATCTACATGCCACTCAACAGCATTTGGCCTTTACTTCATATTTTCAGAGGAGTCATTACTACTAAATTTTGTGGGGTTTAATATGTTCCTTTGACATCCATAAATCTAGCTTCAATAATAAACATTAGAAAGAGGGAGATGGAAAAAACAAGAGAATAAATTTAAAAAATGAAAAAGAGCAAAAAGTTGCAAAATAGGGAAAATAAGAAAGAAGAAAGGTCTATACTGCCTGAAAAAAATCAGTTGTATTTGAGTGTTATTAATGTCATAGTAGATATTTTATGTATTGATTAATTTAATTCATGACTAAAATTAATAATTTTTTATCTTCTCAAATATCCTGGTGTTCCACTGGGCTTATCAAAACGCAGTATTTATTTTACTATTCCTAAATCCAGGCATTAAAAATTACAAGTTAATTATGTTAAAAATGTGTCCTTGTATCTTGTTAATGGTTATTTAGGAGGCTTTACAACATGAAATTTTATGTTAATACTAAAATAGATTTCTACTATGTGAAGATACCCAAATTTAGTGCAGTGCACAAAGTTTTATGAGATATTTCCTGTTATGCTCTGCCAATATATACAGTTTATGATTTTTAATTTATTTTTCATGATATTTATGATTTTTTATTCATTTAAAACATTTTTCCTTTTCAATTTGATTAGTTTTACAGCTATTCACTAGTCTCTTCTCAATCTTTCTCCCTTTCATTCATTCTTTCTTTCTTTCCTCTTTTTAATTTTCTGACTATGTCATTATTGCAATTTTTCATTTTGATCTTGTAGTCTATTTGGCCATACAAACTCTAGAGCTTCTCATAGGAGTGAATGAAACCTCTATTTTAACTACATCAAGGTTCAAACTCTCATTGTTTCCTTTCCTTTATGGCAATTGTGACTAAGAGCACCGTCTGATACATCTCATGCAAATAAATGTCTCCAATTTGGTTTCCAGAGGACCTCAATCCAGCATAGTTTTTAATACATCAACTCCTTTCTTCCTATCTAACCTCTATCTTCCTGTCTAACCTTCCTATCTAGCACAGATCATTGTTGTTCCTGACAACCAAACTTGCACTCTCTACTTCACGCTTCACCAGTTCTCACTGACAATCATTACGAAATTGAAAATGGGTACAAGGACATCATGTCTTTGCAGAAAGAATGCACATACCTCCAGCAGATGTTCCACTTGGAGCAGAGAGAAGGCAGGAGAGTCACTGTGAAACCATCCTCCCTAGTTCATTTTCTACAAATGAACACGTAAGAGGCTTCCAACTGTTAAATGCTTAAATCTAGTGGTATGAAGCCAAAATGGTGCAAGAAGTAATGCCTGCATCCCACCCACATCTTTAAAAAACACTAAAAAGCTGGAATGGATAATAAATTCACAAATTTAAATGATGAAAAACTTACAGAGGTTTACTTTATATCACGCTTGTGTCATTTGGAAGCAGAGTGAAAATCTACGATGACATATTTGAACTCAGAGAATTTCTACAGAATCTGCTTTCATATATCCTCTTCTGAATTACATTTTGCATTAGGTTCCCATAGAAATCCTGAAATTTATAGTTTTATTACAATTGGTTTTTATGACCTTTACTATTATATCTAACTGATTTATAAATAAGGAAACATTTTTAAACAAGTGCTATTGTGTTAAAATAATGTCAATGTATTTAATTAAAATTTAAATGAAAGAAAACATCCACCCTCTAGAAAATCCTTCTAGAATTTTTCCTTAAATTCCAGGTCACCATGCATCACACAGTGGATGAGGTAGTAAAAAGAGAGTATCAAGAATTGAAATATTTAAGCATAAGCAATTCAGAATTTGCAAGAAAATTCTTAGGCAACCTTTAGAGTAAAATATATGGTTTGAATTAGTTGAGCATATTAGAAACGGTTGCCCATGTGAGGCATAAAATGAGGAAAGGAACAGTTGCCGATATGAATAAAGTGTGTGTGTGTGTGTGTGTGTGTGTGTGTGTGTGTGTGTGTAGAAGGAGATACAAGGGGAGAAGTAGTATTGATAAAGATGACTTAACTAAAGGTGTTGGTTTGCATGGTTATAAGAAATAAGTATGACTCTGAAAAGAACTCATTCTGCTAGTTACAGAAAAGTCTTAGATGCCTAAGGGATTTAGTTTGATGACAGAGGTACTACAAAATAAAGGCATTTTGTGAAACAAATTAAAGCAGGAACACAAGCCCAGAGTAGAGCAATGGAAGGTACTGGATGTGAGTGGACACTGAAGTAGAAACTGAAGCCTTCAAGTCTGGGCAGAGGGCAGACTGGGCATGATCTACAGATGCAAAAGAAAAGTCTAGGGTAAGAAGAGGCACAAGAGCAATAGAAAGACAGCTTTTTGTTTATGACTATTAAATTTGTGTGGTTGGGAGAAAATAAAAGTGGAGATACCTTGAAGGTAGCTTTGAATAGATAATTAGAGAAACAAAAAATTAGAGCACTGGTTGTTAATATGAGGTTTGTGGCCACAAACGTGATAGTTAAAGCATAAAAGTAGATGAGCAATTTGGGAGAAGTATTCATTGAGGAGGATGGAGCTGTGAGCTTAGACTATTCTTTGGACAATAAACTCAGAAAAAAATGTCATATACACTACTGAACAGAAACTTGCTTACTAGTGAAAAATCTGTGCCATAGCAAACCTCCCCAAGTCTGCACTAAAGAAAATAAATGGTTTAAACACTTTTACTACTTGCCTGCCGTATGTTATTAATTGCACTGACTGAGTGAGTGACTACTTGTGCAACTGCTATAAAGTGAACTAAATTTCAGGAATAAAAAATATATGGCATTCACTGAGTCAAAAGTAAAGTTGACTATTAAATGAAATATGTTGAAAAGCATTCATTTTAAAATGCACTTTAACTTCTGGGGATGAAAGTATTTTTCATATTTACATCAAAATTCATTCAACTATATTTATCTTACAAGAGAATAAAACCAGAGGGATATAATTCAAAACTTGCAGAGGCTGGAAACTTTCTATTTGATAAATTTCTAGAATTTATTGATTAAAGATATCTGTCATAGATGTGATAATATTTTTATTTTATTTTTGTTCTTATTTAACACATAGTTTTCACACCCTTTTAAGTGAAAACTTTAGAGGATTTACTAATTATTATAAAAACATTATAAAAAGTATTTAATGACCTCCAACTATTAAAACTATAATCATGGCTAATTCAGGTTATGAAATAAATCTATTAAAAGACTTAGCTTTGCAGGATAAATCATATACAAGATAAATAAAGAAAATAAGAACGCATTTGACCAATTTCTTATTTCTGATAGAAATACACCAGTAACTTATCTTAATATTAATGAAAAAATGAGTATTTTTGTATCATTGTAGAAAGACTTTGAAAACACTTTCATAAGTGCACATGGAAATTCACTCTGACGCTACTTCAAAGAGGCAAATGGTGAAGAATCATTTACATAATGGACAAATGTAAATTCATTCGAGTTGTAGAGAGAAGCTCCCTGCTGTCTTGATTATATTATGCTTTCCTGTCACTACATGAGCTCACACAAAACTGAAAAAAAATTAACATTGTGCAGTTATAAGTCTGAAGCAAAGGAACACCAGTGCAACTTTTCATTGGTTTCTTCACCCTTAAAATCTCAGCTCATGAATTATCCTTGCTACAGATATTTGACACACAAAATCATTTTCTTGGAAGATATGGAATGGCATATATGAGAATCCAGCTTTAACTGCTAACTTTAAAGAATTTAAGGTAAAGGAAATTACATTTTATTGTGGTTGCTCATGATTGTTCAATGAGTTGTCACAGAATCCAATTTCCACATTACCCATTTTCTGTGTAATAAATTGATTCTTTTGTTTCATTTATGGGGAAGTGATATTTCTACAGTCTTCTTAACTTATTACAAAATGTATTTCATAAATCACCAGTCTTATGGAGGATGAAACATCTGTTTACATAATAGTACTTGCTCAGTTTTAAACAGTTATAAGTACGTGACTTGGCAACCAGTTGACAGTATGAGAAATGTATTTCTAGTGATATTTATTTCATGACACAATTGTGTCGCACATAAATAAAATGAAAAATAATCTTAAAAGGTAGGAAATACATACAAAATAAACACAAATATAGCATTCATAACCCAAAGAAGCTCAGTGTTCTAGAATTACTCTATCAATTAATATAAATCAAAGGCTAAATTCCCTCTCCCCTCATTTCTGTAAATGGAGAGTATACTAGTGTAGGGGTGATTAGCTAAGTCTACCAACTCTGACTCTCTGCAACTTTCATTTGTAAGAAGTTTGATCTTTGGCAAGTTTCTTAAATTTTTGGTGACTCAAATTCTTCACTGAAAACAGAGGGAACAACAGTTTTCCCTCATATATTATAGTGATAATTAAGTGATAATCCAGGTAAAGCACTTCAACAATACCTGAGGCAGATAGTGTGCATTAATGTTGGCAGTCATTATCATTGTTTATATTATTACAACTACCACTATTGTTGTTGGTTTTATTATTATAAATATACTTTAAATTTTTCCAAGGGAGTTCTATTCCAGCTCAATCTGAAATCACCAAAATTGAGGCTTATTTTTTGCAACTGCTGACATCCTACCACTAATGTGTCCTTTGCATTACTCTCCAAATTGTCAATAACAACTTTGATTGTACGCAGTAAACAAAATATGGGCATTAAGGAGGTGTTGGGTTGCACCCCACTGGCCTTCAAGGCCTGTAGTTGCCCAGCTTCAAGACAAAGAAAGAGCCCGGAGTCAGTGACAGAGACATCAATGGTTTAATGGATAGCGGGATCTTATACTTCTGAAGCAACACCCCACCATGTGCAGCAGATGGTGGGCAGCACACGGTGCCAGTCTTTGCTCCTGGGGGGAAGAGGAGATTGCCAGTTATAGGGGGAATTGAAGTCAGGTTAGCTCATTGGTTACCAGGGAAACTAGCAGCGGGCATGCCCCTCACCTCCTCTTTGATAAGAACAATCTCTAGCTGGGGCCTGGGGACAGTATGTAGGAAGGTCAGTCATGTGAGTAGGGTGTAGCTAGACCCCAGGCACTGGTCTAGCTGGGGATGTACAGAGAGCAAGAGAACAGCAACTTCCAGTGACCTGACCACACAGGAGAGAACTCATAACCAAACACAAAACAGCGAATGACTTAACTGTGGAATCTTTGGCATCCTTATCTTCCTCAGTTTATCCGTAGAACCCAATCATCCCCTTGTAGTTCATCTGTTAGACCTTCGCGGTCCCCTAGGAGTTTCGACTCGCCCAGGAAACAACAAGAGTCGGAAGCCGATGCAAAACGCAAGAGGTTTATTGAAGGCTGGTGCACCGGGGTTCCTTGGTCCTCACGCAGGAGGTCGAAGAAGGAACCCTTCTGGGCGCGAATATGTCAGTTTTATAGGTTCCCACTTCCCCGTATGTAAATTATAGATTTGGTTGTGTTTTCCTGCTGATTGGTCCCGGCTTAGGCTCGGACCAGAAAGGGAACTTGTCCCCAGCTTCCTGATTGGTCTTTGACAGATACCTTTTTTACATTTTGTTTATCTCCCTCCTTCTCGGAAGGGGGCCGGACATCCTGGAAATTCACCCATTGTCTAAGAAGCCCCTATTGTCTGGAGAGTTCTTAATCATTAGCTGGAACAATGTCCCTCGAGTCCCACACATCACAGCCTTTTGCGTTCAAATCTTTTTTTTTTCTTATTCCAAGTTACCACACATTCTAGGCTTATCATAAACTAAAGAAAATGTAAAAATCCCTTTAGAAGAAAGCTAATTTAATATTATTTCAATTCAGACTTGCAGGAGATAAAGTGGAGTGCGAGAAGATGATCACGTCCCAGGTCTCAGGCGAGTCCCTGGGACGGCTGCCAAGTGTGGATTCTTGGCTTCGCACAGGAAAGAGTTCAAGAGAGAGCTATAGTAAAGTGAAAGAAGGTTTATTCAGGGAGATACATACTCCACAGACAGAGTGTGGGCCATCTCTGAAGGTAAGAGGCCCCAGGGTACAGGGTTGTCAGTTTTTATAGGGGTGAGTAATTTCATAGACTAATGAGTGGGAGGATTATTCCAACTATTTGGGGGAAGGGATGGGGATTTCCAGGAATTGGGCCACCGTCCACTTTTTGGTCTTTTATAGTTAGCCTCGTAACTGTCATGGTGCTGGTGGGTGTGTCATTTAGCATGCTAATGTATTACAATGAGCATATAATGAAGCCCAAGGTCCACTGGGAGTCAAATCTTCTGCCATCTTGGACCAGGTTGGTTCTAAACAGTTTTTGTCATGTCCTATGGCTATAACATTCTTTTAAAGGTTGTGCCCTGCCCCCTTCCCTCCTTATTCAAGACCATTTGTCGTTTATTGATTTACTTAAACAAAACAAATAAACCAATTTTTTTTTTTTTTATGCACAGCACAGCACAGTCTGGTGCTGTCAGGCAGCAGACTTTGTTGGGAAAGAACACAGCTCAGGAGCAGGGTATCTGGGACGCAGAGCCTTCCTTGATTACAGCGGCTCCCAATTCTTTTTTTTTTTTTTTTTCTGTACGTGGGCCTCTCACTGTTGTAGCCTCTCCCGTTGCGGAGCACAGGCTCCGGACGCGCAGGCTCAGCGGCCATGGCTCACGGGCCCAGGCGCTCCGCGAAATGTGGGATCTTCCCGGAGCAGGGCACGAACCCGCGTCCCCTGCATTGGCAGGTGGACTCTCAACCACTGCACCACCAGGGAAGCCCCCAATTCTTTAATCTTTGCTTCTCCTCTTTGAGGTGCTTGTCTTGCTCCCAAAATCATTTGTACTCCAACAGTAAATTCTGTAAGTTGCTTAAGACTTATATGCATTTGAATATAAAAATTATTTTCCTTTAACCAAAAAAAAAATTAAAGTATTATTTGCAAAAGTCAGCCTCCATCCTGTATAGAACTTTGTAAATTTGAAGTTTTGTATCCATGTACTTTCTTAGCAGCAATTGATTTCCTTGAGATAAACCCAGGTCATGATGGGCGTCTCAGGCTTTATGATAACTGGCTGCCCTGTGTTAAATAAAGCACTTCATCTCTGCTAAGGCAAGGTATCAAAAAGAAGTGATGTCTCAGAAGGAAAGTTATATGTAGGAACTGTTATAGCTTTCTCCAAAACTCCATTCTGTGAATCATTTATACCAGCCTGCAAAAGGTTCAATACATTTGTTTTCTGCCATAAACACTTAAAACAAAATTGGATCCGTTGAGTCATATGGTCCAAGCAGAACAGCTTTCTTGGCAGATGGACATTTTGCAGAAACTTAGTCTCACTCAAAACTGGCAGCTTTTCAGGATACTAAATAACTGAGTAAGAATAATACAGCAAAGTGAGATATATGTGGCACCCCAAATCTAAAGAGACCCATAGACTGTTAAAACTTTTCTCAATAGTAGAGGGACAAGATGCAGCAATTTATCTCTCATCTTGGAAGGGATATTTCAACATTCCTATGAGATGGAGCCCCTAGAAATGTCACCAAGGTGGCAAGTCCCTGAATTTTGTGGGATGCATTCCCAAATTCTAACATGCATGTCAAAGTCTCTAGAGTTGCTGATACTTCCTGTTCATCAGGTGCAAAATCACCGCATCATAAATGTAATGTATAAACATGACATCCTTTTGAATTGAGAGGTGTTTCAGGTCATTACAGACTAGACTATGACAGAAAGCTTAACAGTTGATATACCCCTGAGCTAGAATAGTACAATTGTGTTTCTGGCTCTACCTGCTGAAAGCAAACTACCTCTTTGCTCAAAAGTTTAGAGAAGAAAAGCATTGTCCACATGTATCATTGCCTATCAGTTGACAGGAGATGTAATGATTTGCTCCAGCAATGAAACTACATCTAGATTAGCAGATGCAATTGGAATCACTGCATGATTATATTTTCAATAATCTCATTTCATAATGGTTATTTACATCTGTCCTCTGCACAAGCAAAATAGGTAAGTTGAATTAGCTGTGGTAGGAATAAACTCCAGCACTTTTAGGGGCTTGATAGTGACATTAATCTCTGAAATCCCTCTTGGGATGTGGTGTTGTTTCCGGTTTAATATTTTATGTGTAAAGGAAGATCTAGGGGTTTTCACTAGGCTTTCCCTACCATAACAAAGCCCTTTCCACGGGTTAAAGAACCAAGTCCGCTGATGAGCATGTGCTATCTGATGATGTATTTTGGAACTCAGAAGATAGTCACGGTGTGGGTTTAGGTGTCCATTGGGTCTACTATGAAATGGACACACTCCATTGATTATGTGACCTTCATAAGCCTCTCTTCTGACTAGTACATTACAGTTCTATTTTTATCTCCAGGCATCAGTGGGAGGTCAGAGTCAATGTCAAATGTCCTTGAAAAGTCTGATGATTTCACCTTCACCAGTTCATAGTAACCATGGTAAATATTTGCAGGTCTTTAGGGAAAAGCTAGGAGAAATATTAACAATATCCATTTTGGGCTATATAGCTAGGTCTTTCCTCAAGAGGACTCAGTCTTCTTTTCATTAAAATGACTCTGGTTACTGTAAACTGGTTGAGGGATGTCTGTGACTGTATTGTGTTCTAAAACAGATCACGGTTAACACATTTGGGAATTTTTACTTTTACAAATTTAACAGACTACTCATTTATTTTAGTTCTAGGTACATAACGATGAACTATTCAACACCAAAATCTTTGCAGCATAGACATTCTGATTCCTGCTTCAGCTCTGCTCTGCAGTGGAGTTACCATTACTATTTTATCTCTGGAGATTAAGTGCCTCTATTTGCCATCTGCCACCCTGGAATTCCATTATCCCCATTGATTTCTGGGAGCCCAGATCCATGACAGTAGTTTCTGCTTATATTTCTGAACAATAGAAAGTAATCACAGGGACTTCCCTGGTGGTCCAGTGGTTAAGAATGCAGGGGACGTGAGTTCCATCCCTGGTTGGAGAACTAAGATCCCACATGCCACAGGGCAACTGAGCCAGTGTGTCGCAACTACTGAGCCCGCGCACTCCGGAGCCCGTGCACCACAACTAGATAGCCCACGTGCTGCAAACTACAGAGCCTGTGCACTGTGGAGCCCATGAACCACAACTAGAGAGAAGCCTGCACATCGCATCTACTGAGCCTGTGTGCTCTGGAGCCTGTGCACCACAACTAGAGAGAACCCTGCTCTTCGTAATGAAGAGCTCATGCACCACAATGAAAGATCCCTCAGGGCGCAGCGAAGGTCCCACCTGCCCCAACCAAGACCCGATGTAGCTAAATAAATAAATAAATATTTAAAAAGAAAAACATATGTAATCACAAAGGAGCTCATTAAGGACACTGTGGACTCCCCATGAATATATTTCTTCCAGACTTAATGAAGAGAGTGTATTCTGATCCACCTGAGGGGTGCATTAGGAGACAAATAAACAAATAGGACATCATAAATACATTCTACCGTTCCGATCTCACTAAGACTTTGGTTGTATCCCTCAGTAATATGACAGGGAATTTCTAGCATTTAATTTAATTAAATGTAAGCACTTTTTGGTCCCAGATTTTAGTCATTTGCAAAGGAAAATGTTAAAGGTACTCCTATCTTCTTGATTTAACATATTGAATCCAGAATCTTGGCTAAGTGAGACCATATTGCTCTCCTCAGCCTGAGCCAAATTTGTATTTCTTCTACCTTAATCTAAAAACCTTAGGATTAATTCTCACTTGTTTACCTAGGTTTTGGTAAATGTAGAATGTTAAAATCATATGTGAAAAATTTTTGGTATGTGTAATACTTTCCATGTCACACTTTGTACATTACCTTCTGGGCCCTGTTGGAACTTGACTCTGGTTATAGATGTAGGAGCATTAAGAATTGTTGGACATAGGATATGGAGAGCATTAGCAGTCTCTTCTTGCAAGAGAACTGTCTCAGTGGGGAGGAAATTATAGTTTCTTCAAACAAGAGGAAACTAACGTCTTTAAAACAAGAGGTTGAAGAGATAATTCTAAAAGAAAGGCAGTTTAGCAGAGTTTAAAAGTTCAACTTTCCAATCTTATTTGGAATTTTTCCATATGCCTCTATCCTAATATTTAGGACCCCAATCCTTCCCAATCAATACCCTAAATTTATCATAAAAAGCCTTGCATGCTTGAGAATTCAATTCTGTAATCTTATAATTTAGGTATGATTTTTTTATAGATCTTTATTGGAGTATAATTGCTTCACAATACTGTGTTAGTTTCTGTTGTACAACAAAGTGAATCAGCCATATACATACATATATCCCCATATCTCCTCCCTCTTGAGCCTCCCTCCACCCTCTCTATCCCACCCCTCTAGGTCGTCACAAAGTACCGAGCTGATCTCCCTGTGCTATGCTGCTGCTTCCCACTAGCTGAATATTTACCATTTGGTAGTGTATATATGTCAATGCTACTCTTACTTCACCCCAGCTTGCCTCTCCACCCCGTGTCTTCAACTCCATTCCCTATATCTATATCTTTATTCCTGCCCTGCCACTATGTTCATCAGTACCACATTCATATGGAAATACAAAAGACCCTGAATAGCCAAAATAATACTGCAAAGAAAAGTGGAGCTGGAGGAATCAGGCTCCCCAACTTCAAACTATACTACAAAGCTACAGTAATCAAGACAATATGGTACTGGCACAAAAACAGAAATATAGATCAATGGAACAGATAGAAAGACCAGAGATAGACCCACACACATATGGTTGCCTAATTTATGACAAAGGAGGCAAGAACATACAGTGGAGAAAAGACAGCCTCTTCAATAAGTGGTGCTGGGAAAACTGGACAGCTACATGTAAAAGAATAAAATGAGAACACTACCTAACACCATACACAAAAATACACTCCAAATGGATTAAAGACCTAAATGTAAGACCAGACACTATAAAACTCATAGAGGAAAACATAGGAAAAACACTCTTTGACACAGGTATGATTTCTATAAATATGAGCACTATGTCTATAGAAGATGAGGTTTTATTTTATGGTAGTCAGCTCCCTTATAAGAGATTTGGGCAGGAAAATTAGTGTTGTGAACTCATCATTTTTTTTGCTCCAAATTTCACAGCCCATTTGGAAGCCATAAAAGCAAAGAAACAGAAACAAACAAAAAACCTTCCTAATGTAAAATTAATGTGCCTGCTACATAGTTCTCCCTTCCAAATTTCTTGCAAAGTGCTTCATTTGGTCATGCTAACCTGTAATTATGTAGGAAAGAGAATTCTGTAAAAAGACAGCATCAGTCTAGCTGTGTTGGCACAGTAGAAATCCTCTATGCAGTGGTCCATCTAGAAATATTATTTTGGGGGGGAGAATTTTTGTGGATGAGGATAGTGGCTTCAGTACTATTTAATTTGTTACTATGAGTAAAGGATTGTTTAAGTTTTCATTTTCTTCTTGTGTCAATTTTTGTAGGTTATGTATTTCCAGAAATTAAAAAACATTTTTTTAACCTCAATTTTATTTACTGACCTAGAGCATTGGTTCTTAAATGAGGGCTAATTTGCCCTCAATGGGACATTTTTTAAATCTTTTTTTGGTCACAACAGAATTTTTTCTATTGACATTTAGTAGGTAGAAACTAGGATGCTGTGAACTATCCTGCAATATAGAGGACAACCTTCCCATCAACCAAACCTTATTTGATCCAAAATGTTAATAGTGCCAAGGTTGAGGAACCTTGGTCTAAAGTGTTTTGTGATATGTCTCAATATAATTTTAAAACTCTACTGCATATTTTGTATGTTATCTTTTTGTATGTTACCTCTGTGGCTTTCTTATTTTACTCAAATCTTGACCTGACAATTTTTGCTATTTTGACAATTTTTCAAACGTATATAACATTTTTGTTCTTGTTAGCAGCAGAACCTATCCTAAAACCTATCCAGCATTTTCTTCTAAATTGTATCATTTCTTTATAGTAGTATCTCCATAATATGTCATATCTGGTTAAGAGAGAAGGTGAATGATAAGTTAATGGTAAGCTGAGGAGGAATGTAATCAAAAGAACAGCAATCTTTATCAAAATGTGAGATTCATAGGTAACATCTTGATTTTGCTTAATTAATATGTCATTCTTATTTGGACAGTAGTAGTGGACAGTTAAAAAAGAGAAGGAAAAACATTGATATCTCCTTGTAAAATGTAAATTTCCCCACATTTTTATTAGGAGGAATTTGTAATTAATAAATCTTTATTTTTTCTCCCTAATGAGAAGACAAATCTTGTTCTTAAATAATCTGTAATTGTTAGTTGAAAGAAATGAAGATGACTCCAAGTGAAAAACCAGGATATGGAAGAGAAACTCTGACAAACAATTCTGAAAGATTCAAGTGATAAATGCATTAATGTGGAGAATACCAGAATTTACTTATAGATTCTAAAATTTTATATATAGAATGCATAAATTTTGAAATTTATTTATAAAATTACATGAAATTATATATATTTGATAAATAGTCCTGAATAAAAAACACCTATACATTGCATATACATTTTAATTTTCTTTGCTTTTCATGGCAAGTAACTAAAATTATTTCTGACATATTGTATTTTTATGTTTATGAATGGTTAAAAGATTTAGGTATCATCGCATTTAACAACAGTTCTACAACTTTGGTGTGCATTATACTTATCTGAGTAAGGTTGATGAATATGCAAATATCTGGTCCCTCTTTCAGAGATTTTGATTCAATTTTCAAAATAGAGCTGCTCTATCTATCTATGCATCCACATGCTCCTTAGGGATATAATAAGGTTTGAGAGATGAGAGTAACTGTGTTTTAACCCAAATACCAAAATAGAGAAAAACAATATATTTAAGTATTCTATGGCAAGTTTATACTTAATACATGACAGCAAAATTCAGTCATAGGAAAAATAATTATTAAGCACCTAAAATTTATAAAATAACATTGCTCTTTTTTGGAGCAATATATATGCAAAACAAACAAATAAACAAAAAATTGTGTACTCATATTGGTCAGCCTTAGCTAAGTTATGCTTAAGTTATAAACCACAAAGTTTCAGGGACACATACAAAAAAGGAAATAAAAATGATGCATTTCCTATTATTGTGACATGTTCATGATGGTTTGTCTGTGGATGTGCTTCTCATTTTTATTAAAGGAACTGAGCTAGATGACCAGTCCCAGTTAAATATATTTCTGTTTTCATAGGAAATGGAAAAGATAAAATGATGGAACCATCAAAGGTTCTTAAAGATTTTCCTTGGAAGTGCCTCATCCCTCTTCAGTTCATATTTTATTGGTCAAATTCAGTGTAAGTACAATAGTCAAGCCTGGAGTTAATGAGATAGGAATGTAAGTCCTCTCATAGTGAAGAGAAAACAAATATTTTGTAAACTAATACAATCCTAAAATTGTAGGATTTTACAATCATAAATTTGTACAATACTGACTTGAAGAAATTTTAAATATGATGTTTGTGAAATATGCTATCTAAAATTTATTTTCAAGTATTCTAGCAGAAATGCAATTAAAATTATAGATAAATCTCTTAGTGAATTTTAATCAACATGCAAAATGTATTACTTTTAAGTGTCCTATTCAAGAATGAAAGCTGGATGTGAGTGTGGGGTGAGGGGCAGAGAGGAAGAGAGGAAAAGTGTCAGTTGTATCTATGCTCTAGAAATTCTAGATTTCCTAGATGAATATTAGAGATTTATTAATCAGAATAAAATTTTACAAGAAATACTTTTTCTATTTGTTTTAATAAATGACGTTCAAGATATATTGATTTCTTAGAAATATTATAACATCTCTGACTTTGAATTTACAGAAAAACCTAATATAATACACACTTTTGAGTGGTGTTATTGTCCTAGGGCTTAGATTCAGAGGATTGTTCCACTTGAAATTAATTTCATCTTACACTCAAATAATTTTACTTCTGTCAGAAACAAACCCTACATAAGTTGTATGAAGGTGGATAAAGGCTAGAAAGCTAGGAATTTACTGGATCTTTAAGAAAAGATTGTACGAGTTTTTGTATCTTTTTACTCATAAATATAGGTGTGTGTGGTGGTGGATTTTTTTCTGGTACTTGCTTTAATTTTAGCATCCACCTGGTAATGTTTAGGGGAGGGAGGAAACCTACAGCTTTCATCCAACTATATCAGTGGTATCATCTACCACAAAGAATCTTGTTATTTGACCTGGTTCAGATCAGTGTGCACTAGGAAGGAAGGTGGGGTTTAGAAAAACATGCCAAAGATGATTACAGTATGAGGTAAAATGGTATAAATATATTTAAGGAAAGAGGGTATATTAATTTATAGTTGTCTACTATGAAAGCAATGGAACGAAATGATTACTACATGGGAGATGCATTTTAAACTGGGCCTCAAAAATCGTATCATGGTTGGAGACAGCCAGGTAGAACAGAGCAGCGTGAAGGAGCAGATAATGAAAATTTATGAAAGCATCAGAGTATTCTCTTTGTGGGAGATTTCACAAACCCAAGCCTCCAATTATTTTTTTTTAGTAGAGTTATAGTCAGTTTAAAGCACACATATTCAGCAGTAAAACTTCAGATAGTGATATCATAGACAAATATCTACATTTTAACTTATGAGCTTACATCCTAATCTTAGTTAAAGTTCTGGTGAAACTCACTCTTACTCTATTTACTGTTGTTCTTTTTAATTAGCATGAATTGGCGTTAGTATTAGTATATGAATAGAAGTGAGGTGAAACCTTTCAAGAACTTACAGAAAAGTAAAAAATTCAAATATTTAGTGCAAAACCTTATACTTCCAGGTAATTGCACTGTTCTTATCTTAGGATAAATCTTAAATAAATACTTTAAAATTTTCCTTTAATCAGGAAGACTAATTCTTGAAGAAAAATACTTGTGCCCATTTTCTCTTTAATTTTCTTTTTTTAACTTCCGCCTTCCCTTCCTTCCTTCCTTCCCTCCTTCCTCCTTCCCATCCCTTCCCATTCTTACCCTTCCCCTTCCTTTCTTTCTTTCTTTCTTTCTTCCTCTCTCCCCTCTTCTCTCTCTCTCTTCACAATTTACTATGAACAGGAAGCACAAAACATGACAGACGGAATGTACCCTTCTATCTTGGGAGTGGATTTTCAAATCTCTTAGTTCAGCCTTGAGATTATTCTCCATCATTTGCATCTACAGCTCTAGAGTTGGCTTCCAAAGTGTTATTCTGCTATTTAGCCCCTGACTCTCAACTCAAGTCGTTTCTCAAATTCTTTCTTCTATTTTATTAGTTAGGTTTATGTCATTTGGAACAATTGACTATGTGTCATTTACCTCTGAGGGAATCTTAGAAAAAAATTATATTAATGATTCATGGGTTTTTTTTAATGGTCTGGAAAGCAGCTCTGAACTCAGATATTTTTTGTTTTATCTAGAAACTTTATTGGAGCTTGGGTTAGATGTGAGGAATTATTCACAATTATTTTGACAATAACTAAATGCCCTTAATAGAGTGACAGATTTTATTTAGGAATTCAATGTCACCATCCAGGAATAAGATGATCAACCAAGGACACCATCCAAGACAGAAAAGACATAATTAATTGAACCCCATTTATAGAGAATCCTTGAAAATTTCTGGCTGGTGAAATCTATAAAGACCCATGAAGTAATCAATCACATGTCCATGTACAACTTTTTTTCCTCTAGAATTTTTCTTCATTTTTTTTTGAGAATATTTTTGTAGTTTTAATATATGTATTAGGTAACATCATTCTCATTTTCAAACACTACAGTGAACTCCCATTGGAATTAGAACCCTATTAGAATTCTCGAAGAGATTAAATTTTAAACACGTCTTCCAAGGCCCAGTCCGACCTGGTTTACTTCCCTGTTCTCCCTTTCATTTCCCCTTTTCCCATAATCACTTGTCTTTTTTTTTTTTTTTTTTTTTTTTTGCGGTACGCGGGACTCGCATTGTGGTACGTGGTCCTCACACTGCTGTGGCTTCTCCCATTGCGGAGCACAGTCTCCGGACGCGCAGGCTCAGCGGCCATGGCGCACGGGCCCAGCCACTCCGCGGCATGTGGGATCTTCCCAGACCAGGGCACAAACCCGTGTCCCCTGCATCGGCAGGCGGACTCTCAACCACTGCGCCACCAGGGAAGCCCTCACTTGTCTTTTTATTATTCCACTTTAAAGATATATTTTCCCTTTCCTTCTTATGGAATATTCTGCCACCAGATCTTCTGAAGGCTGACTCCCTCATTTATGTATTTGCTCCTTTTCACCTTTCCAACACGTCTTTCCTTTTTCTTTTCTTTTCTTTTTTTTTTGTGGTACGCAGGCCTCTCACTGTTGTGGCCTCTCCCGTTGCGGAGCACAGGCTCCAGACGCGCAGGCTCAGCAGCCATGGCTCACGGACCCAGCCGCTCCGCGGCATGTGGGATCTTCCCGGACTGGGGCACGGACCCGTGTCCTCTGCATCGGCAGGCGGACTCTCAACCACTGCGCCACCAGGGAAGCCCTTTTTTTTTTTTTTAAGTGTGGTAAAGACACTTAACGTGAGATCAACCCACTTAAATTTTTAAGTGCACAAGAGAGTATTGCGAACTATAGGCAACTTGTTGTACAACAGATCTCTAGAACTTATTCATCTTGCATGAATCAAACTATTCAGGCTTAAAAAAAGAAGGAAATTCTGCCATATGTGACAGCATGAATGAACCTGGAGGACATTATGGTAAGTGAGGTAAGCTGGTCACAGAAGGACAAATACTGCATGATTCTACTTATATGAGGTACCTAAATAGTCAAGCTCATAGAAGTAGAGAGTAGAATTGTGGTTACCAAAGGCCAGGGGAAGGAGAAAATAGAGAATTGTTGTTCAGTTTTTCTTGACCATCGAACTCCTGATCCTTTATCACTCTCAGGAATATGTGCTATTTTGTTGCTTTCTTAGCATTTATGCCTTTCTAAAATAATTCTGTTCATTTTATTTTTTGCACATGTTTTTCATAGTCTGTTTCCATGAGCCACATAATACAAAATTTAAAAATGCTTTTGAATTCCAGATATTTGAGAATTAGTATTTTTATAATTGTTATTGTAAATAGAATTTGTACCAGGTATTTTAAGTTATAAGGCCAAAATCAATTTATAATGAAAGCAATGATCCCCTACTTCACCATTCCCTGAAAGTAGCCCAATTTCTTAGAGACAAATACTTTTAATAGTTTCTATTTTTACTTCTTCCTTCTTTTGGTGATTACTTAAATAATGTTCTGTATTTTGAAAAGTGAAAACTTGATAGTACTAAATTGAACCATGTGATTTTTGAGAAACTTAGTGAGGAGGGTAATTAAATTTTTAAAATATGAAGGGAAAGGAAAATATATTAGGTACTTACTATGTATCTTTTCCTTACTCAGTATAAAATTTATATATAATGTTTTTTTTCCAAAGTAATAAAGGAAAATTTAATATCATATAGCAAATATTTAAGCAAGTGATGAAATATTATTAGACTTTATCTCTAATATCCAGGTAAATCATGTTATGTGTCAAGAAAAGTAGCACTTAGGTGGAGATAAATTGGATTTAAAGAGATAAATCCAGTCAACAAAGGATTCTTGTAATAGATTGAAATGTCAGAACCTAATATGATGCATTAAAGAGACTAGTTTTGCAACTATAACAAAATTATCTCCTTCTAAAGTGTTTAGGATTTTTTGACATTTTACTCCAGCATCTAATTTAATACCTTATTGATGATTAAGAATAAGGAAATGAAAAAATGAAACCCTATATTTTAAGAATGTTGTAAAACAATGTCATTATAAATATAGCATATTAATGTCAAATGATATATACTATAGTATTGATAAAATAAAATGTAACTTAAGAATACATATATTCATAGCTACTATAGTATCTTTCCATTTTTTATTTTTAGGGAGGAGAACTTTTTTTGTTTATTTCTGTTACAGATTTGTGAATAAATTGTGGGAATTTATAGCTGGAATTAAGGTGTCCCAGTTGGTAGTTTAATACTCCAGTCACTCTAATTTAGTATTAGAAGGAGCATAAAACATTGGGAATGCAGAAGTAAAACATTAATCCTTGTTATAAGTCTCAATTCAGTGAATTTTCAATCTAGATACTTTTCTATTCTTTGTCTAAGAAGAATGGAATTTTTATTGACATAATAAATTTGCATGTGATTTTATTCACAATTATTATTTACAAACATAAGTAATGAAACAATAGAAATTTAATTTAAATAATTTTATTTTAATAAAGATTATTGGTTATTTCCAGTAGTATGATTCATTTCAAATTAGAGCAAAACACAGAAAGCTCTTTAAAAACTTCAGCAAGTTTAAGAATATGTAAATGATAGATCCATATTTATTTCAGAATATCAATTCAGATTTGTAATGACAGAAAAAAAAGATAGGTCTTTCAAATTCTAAATTTTCAATGTTACTCAAGACAATTTTCAAAAGAGAGTTCCTTAGTTTCTATAGATTATATTTTAGTAGGAATTCCAGTTCTAATTTTAGGTTTATTTGTGTGTTTACTTATTTATTATCCAACAAATAATTATTAGCTATCTCCTGTTATCTGGTCAATGATTTCCAAAGTGCCTACTATTTGTCAATCACTGTTCTAGATAATGGAATTATGGTGATTAAAAAGCAAAAAAAAAAAAAAATTCCTGCTCTCACTGAGCTCACAATTCTGAGAGAAAATAGGAAAAACAATATTAAAGGTAAGTAAATACAAATCATAATAAGTGCTTAGCAGAAGATTAAACAGCTATTACAAAGATCCAGTTATTAACAAAATAAGCAGATCCCTTTATAGAAAGTTCTTATATTTTCCCATTTTTGAGTTTTTAAAATTTGTTTTACATTTTAAAATTTGCTTCATGAAAATTAAGGTTAAGCTTATGAAAGCACATGCCAATAAAATGATCTTATTAAGTTTTTTTTAATATACAAAAGGTATAACTAGGTTTGTTGATCAAATTTAGTTTATGTGTGAATGGAAGGGAAGATTAAGAATTTTATGTGTTATATGTGCAAAAGAGAATGAAAGAGAGAGAGAGTTGAGAGAGAGATTGATTTAGAAGGGCTGGGATATAAAAGCTCCCAGCAGTAGTGCAGGAATGATATCTATCACCCAAGTAAGTTGACAGATGTTTGTACCCTGTTCATGTCACTTTAATAGACTTTATTGCGTAGAATTAGTGAATAATGTATAAGGTAAATATAAATGTGTAATGAAAAAGTATAAAGCATTTCCAGTTTTGACTTGTTCCCAATATTCTTCAAGATAAATGAGATAGATGTAAAACAATTGGAGAGAAAATTCAAACACTGTGAAAATACGTTTTTAAAAATAAACCCCTTTAAGAAAATAATACAGCTAAATCCATGAAGTATAATTTTTTGCAAAAGCTCATTCAGACAGACATGAATATATATTTAAGTAATTTATGATGTTCCTAACTTTCAAGTTATAAATAATTCAATATATTCATATATATTTATGATTACATTCAATTAAAATATTTTCTTAATTTAATTTTTGGCTTTTTGGAAATTAAAAAATCATATAAATAAAGTCAAATAAATTAATGTCTTAATACTAAGTTCTAATAGTATACGTGGTTTTAAATTTCCATGTCTTAGCTTTTGTTCCTTAAGTCCAAAATACCAATTTTTGTCTTGCATTAAATATTAAATGTTTATTTCGTGTTCAGGTAATAAGATATAGAAACATGGAGAATAGAAAATACATTAGTAGTTGAGCATGATTTTAAATGAATAATATTGTGTTT